>NW_016807111.1:851932-910952 GCF_001698545.2 Rhinopithecus bieti | reverse complement strand
TTATTTATATTTGTTTTTTTTTTTTTGGAATGCAGTTACCTCTTTCACCCGGACAGGAATGCCTGGGCAAAAACTCAGCACACTGCAACCTCTGCCTCCTGGGTTCAAGTGATTCTCCTGCCTCAGCCTCCTGAGCAGCTGGGATTACAGGTGTCTGCCACCATGCCTGGCTAATTTTTGTATTTTTAGTAGAGAACGGGGTTTCGCCATGTTAGCCAGTCTGGTCTTGAACTCCTGACCTCAGGTGATCCACCCACTTCGGCCTCCCAAAGTGCTAGGATTACAGGCCTGAGCCACTGCACCCGGCCTATATTTTATGCTCTAAAGTGCTATATATTACTAGTAATAAGAAAAAACATAGACCCTGGAACTAGTGGATTGGAGCTGGAGTCCTGGCTCTGTGATTTACTGACCGGGCCATGCTGGCCAACTTACTGATCCTCCTAGGGCTCAGTTTACTCACCTATAAAAAAAGAATAAAAATAGTAACATTTTTACAATATTGTTGATGGGGTGCTAAATGAGCTAATGATTACTTACAATAGTGTTTGTCAAGCAATAAATGCCATTATTACTATTATTAAGGTTATTGCGCTCTTTAGGTTTTTGTTCCTCCTATAGTCTTATATTTACTTTTGTTTATTTTTGCATAATCCAAGAGCTGATTCCCTGAGTAGCACTTAATAATAGTTAGAATAAACAGAGCATTTCCAGTTGAAACATACTTCATATTTAAAAAATAAAAAGATCTTTGACAATTTATATTTTGCTATCTTTATTGTGCCAAATTTATTAAATGACATAATTGAATTAAGGTTTTGCTTATTAGATATTGCAGTCATATCCTGTAAATAAATAACATCGTATTTCTTTTTCTTTTCTGTCTTTCTGCAAGGAGGTCAAGTAAGTTCTAAAGTTACTATATCACATATTTGATTATATATTCTAACAAGGTTGTTGTTGATCCACATTGTGTATTGTTCAAATTAGAATAAACAGTGACTTCATCAGGATGGGATTAACCTGTCATCAGGGCACTTGGCTTGGCAAACCTAATGTGGGTAGAATTTCTGCTCCTAATCAAACTCTGGCTGGGTGCCCTTGTGCAGTGAGCAACCTGAACAACTGTATGCAATGCCCCTGTCTTCCTGAATCCTGTAGGTTAAGCATTGCAACAAGAAATCTGAGAATGACATACCTCATGATACTTTTTCACAGTTTTCCCTGAATTGCATGTGCAGGACCTCCAGTTGACAGTTCCACAGCCACAATTTCCTCCACAGCGCTGCACGAGGAGGCAACGTGGAAAGAAGACCACATTGGCCAGCTTCAGCTCTTCTCTTATATTGACCGAGTAATTCCTGGGAGTGCAACTGTAACGCTTGGCATCATCGTTGAGCCTATCCAGGTCAACTGGAAGCAAATACACACATTGTGTAAGCAAACACAACTGTAAGCACAATTGCCCAGCGTGTGTTTTTGGGAATAGAGTGGGAAGATTCTGTGAGGAAAACCTTAACCCTGGGATTAAATCCATCCTCAGGCTCTCAATTACTGGGAACCTAAAGTAAAAGACCTAATTTCTCTCTTGATCCCATCTACCCTTCGAAAATAACAACAACAAAACAAAACAAAAACCTTGGCTAAAATTTATGTCTTGGTTCAAATTTCCTTGCATCCTTTTATGCAAAAAAAGTTCAGAGGAAAGAAAATGAAACATTTGGCAAATTAAAATAATTGCTTTTGTCTTCAAAAGACAAAATAAATTTCTTCTTCATTCTAAATAAATCCTGACTCTAAGCCATCACTTAAATATAATTTGAATTATATCTAAGACACATTAGGGACAACCACTGTATTATATTTACCTGGAAGTGAAATTTCACACGTAAATGTAATAAAGAAAAGGGTTTTAGCTTTATTTTTAACTTCAAAGTTAATCAACATGTTAGAGAAAACGATTTTTTTTTTCGTGAATATGGTGCATATTTGTGCATTGGGTCCTAGATGGCAGTATAGCATAGTGGTTAAGTGCTTGGGAGCTGCAGTAAAGTTACAACTGCCTTCAATCACATCATGGCTATGTTTCCTTTTAGTTGGAAAGTTATTTAATGGCTCTGAACTTCTGCATCCTTATCTATAACATGTAATCATTTGAAGAATTGAATGTAACGTGCCTGGCACTCAATGCCAGCTATTCTTATTAATCTTGATTCAATTGAATCTCCCCTTCTCACATTCTTTTCCTTTAAAGTCAAATGGACAAAATTTAAAATATATTATGTCTTTCTCCCTCTTTATTTTCTTTTTTGGACATTACTTTATATAAATGATTATCAAGGGATATGGTTAGTGGGACTTCTATGAACTAAAAGCACCGCAATATTTTCAAACCTAAGTCATAAATATTTACTTGAATTCAATTTGTATTATTGTGTTATGTAAATTAGATTTGATTTCATGTTCTCAAAGTCCATCCAATTATCCATCCATTTAGCAGCCAAATCCTCTTATTGGTGCATACATACATGAGTATCTTCCCGTAAGAACACAGTTAGAAGCAAGTCCTTTTGTCTGCACAGGACCCGCCACCATTTCCCAATGCACGCCCTTGTGTGCACTAGGCCACCACAGGAGGAATCCCATAAATGTTAGGCAGATATCACCATGTTCATTCTAAACTCTAGCCCTGGGAAATGTCTTAGGCTTGAACCAAAACAGCTTAAGGAGAAGGAAGAAAAAAAAGCCTTTGGGAGTAGAGGTCAAAAGTCAAGGACAGTGCCAGTAGAATGCATCTAAGGAAAACTGCAGGAGTAAGTGTGGACCATGAGTCCACTAACCACATCTCTGTTTGTC
The DNA here is from genome assembly GCF_001698545.2 of Rhinopithecus bieti. Classification (NCBI taxonomy): domain Eukaryota; kingdom Metazoa; phylum Chordata; class Mammalia; order Primates; family Cercopithecidae; genus Rhinopithecus; species Rhinopithecus bieti. Next base: position 908,096 of record NW_016807111.1, on the reverse strand, counting down.
TTTTTATATCTACAATGGTGCTTTGATTCTCAAGGGCAGGGATTTATCCCCAGTTGTTATACACTGAGCCCAGGATACTGTGGGAACTAAATAAATGCCAAATAATCATTGTGCATAATTTATTGCTGTTTTTTTTTCCTTTGTAAAGACATGTCATAACTTTAGCTATAATCAATCCAAATTTAAATTGAATGAACTCTGTCTTGGGAAAGGAACAATTTTATTGCTGCTAAAGCTCTGAAAATAACTGCAAGCAAAGCAGAAAGGATTACATAAATGGATTAAGAAGTGCAGCAATCATCCATTACAAGTGTCACCTTGCTGATGCTGGCCTGTGCATTCCTGGGCTTGTGGACAGAGCTGATGCAGAGGGCCAAATCTGCTGCTTGTGATAATGGGAAGATATTTGTCTAACACGGAGGACTAAAGAGGTACAATTAGCAGGAAGGGATCGTGATGTGTGAGAAGGCAGAGAGGGACAGGATGCAAGCAGCAGCACTGAGTCTCTGCTTTAATTCAGCCCTCTGCTAGGCACCTTACGGATATGACTACATTTGGTTGTTCCCCACCCATTCGAAGTGAGCATTATTTACTAAGAATTAACAGTAAATGGTAAAACTGGAATCAAAGCCTTCTCCCTTTTGCTCCATAGTCTCTGTCACTTTAAGCGGAACAGAAGGATGGTCAGTAAGCCATAAGTTGAAGGAAGACCAGTGTTATGAGGGCTGTATTGGACTTTCCTGTCTGATGTTGAACTGGGGTTGGGTGGTAAATGGCCACATCCTTATCTTCAGAAGACACCCAAGCCAAAGTATAGCATGCCTTCCCTATGGGAATTCCAGTAAACTCCAAAGTGCCTTCCACAAACCAGGAGAAGGCATGTAAGCCTGATTCTATTTGAAACCATACTCCTCACATTGTATAGCTCTTTGACTAGCATTGGTTACTTCCATTTCTTACTCACCATGAGGAGATTCACAATTCTGTCAGTTTTATGCATCAATTCACTACTGTCACTAAGAACTGGGGCCCAGTGTGACTGCTGTAGAATCCACCTGCCCTACATATCAGGCAATTGAAACCACCGAGGCACTCAATTTAGAACTAGAACTGAAAGGTTGTTCTGACTGGATGCAAATAACTTCAAAGTGTGATTGCAGACTTTCTGCAGGGGATACTGAGTTGCCAGTCAAAAAAGACCGATAAGCCAGTGCAGCAGAGCAGGGAGCCAGACAGAGGCTGAGCAGCAATTAAGGTTTCTGGTGCTGGGTTAGAAGGAGAATTCTGGAGTGAGACTTCTGGGAGGAAGACAGGCCAAGTGGTGTCAACCCAGGGTAGGGGCTGTCCTTTCCATTCCTGCATCAGTCTCCATAGCTGAACATTTCAGAGCAGCAATGATGTTCCGAATTCAATTCAAGGGTCCACTAATTTCATCTAACTTCCCTTATTTCATCCCAGTCTATGTCATGGAATAATCTCTCTTTTTCTGTCATTTTGAATTTTAGTCTTGCTCTATCAAGGCTCTTTAACATCAGTTAAGTTTTTTGGGCCTCATGCAGTTTTCTGGAAAGGCTGAGAAGGTTCTCCTGTCCTCAAAGACTTCCTCTGGACATGCTGGTCAAGTGTGGGGTGCTGCACAGTGCACAGGGGAGAACTTTTCCTTCTGTAGCCCCTGCCTCTAGGGGCAGTCTAATCACAGCAGTGCTTTGGGATGTAATAAGAATTCTGGAATCTGAGCTCTAGAATGGGGATGTGAATGCACACCCTTTTATAGTTTCTAATATTAGGTGTGAGAGGAAGGAGAGTCAACCTGTTCTTTTTGATCCTGGCCATCTAGACTACTAAGTGCTATGTTCATGAGTGCATGAAATACTCATAAATGCTATGAATTACATACAATCATTACTCTTACTTTTGCAGTTGAGGAAACCGAGCCTTTGAAAAGTTAAGAAAAAAAAAAAAAAACTTATCCACAACCATACAACCAGTCAGTGGTAGAGCCAGAGTCTGAATCCAGGCCTCTTCATGCCTTTTGTACATATGAGCCCAGTGTGAAGATTTGAAGGAGGGTTCAGAGAGCAGCTTCCACAAGCCATGTTGGAGTCTTCCCACCAGAGGACCACTTGCTGTGCAAATGAGCTGGCTTCCTAGGTGCATCCATAGGCACAAACCTGTCATTTTCACAATGTCATCAATACACATACCCAAGCATGAGCTCCTGTGTATGCTCATCCATCTATTCAGTTCTGACTAATAAGCCAGGCAGCTATTCAGAGTCTACTTTTGCCTTTAGTATTGTGATACGTTTCGTTCTTTTATCTGGACTGAGTGGACTTTGGCCAAAGCACACTCTTCATTTTGTCCTCATTTCTCCTTGAACCCTTTCTTGCCTTATCTAGGAGCTCAATGGATTGATAGCAATGATTTGTCCTCAGTGGGAACAAATGCCAGAATCCTAGAGATTCTAGTTTCTGTAGGACAGATAAAACCAACATAATGTTACACATACTTGGCAAGTGCAACATGGGTGGTGATCAGCTTAAGATAAAAATTTAAAACTCTATTCCTGGCCGGGCGCGGTGGCTCAAGCCTGTAATCCCAGCACTTTGGGAGGCCGAGACGGGCGGATCCGAGGTCAGGAGATCGAGACCATCCTGGCTGACACGGTGAAACCCTATCTCTACTAAAAACTACAAAAAACTAGCTGGGAGAGGTGGCGGCGCCTGTAGTCCCAGCTACCCGGGAGGCTGAGGCAGGAGAATGGCGTGAACCCGGGAGGCGGAGCTTGCAGTGAGCTGAGATCCGGCCACAGCACTCCAGTTTGGGTGACAGAGCGAGACTCCGTCTCAAAAAAAAAAAAAAAAAAAAAAACAAACAAACAAACAAACAAAAAAAACTCTATTCCTTATTAAAGTGAAACATATTTATTATTTTATATAAGTTACATGTTCTGGCAGACAGAAGTCCAAAATGTGCCTTACTGGTCAAAATCAAGGTATGTAAAGGTAAGTCTGTTTTTGTGAATACAAACATTCATTGTGAAACAAAATAATCTCCTCATTTTGAACATAGGAAAGCACTTTTGTTCTCCACATGCACAATAATTTACTGCTTGTTTTGGTCAACAAGAGGATGGTTTCCTTGAGTCAGTCTCTAAACATTAAGTTATCAGTTGGCTTTCACTGTGCTGGCCATTCATCAATCTTTATTCTGAAAGATGCATCACATGTTTTTTTCTCTTGATCATCCACAGTCTGTCAGAGAATGCAATTAAACTGCTGCATGTCCTTGAAGATAGCCAGTAATCTTTTCCTTTTCTTTTCTTTTTTTTTTTTTAAGACAGAATGCCCAGTCCTGGCTGGAGAGCAGTGGCGTGATCTCAGCTCACTGTAACTTCTGCCTCCCAGGTTGAAGCAATTCTCCCGCCCCAGCCTTCTGAATAGCTGGGACTACAGGTGTGTGCCACATGCACGCGAATTTTTGTATTTTCATTAGAGATGGGGTTTCACTATGTTGGCACCAGTAATCATTTTATTGTTACTGTTACAACGTCTAGCCTTTATAATGCTAAAGTTCTTTATAAACTCTTTTAGCAGGCATGCAGCAGCAGCCTACATACTAGTGCATATTTACCACATGGTGATGGCATGTGGAGAATGAGCACTTAAAGTAGGGCCAGGATGTTTCTGAAAACCATGCTCTTGATCTTCTGTTTTGCTTTCTCTGGCATCTCAGCTTGCTATATTATTTTAATCTTCTAGAGCGCAAGTCAAAAGGCATATTCACTCTATAACTCCTATGACCCTTTCTCTATGTACTCACCACACTTTTTCTGCCCTCTATTATGGCACTTACTTCATAGACCTTGTTTTGTTTTCTTTACGGATAGTCCAACTTACAATGGTTCAAAACGATTTCTTTTTACTTTTTGATGGTGCTTTCAGCTGTGTATGTTAATGGTGAGCACCCAAAAAACCATTCAGGTTTTCATTTTCAGTAGGATATTCAATAAATTACATGAGCTATTAAACCTTCATTATAAAATAGGCTTTGTGTTAGATAATATTGACCAACTGTAGGCTGATACATGTGTTCTGATCATGTTTAAGGTAGGCTAGGCTAAGCTATGAAGTTCAGTAGGCTATGTGTATTAAATGTGGTTTTGATTTAACTATATTTTCCACTTACAACGTGTTTATTGGGATGTAAACCCATCAAAAGTTAACAAGCATCTATATTCAGGTGCTTCTCTTCCATTGAACTAAAAAAGCTGTTGGAGGTAGAGAGCTAATTATCTTTTTATCCCTTCTCTTCTAGTACTTTGTCCCTAGTGTAAGCACCAAATGCAGCTCATTCAAGCTCACTTCTAAAACCATTTGACTTCAACAATTAGGATAAAGGTGCCGCTGAAGGAAGCACAACATCATCTTTGTGCCAGATTCCCTCTGCAAGAAATAGACACTCAATAATTACTACCTGAATGAATCAGATAACCATGGATTTTTTCAGTTTAATTTTGTATCATAAAGGTGAAACAATTCCAACTATCTTTCAGGAATGCATGGAGTATTATTAACACCTTATACGTTGAATATTTGGATCTTATCTCAAGACTAGTCTAGGATGTGGAGTAGTGCAGAAGTGTTAGGTTAGAATTAAGAAACTAGGATTTAGAACCAGCTCTGCCAAGGATGAACCATAATGCATGAGATGACCGGCACCAAGATCTGTGAAATATAGAATAAGTGGCACACATGGTAGACTATGGTCTTGAGAAGACCGGTTCTCAGATGCAAACATCAAGGTGCTAAGGAACATTGCCTTTGTCAAATGGGAGACAGTGCCACAATCTGTTATGAAAATTGCTAAACCTTTCCCTTTAATGTTGCAGCACTAGGTGTATGATGCTTTGGGGTGGGGTGGGAGGTGAGGGGACTATAGGAATAATTGTATTATTTTTGTACCAAGCAACCAGGGGCTCTCAGCCTTTCTCAAGATTCATAAATTTGCTAGGAGGAATATTCATCCTTATGAATATTACAGCCTCACTGTGATTTTCAGATTCCCTCTTCTATAAATCAACATATAATTATGAAAACTGTTTTCACATTTCAATCCCAATGTGGAAGTGCAAAAAAATCTGGAAAGAAGAATTATTTTATAAGTTTTAATGAGGGACTATCAGGATACTTTAACATTAAAATTATGAAAGACACTGAATTTTTTGACTCCACATATGGGTTTAATATCTAAAGAATAAAACATTTACCACTTGTTTTACACAAATTAACCTAAATCACAGTAAAAGATTCTCAATCAGACAATTCCTGATTTTCAAGGTTTAGACACATTGTAAAGCAATGAGTGAATGCAAATTTACCGAGCAACTACCATGTGTCCAGCACTTTGTGAGATGCTTTCACAAAATCAAATTTCATTTAATTCTCATAGCAAACCCTCATCTTAGATATTACAATTCCCATTGGATAGACGTAGAAACTGAGTTGCAGATGAGTTAAGTGACTTGCCTAAAGCCAGTGGACATAAGTAGACGTTCAGCACATATGTACTGGAAAATCTATGGATGACTGAATGAATATCTGGAAGGCACTGAATTAGACATGAAAGCAGTGACACCATCATAAAGCAATTCTCTGAACACTGGGAATTCATAACCTGGGGTGATGTATAAAGTATATCTATGAAATGAAACATTAAAAAAAAAAAAACAAGTTAGGAGATGAAGGTCTTGAAATTTCTTTTTCTCATTTACTAGACTATGAATCCCTGAGCTTTAAACACCATTGAGTTGCTCACAGCATGAGCTTTGTAGCCAACAAGGCCAGGTTCATGTCATGATTCTCTATTTTTTAGCTCTCACAGAAATTTTCTGAATTTTTTTCTTTTACTATGCAAAATGGGAACCCCAGTAGCTCCTGCCAAAGAATTTGTTGAGATTACATGAGTTTTGAGTGTTTGAAGCACAGGTCTAAATTTTAGCTCTCAGTAGGTATAACCACATTATGATTGAAGTGAGTAGCACAGATCAAAGAAGGAAGTTTAAATCAGAAGCACCTAAAACTAGAAGGAGCTGAGATTCTGCAGTTGGTGATCACTAAGGAATGGAAGGCCATGCCCACCTTGAACTAAATATAAAAAGTCAATGATCAGGTGTGCTCAGTTTGATTACATCAGATGTAACACTATCCTTAGAAAGTGTATTAGTCCATTCTTACACTGCAATAAAGAAATACCTGAGACTAGGTAGTTTATAAAGAAAAGAGGTTAAATGGCCTCACAGTTATGCATCATCTGGGAGGGCTAAGGAAACTTACAATCATGGCAGAAGGCGAAAGAGAAGCAAAGGCACATCTTACACGGTGGCAGGAGGGAGAGCATGTGTGCAAGTGCAGGGGAACTGCCCTTTATAAAATCATCAGAACCTGTGAGACTCACTCACTATCACGAGACTAGCATGGGGTAAACCATCCCCATGATTCAATTATCTCCATCTTGTTTCTTCCTTGACATGTGGGGATTATGGGGGATTATGGGGATTGCAATTCAGGATGAGATTTGGGTGGGGACACAATGTGTAACTGTATCAGCAAGTAAAGACACTCAGCGAGTTAGATCTCTCAGCACCAGCAATGCCCACATGCATATGTGCTCTAGGAACAGTGTAGTGTCTCCTTAAGTCTAGTGGGGCATAAAGGAAAACAATCCCATAATAATTTTTCAATACTTCACAGAAAAAAATTGGCACAGAAAACTCAAGGAACACACATTTCTCTTTAACAAGAGTAATTGCTGTGGAAAATGCAAATTTGTTCATCCAGAGGCTAAAAGTTACCTATGGCTTTCCACTGTCAAATGGATTTTTCCACTGTTTTGCATTTGAATGACATACCTAGATGAGGGGCATAACTTTGATAATGAGGGTGGGGTTAGGATATCCACAAAGATGGACAATTGCAACTAGGAGAAAAGCAGAGGTGGCACATGCACCAGGAGGAAGTTGTCCCACTGCTGAGATTTTCTTAAAATATTTCATGTGTGTGCCCTTGTAAACACACACAACATGATAAACAACAATATGGTTTTTATGAATGCTTGCTGGTAAACAGAGTAAGTGAGGCAGCTAGATACTTACAAAACATATGAGTCATAAACAGTGGCAAAAGTCTTTAAAAGAAAAACTTAGCAGAAGAAACATCCAAAAAGCAAAATAATGTCAGAAAATTTCTGGATAAATAGTATCAGAAAAGTTTAGTACTTGGAGATAATTTTGTAAACTTTTAATGAGTACACTGATTATACAGATACTTAAATATGACAATATTTGTCAAATACTATCTGTGAGGCTCTCCAGATCACTGATAGTTATCTTAGAGCATTATAGGGAAGACAGCAATTAATAGAAATATCTTGGTTCTGTGCAGAGTTTTGTAAGCAATTCAAATAATAATAGCAGCTATCATTTATTGAGGGCGTTAGATACTCTGTTATTACCTAATCCTAACACAACTTTGCCAAGTGCTTATAATTAGAGTCATTTTACAAAGAGAAGAAAATAGAGAACCAGGGGTCTGTAAGTGACTTCTCCAAGGCCACTGCTACTGATTTTAGGATTTGAGTTAGAATTTTATTACAAGTTAGCTTGACTCTCAAGTCCATGTTCTTTCCACTGCAACATCCTTCTTTCTTTTGCTCTATTTCTATTAAATTTATACCAAACAATTTTAATATTGATAAATAAAACTTTCATTGGTAAAGGTACCAAATATACCACATGGTTCAGGAAACTCAATGAAGCTAACCATCTTTCAACAATAGAAACTATTATTAATGATAATGTAATATTAATAAGCAACACAAATTATTATTAATTTTTATCATCTATTGATGTCACCAGTACCTGCTTAATTTACAGAGAAGTAATTATAGATACCTCAAGAATGACTGACATGACTCATCACTGGTGTTGGCAAAAGGCTTTTAGCCAATTCTTAACGCAGGTATCAAATAGGCAGAGAGAGAAAATTGCAAGCACTCAGTTTCTAAAATATGTCTGTAAGTTAATGCTCTCTGGATAATTTCCTACATTTGAAATCATTTTTGAAAAATCAAAACTTGTGTCCTGTTTAGCATGCAGTGGCATGACAAAGAAACAGCAATAAATAATTTTTTTAAAAAGAAGGTATTCTGACTTGAGAGAATTCAGAACAAATGAAAACACTGATATAAAATATTTATTTCCTATATTTCTCAGTTTCTTATGCTAGTTATTTACCTGTAAATAATTTGCAAATTAGAGTCAAGTGTTTTAGATCTTAGAGCAAAATGTCATGGAGAAAATAATAGAATTGGTATTAGATCCTTGGAAATGGGTTGGTAACTGTTCCAGAGTTGTAAGATCTAACCATTTAGAGTCTGTAAAACTCACATATTTCAAACGTCATCATTTGGAACTAATTTAATATCAAGATGTTTACTGCACTCAATATTAAAATACTTTTTTTTTTTTTGAGGCAGGGTCCTCACTGTTGACCAGGCTGCAGTGCAGTGGTGCAATCACAGCCCATGGTAGCCTTGAACTACCCGGGCTCAGGTGATCCTCCCACCTTAGCCTCCTGAGTAGCTGGAACTACAGGCATACACTTCACGCATGGCTAACTTTTGTATTTTTTGTAGAGAAAGGTTCTCACCATGTTGCCCAGGCTGGTCTCGCACTCCTGGGCTCAAGTGATCTGCCTACCTTGGCCTCCCAAAGTGTTGCAATCACAGGAGTGAGCCACTGCACTGAGTCTAAAACACTTTTTAAAAGAGGAATGGATGTGAATTTTAGCATGTGTATCTAAAAATGATTACTTTTTGGAAAACAATATATTTCAATTAAGAGTTTAAAACTATTAATTTGGAGTGCCCTGATAATTTTGTTCATATTTTAATCACAACACAAGCTGTGAAAACAGGTTTCCCTCTTGCCATTATGTCTTGGATTTTTCTTTGGTGAATACACTATCATTCTAGAAAGTCAAGTTCTCCTGGAATAAGAAAAAGAACAGATCTTACTTACATTGTTTATCTCCATAAATCACCTCTCAGTAATGTCCAGTCAGGGCTGATCATTTCTTAACTTAGAAATGTTGAATTTTATGCTATGAACTTGAATAAATATACATTGTCCTTAAATTCATAGGCATATGTTTTAAATGAATTGTAGTTTAGTTTTAGTTAAACTACAGTGATAATGCAGCAATGTAAGGAGTATTTATATAGCTTACAGAAAGAACACCCATATAATTTCACCTAATTTTATGCACACTTCCTATACTCATTAGTATATCTACCATAAAAAGTAAATGCAACTTGAATTTAAAACATTTATTTTTTAAAATTAACTTCTGGGCAGCTTTGAGGTTAAAAGCATGAGGCTGAAATTATTGGCAAAATTGGGTTTGAAACTACAGTTATCTACAGATTTCAATTATATATGCTATCCTTTTCCCCATTACCCCCTAGGAAACTGAAAGTTGAATATATTAACTTGTTATATTATCTTCAGACCAGAAGCTTTTCCAGACAAGTTTGAGCTTATCTATTACTTATGAATTTTTAAAATGTAGACTTTATTGCATTGACATCCTGGTTTCAATACTTGGTAATTTTATCTGTCTCCTGTTTCTCTCTTTCCTCACCAAAACTTTTACTGTTCTTTTGACTTTGACATTTTCAACTCTTTTCTTGAAGAGAACAAAAAGCTCACTTACCACCTCACCTCCCTTCTACTAAATAAAAAGAAGCAAAACACATCATTTAATTGTAAAACATGAACCTTCATATTTTAAATATTCCTGATGCATTATAAGTTCTTTATTCAGTGTGTCTGTGTTCTATTTCAGAGTTCGTAAAACTCTGTATTTTGTATATTCACATTCAAATGTCATTTTAGAATCCTGCTCTTTGCAATCATGAAAAATGCCACTTTCCATCTGTCTGGACAAATCAGAAGAATGGATGCTCAAAAGATATTCATAAATGACAAGCTTGTTTCTGCACAACATTATTAAGAAATTATACTGATAGAAGGAGACTTTTTGGAAATCCTGAAAAGGCAAAGTTTTATTTGACACCTAATGGACTTTCATTATCCATAGCTATTTTCCTGTTTTCACTGTTTATTCATTGCTCCCTTCCTCATACGTTGGGATACAAGCCATGGATTTGTATTTTTATGTTCTCAAAGCAGAAAATACCAGCTGAAATATTAAACCTGACTTCCCTTGTTTTTGTGATACATACAGGTGATTCAGCATCAGTGGAATGATAAACAAATCAGTACATTTATATAAGAGCAGAGGCAGTGGTGACTTGCCAGGGTTAAATTAAATGGTACAAAAATGCCTTAGGGCCATTTTAAAGAAGAAGAGATTAAGAAATGGAACCTAAGCCAGCAGTAGAGAGAGACCATGTTTACTTTGTCACAAACATCAAGTAGTATGTCACCTTGAATGCTCTTGCAAGGTTATTTCAGTAACCAAAGACATTTTTAATAAAGCTACCCTATCCAGTCTATGAGGTGGTTTCTATAAATTTAGAAAGAGGCTAACACTGGATTAGTAATATATTCAATCCCACAAACATTAATTGAGCATCTAAAATGTGTCAGAGACTGTTGCAAGTACTGCAGATATAGGATGAACAGTCTCTCAAGGAGTGGTTCTTGACACTGGCTGTCTCTAAGGATCACTCTCCTAGGAACCATAAATAATATCAATATATTTCCCAGTCTCCCCCCATTGAGATTCTGAGTCAGTGTAGCTGGGGTGGGACTAGGCATCTGAAGGTTTTCAAAAGCTCCCCCAGTTATTAAATATTCAGCCAGAGTGGAGAACGATAGGAGGTGCTGGGATCCCAGATCCTCTTAGAGGAAACAAAAGGTGCAATAACAGTGCAGTAGTAGGACATACAAAGTGAGGTGGTGTCTTAAGTGCTCCTAACTTTACCAAGTTAGGGGGTGAGTAGACATCACAGGGACAGAACAAGGGACAAGCTAGGCTTCACCAAGGAAGTAATGTAAACATATTTCAGAATTCTAAGTCGCTATAGCTAGCTAACAATTTTTGAACATGTATTAAGTGTTAGGTGCTCTTGATGGTACCAGAAGCAGTCCCCAGAAGTAGGTGTTATTGCACACACACTGCCAATAAGAAAACTGAGATCAGGGTACCCAATAAAAAAAAAAAATCACAAAACTTGTAAGTGGCAGGGTGAGAATTTGAATCCAGGCCTCCTGCCTCCAACTCAACACAATTTCTAGGGGGGGAAAATGTAATGGATTTAGATGACTTAAAAATTGTAATATTTCCAGAAAAAAGATGCCAAGAAGGGCTGTCCCTTGCATTGCTGAAGACAGAGTCAGATTTCATTGCTTGTTTGTCCAAATACTATTTTTATATAAAATTTCCTCTGGGGTTTTCAAAACGTGCATATTTTACTTTCTTTTAAGTTGACTTAGTAGAGATCCAAACACAGCAATGTCTTACAGAACAACAATATTTTCTTTAAATTGACTCCAATCTGAGCCCTGGAGAGATTCAGCGCTACAGTGATCTGCACATGGTGTATCTCCATAACACCAGGGCCACCGGTGACTTTCTTGTCTCCCTCTTAGCTAAGCCATAAGCAGAAGGCCCAGGTAGGAGTTAACTGATTAGCCATTTTGGCCCAAATGTTATAAATGGTTGTGCTAAAGCAGTCCAGGTTCACAGCTCTTAAAATTATTTCAATGTGTAGGAAACAGCTGTATCTTGGTGAAATACCTTTATATCTACAATGCAACCCAGCCTTTCAAGACCTTTTAGGGAACATTACAATTATAACAAATCTTATCACATAAAGCAAGGACATAATAGACTAGAAGTAATTGTTTTATTCAATAAGAGGCAATTGTATTTCATTGCTTTATTAATTTGAGTTTTACACGCCAATAAACATTCTCATCCTAAGATCATATTACTCAGATGTATGACCTGGATATTTATTATTTGAGTTTAAGCACTGTTTTAACTCATGACGTTCTCTCTGCCTGAATGTTCCTCTCGGTTCTCCCCTCATTGTACTTTCCTGAAGTTTCTAATTGAATATATGCTCTCACACATCTCCAAACTATTCCAGACCTTCTTTTCCTCTGCCTTGAGACATTTATATCTCAAGCACATGAACCACGCAGGCACCAAGTAGATAGCAGATCTTGAAGGTAGAGTTGAAATTTTCCAACAGAGTTTTGGCTGTTGCTTTAACAGGGTTCTCTGCTGCCAACACTGACATCCCTGGACTAAACCAACCTTCGCATCTATCAGAGAGGCAAAACTATCAATGACACAAGCACTGTTCTTGTAGGCAAGAGACCAGGATACTCATTCTTCTTCATTCCATACAGACATTGGCAAATTACTTACTCCCTCTGACTTGGCTGTCTCCATTGTAAAATTGGGGCTCATAATGCCTTACTTGCCAAGAAATAAGAAGCTGGTTCAGATGATTTTCATAACATCTCATCCAGCTCCAAACTATGACCTATATATCTTTCACTGGACCAAACCCTTCTTAGTCTGATTAAAAAAACACAGTTTGGACAAAACGCAGAACTTCATTTGAAAGTGTTGTGAAACGTGACAACGGACTGATAGTAACCACCTGATCTAAGTGAGTTAAACATATTGTACTGCTAATCCTTACTCATTATTACAGGTTATGTCCCTAGTCCAAAAGTCTAAACTCTGAAATGCTCCAAAATCCAAAACTTTTTGAGCTCCAACCTGATTCTCAAAAGGAATGTTCACTGGAGCATTTTGGAGTTCAGATTTTTGGATTAGGGATACTGAACCAATAAGCATAAATGTAAATATTCCAAAATCCAAAAAGCATCCAAAATTCAAAAGACTTCTGGTTTCAAATACTTTGGATAAGGGACACTCAGCTTGTACTGTTAAGATTTCTATCTGCTTATGAAGAATGCACAAGTCTCTGTCTCTTACCTTTTGACTTCCGGTCATGATATGACCTGCCTCGATAACGAGGGGTGTCCAAATACATATTCTCAAGATCTTCTTGCCATGACTCTGGATTGAAGTACTTGAGCAGATCTTCCACGGTATCAAATTCTGCAATTTTTTTGTCCAGAGCATCCGCAATGAGAGTGGGATCCGTTACTGATGGAGAGTTATAGGATACCCCCTAAGAGTGACATACAGCTCAGTGTACTCAGAAAAAGTCCATTGCTGTGAAATACAACAGTCATTCAACTATACGGAAGGAACATAAACAGGCTTCTGAGTATAAGACATCACACGTTTGAGGCCGAGACGGGCGGATCACGAGGTCAGGAGATCGAGACCATCCTGGCTAATATGGTGACACCCCGTCTCTACTAAAAATACAAAAAACTAGCCGGGCGAGGTGGCGGGCGCCTGTAGTCCCAGCTACTTGGGAGGCTGAGGCAGGAGAATGGCATAAACCCAGGAGGTGGAGCTTGCAGTGAGCTGAGATCCGGCCACTGCACTCCAGCCTGGGTGACAGAGCAAGACTCCGTCTCAATAAAAAAAAAAAAAAAAAGACATCATACGTTTGAATGCCATGTAAAAACAACATGGTATTGTCTTGCCATGTTCTTGGATAAAAATCAATTAATTACTAAAAGATAGTCATTCACTTTTCTGTAAGTCAAATCCAAGTAGATCATAAAATTTCCAGTTTATCTTAACTGTAATCATCTAAAAATATAGATTAGATGGAAATATATAAGATTAAGTCATCCAGTTTCTTGGTTCATGGTCCCAAATCATCCACATAACAACATATAATAGTGGGAATCAAAATTTCAAACTCTTCCCACATTAGTTTTGATAATTCATTCCATTCTCCCACTTTTAATCTCCACATCCCCCCTTTACAGGTCACCTGGCATTGCAGATGATGTGTGACCAATGTACGAATCTACTCGAGATATTTTCATAAAATCTAGCATGTTCACCAACTTATTTACTGTCAACAAGGATAACTAACCATGAAACTGGCTCTCTTGACTTAAAAGGAGAGAATTCACATGGGGAAACGTATTTTTTTAAAGTGTTATAATTTGCTAGTGATCCCAGTTGCCATTAAAACTTCTCAGGAAGACTCTTTAATGAGAAACACAACATCATTGAAAGCCTGGAAAGGATTATGTATTTTGCCATGGAATACATCTCACATGAGGTTTCCAAGCACTTACTTCACTAACCCTTGTACAATCTAGAGGTAAATGAGCCATGATTCAAACATCTCTGTTAAAATTCATGACCCATTAACAAGGAAATAGAGAGCATACAGCCTCAAATGAGTTTTAAATGTCTTTAAAGAAACTACCAAACAAATAACATCCCCTAAAGGCAAATATCTCCTATCACTAAGGGAAAATAGGAATTAATGAAAACTTGCTTTCCTTAGATTTAACTGTAGTATCTAATCAGGAAAAAATGGGTGCTATTGAGTCCCAGACAGCAAAGCCCACAATTTATAATCTTACTCTCAGGCAATGTTGTCTCTCTTTAACCAATCAAGGTCCAAAGATTGCTAAGTGATTTGATGATCATCTGCTCTCAGAGTAACAGTCCCTCTTCACACAACTAAGGGGCTTTAAAGCATTAATCTACCATTGCTATAACTCAGGAGCAGTTTTCAAATATTCCCTGTAGGGGAAAGGGAGTCAAGGGAGTGGGGTGATAGGGTGAAATAGACTGATCAATGTGTCAGGCCAGCTCTTTTCTTTTACAAGAAACCATACATCTAATTTTCAGTCATCCTTGTTAAAATAAGCAGACATCCTCTTCTGAATAAACCTTACCTGCCATGCTACATTCATTACGTTATGAGTCCACTCTATATTCTGTTCAGATGTATCCAGGTAATAACGATCATTTTTCTGGAGGCATGGTCTTTGTCATACATTATGGTAGAATCCAGAGATTTATTCACAGTTCAAGCTATGTTAAAGATGCCCTCTACAGTCATATTGTTGATATTATATAGCTCTTATCTGGGTGCAATCATATTTGTTCCTTCTGTTTCTGATAGGTTGTCTCTTTAATCTAGGTGTGTGTGTGGGTGTCTGTGTGTGTGTGTGTGTGTGTGTGTGTGTGTCTGCTTGATACGAGCTGAACCCTGACAGAAGCCCATCATTTCTGTCTTTCACATCTCTCTTGAGGTCACCTCTCTTGAGGTGGAAGACTTATAATTCAGGACTATAATTCCAAATCCCCATTAACTTGTATTGTCTGGATAATCTACAGTCTATCTGGCTCATATGCACCAGATGGTTTACAACTAGATTTGTGTCACGATAGTATGGGTCTAAGAACCAAAAAACTCAAAATGAGCTGACCAAATTAGAAGCATGACAGCACATAAAAAATCTTTGAAATTAAAATGCTTCCCTGCTTTTTTGAAATAAAAACAGGGACACCCAACAAGCCATTCCCACACAAGTGACAGCTTCTTGTGACAGCTCTGGGGAAAATGACTGATGGAGTTTTCTGGGGTGGCTCCCAGCAGTGCCTAGAATGCAGTGTGTACACAAATATCTCTCTCAGAGAAAGCTGTGGGGAACTCTCGGTTCCTGAGAAGGGAGGGGGAAATTTAATTTCTTCTAACATGAGGCTGAAGAGTCAATCCAAACCATAGGTAAAATGCAAACATGTCCCTGTGTATGAGCTTTACTGGTGTTTTCCAGTTTTGATTCAGGGCAGTTGACAGAAACAGCAATGATGGCTGAGGAAATATTTATGAATGATGAGGTGACCTAATAAGACCACGAGAACATTTTGGTTGCTGAGGTAAATATTTTAAAACTATTTTTGAGAAAAAGAACTAATTGAATATGTCTCCTTCAGCTGCACAGTAAATATGATTTCATTAGCTTTTGTCATGTATTTATAAAAATCATTTCTGAAATTAACTGCATTACTTTAAAATGATAACAATTCATAAAAAAGAAATGCTCTGAAAATGGAAAACCACTTTCAACAAAAACAAGGTATGGTTTAAACAGAAGTTAATGGTAGGTCCAATGACCCTTGCTCCTGCTCCAGAAAGTTCTTGAACAATGGAGTTCTGAGTAAAGAAACCAGCTTGCAGTTTCTGAGAGTTTCTGAGTAAAGAAACTCTCTTACAAGAGAGTTAAGCAGCACCTAGACTTGAAACTCAAACCAGAAGCTTTTGCAGTGGATCTGGACCCAGGGAACTTCCCCAGATACTCCAAAAGGAAGAGAGAATGCCTCTCTTTTAAAGGACCTGGGTTATTCTTAATTTGTTAAGGGTCCTTTAAGGCTTGTAATTGAATTGTGGTTGGGGCAAGAATCATTAGACAACCCTGAGCTATCACGTCGAAGGTGCCTGGGAAGCTGGAGCATCCCTTGACCCTCAGTCAAGGTTGCAAAAACTGCTGGTGTCTGCCTTGAGTTATCAGCCTCTACTGCGACCCTCCTGCTTAGCCTGCGCACCTCTTCAGCAGTATGTGCCTTATGTTGACTTTCATCTAACTGGAAATGATTGCCTACACCAAGTTAGGTTCAGAGCATGTATTCTGGACTGTCGAAAGCACACAAAACACTTATTATCACCATCAGAGATCCCTCCGATCTTTTGATCAGATGAAGTTCTAGTCCAGCATCCATACCAGGTGAATTAAACAGTCACATAATTCATAGTGGAGGGAATCCTGCCATATGAAAGAGTTTTTAAAAAATCCCCCAGAGAGCAAAAGATAACATATCAATTTTAGGAAAAAACAACAACAACAAAAAAAAAAAACTGACTCAGCCACATGGACCTACTTAGAGCCATGGGCAAGCTTCCTCTATGCTCTTGACCTTTTAGTAACAATTGCATTTATTGTCTTGTATTTTATTGCTACATAAATGCTACACATAGGATTGGTGAAAACAAGGTCTGCTCTTTCTGTGCAAAGTAGATAAGGAGACAGAATACTGAGAAGTGACTAAATTTAGAGGAAAACTGGAGCATGAACCATTTTACAGCTTCAGGGTGAGTTATGTTTTATATCCAAGTAAAATAGAATACATGCCTGATTTGCACTTAAGTTATCTTACTGTAAACATTGGGATTTTTCAAGTCTGAAAAGACCCTTGAAAATGCAAAGGTTAACATCTTCCCCAGGAATATTCAAAACCTATTTTGAAATTCCCCACTTGAGTGTAGGCCATGAACTAGTTTGATATGTTTGGACAGACCTTTAATTGGAATGCTCTGCTCTGAAACTGAAAAATATTTAAGATATTGCCTAGCCTGAGTTCCTACCATGCTATACTGGCAGTTCCTGGAAACCTTTCTGATAGACAGGAAAAAGGGTGTCTGACATAATCTATTGTAACCTGAATGAAATGGAGAAACACATCCTGTTTGAGATCTGTCTTTTGGTCAAGCCACAGGTCCTTAACGCAGGTGAAATCCTTTTGGGGTTGACCTTAGCTGTTCCATCCATTTCTTTTGCGGGCAATAGAGTAATAAATTACTTACTGAAATAGAGCTTGTGACTGATTCCCAGTTGGTCTCTGAAGCTGCTGCGGGTTGGAAATCTTCCTGGAAGGCAAAGAAACATCTATGTGAGTCAGTCAAACCTCTGTTCAAGTCATTATGTGCATGGTTTCAACATCTCAGCCTTCTGAATCTTTTCCCAACTAAGTGACAACAGAAATAGGGCTATATTCCTGCTGAACAGATCACCATTTGTCTTAAGCACATCTCAAGAACCCTTCTCATTCAAGACATGGACATTTTCTTGTAAGTACTGGTGACATGGAAAAAGCACAGGTAGGAATGCAAATTTTAACGTGGCCATCTACTAGCTGTGTGACCACAGACAACTGATAACCCCTCCAGTCCTCCCTTTCCTCAGCTGTAAGTGGCTAGTATGGAATCCTGACATTACAGGGCTGTTTTGAGAATTGAATGCATTAATTATGTAGTTACCAATGGCACCGAATAAAGTGTTTGATTAAAGAATAATAATTATCATCATTATTGACATATAGTGGGTTTAAACTAGGTTATGTATTATGTTCAATCTTGCCTGCTGACCTGGTCCCAAATATTGGTGATCTTTTCAAAGACACACTAACTTCCAAGGGGTTCTTCTTGACTCTGTCAACAAATACGAGGAAGGATGGCAGAGGAACAAAATGACTGGTAGTGACTAAGTACTGCCCATTTGGGGAAGGCAGGCCAAGGGCAGACCTGAAAACATTAGTTATCTCAGATAAGCCTGAGTGGATGTGTGATAGCAATGGATCACACAGAAAAAACTTCTCTTAAAAGGCAAACTTGTCTCCCATTTGTATATAACTTCCATGTTAATTACTACAGCACCAGGAAGTTTAAAAAACATTAAGGGAAGGAAAACTAATTCTGTCGTTTTTACAATCCACAGATGGCTTTCTGACCTTGGCAAAATAAATTACTTTAGTAAATTTCTTCCAGCCTTACCAGGGAGTAGAAGGTATTTTCAGAGGATACTGAGAAATGTTCAGCCACTCTAGTCTGACAGCATATTTACCCAAGTATACCTACTGAATGAGAGTTTAGTATCAGGTGTAAATTTCATTAACATTTTGAGGAGCTGGAAGTACATTTGTTAATTGGTTATGATGAGGCTGGTTTATATATAAATTTCCTGTGTTTAATAAAATTTCAGCTGATTACTGAGAGAGAACCGAGTTAAATGTGGGGTTCAAAGAATGAACAGCTATTAGAAACTGACTAGATGATGGGTTGACAGGTGCAGCAAACCACCATATATCCCAGAACTTAGAGGAAAGAAAGAAAGAAAGAAAGAAAGAAAGAAAGAAAGAAAGAAAGAAAGAAGAAAGAAAGAAAGAAGAAAGAAACTGACTAGACATTATTATTCTAATCATTTTTTTTTTTTTTTTTGAGACTGAGTCTCCCTTTTTCCCCAGGCTGGGGGGCAGGGGGGTGATCTCGGCTTACTGCAACCTCTGCCTCCCAGGTTCAAGCAATTCTCCTGCCTCAGCCTTCCTAGTAGCTGGGATTACAGGTAGGTGTGCACCACCACACATGGCTAAGTTTTGTATTTTTAGTAGAGATGGGGTTTCGCCATGTTGGCCAGACTGGTCTTGAACTATTGACCTCAGGTGATCTACCGACAGTGGCCCCCCAGAGTGCTGGGATTACAGGCATGAGCCACTGGACCTGGCCTTGTTATTCTAATCTTAATCCTAGGGAAGATAGGACAGAAACAGGAAATGTGGGATCTGCACTCTGCAAAACAGAATAGACACAAAAAGGACACTGAATTCCCACGGGGGAAAATGTGTATAATCAAATGAAGGCTGGCATTTAATGAGTCTTCGTAAGTCGGTGATCAGAGAAGACTGGCCAAGAAGCCAGACAGCCAGTGGCTTCTCCATGCCATGATGAGACTATTGGTGGAGGATATATGCCAGGTAAGGTAATGACATGAGCAATCTTCAGATCACAGAATTTTCATTTTCCCTTGTTCATTCAATATTTGTTAATCACCTGCTATTAGTACTTTCTAAGCTGTGGATAGGATCATGAGGAAATAAAAACTATTCCTACCTTCAAGGAATTTGAAATGTAAGCCCATAAATAAACAGGTGCAGTAAACTCATGTGGGTGTTCTGACACCAGTCTACTCAGCATGCCATGGAAAGTAGTAGATGATTGTACCTGGGGAGAAAGTGGGCTTGGAAAAATTTCACATAGGAAGTTGATTTGTTGGTAGAGCTTGGAAGATAAATAGATGGGTCTTGCAGAAAAGGTGGGTAGAAGACTCAAAGGGAGAGCAATGCTTAGACAAGGTGAGGAAAGTATACAGAAAAATAAACAACTTACTGGGGAAAGTATGAGTCATGCTGGGTATAGTGCGTTCCAGGTGCCTACACCATATACAGATGGAGATGTTCAGGGGGAAGTTTGCTATATGAGAATGGACTGCATGAGAGAGATGTGACCTTGAGATATAGATTTGGGAAGTATCAACACAAAAATGCAATTCAACAAAGTAAAGGGTTATGTTGACCATGTGTTAAAATCAGAGAAGGGAAAGTTTTAAATCTTGGAACTGGAAATAGTTTTAGAATTATCTAGTCAAATCTCCCTATTTAAACAATAAGGAAACTGGCCAGGAGCGGTGGCTTATGCCTGTAATCCCAGCACTTGGGAGGCCAAGGCAGGGGCATCACCTGAGGTCAGGAGTTCAAGACCAGCCTGGCCAACATGGTGAAAACCCGTCTCTACTACTACTACTAATAATAATAAAAAAAAATTAGCTGGGTGTGCCTGTAATCCCAGTTACTCGGGAGGCTGAGGCAGGAGAATTGCTTAAATCTGGGAGGCAGAGGTTGCAGTGGGCCGAGATTGCACCATTGCACTCCAGCCTTGGCAACAATAGGGAAACTCTGCTTCAAAAAAAAAAAAAAAAAACATAAAAATAAATAAAAAATAAATAAGGAAACAAATGCTTAGAGAGATAGTTGATGTGTTCTGTATCATGTACCCATTTTCTGGCAAAGCTAAGACCACCAAAGCTCATTTCTAAGTAGAAACTGTGTGGTTGGTGACCTTCCACAGTGTTATAGCTGCCTTGGACAATGTGTGTATAGGGAGAAAAACGATGGAACAGTTTCCAAAAGGGTAATCAGCAGAGCAGGAAAGGCATATAGTTGAGTGCTGGTGGGTGTCTCTATGAGGACACCCTTTGAAGTAGTCTTAGTTATTTAGATTTCATATCTATCCTTAAGAAATTCTGTGATTTCAGTTCATGTCCTTGCATAGACACATGGCAAAAATATTTTGCTAAGATTTTTTTAAACTGAAAGGAACTTTGGTCCACAAGCCCCTAAACAAATGTTACACAAGAACTTTTAGCTTCTTCACTGTCTGGGCTACAGGATTCCAGTTCGAAATTTTAATAAGAGCAAATGATAACAGATTTCATTAAACCCCAGATAAAACATAACTTTATCTTCTCTTAGCAACACAAATGTTAGACATTGAAAAGAAACCAACTGTTATGTTACTTCAGAAGTTTACCATTACTTATAGATGACATATTTAAATTAAGCGACATCCCATTAAAAGTAAAACACCGAACCTCCAAGGTTTTAGCCCTCAAAGGAGAATCTTGGCATAGGAGGATTTACCTGCAAAATCCACAATAGGATTATTTCTCATCTCTTCCACCATAACCTCCCAAGTCCACTTGGAAACCATCAAGTTTCCCAAGTGCCTGTTAGCTCTTCCCCTAGGGTCAGAGTTATCTCTTTTAATGGTAAATCAAATCACTTCTGTAGTCTGCTTAAAACCTTCCAATAGCTTTCCATTGCTCTTAGAATTTGGCAAAATAAGATCTGACTACTGTTTGCCTCTATGCACTTCTTTCCTCTGGTGTCCTCTGATTTGATAGCCTACCTTTCCCACTACCTCCACTCCTGCTACACTGGCCTTCTTTCAGCTTGCAAATAACACGACAAGCCTCTTCTCCCCTTAGGTTTAATTCACTGCTGTTCCTGCCTGGATGCACTTTCCCCAAATGCTCCAATGGCTGGCTCCTCATCATTTAGTTCTCTGCTCAAATATCTAACATCTTTGAGCATCCTATTTAAAATACTCCCACACTTGGTCACTCTATCTACTTAACCTGCTTAATTTTCTTTAAAGTATTTATGGTTATCTGAAATAATTTTATGTTTGTTTTATTGTTGACCATCTCCTTCCTCAAGTGAAATTACACTCCAGAATGGCAAAGATGCTGTTTATTTGTTCTTTATTCCGAGTTTCTAGCTGAGGTTTTAGAATACATTCCAATTTCTCTGCCTTCCCGTGTACACATAAGGATGATGATCAGCTGCTACTTGCTAGTAGCAAGCCAGTAGTTTACAGCCAGCGTCCATTCTGAGTGGTTGGTCCCTATGCCATACTATTTGTTATATACCCTTAATATTATCCTGAGCAGACTGCTTGCTCTTCAAACTCCAGACTAATGGAAGACAAACTCCTTTTCGTGGGTGCTCTTAGCAAAACAGTGCACTTACCGTTACTTTAAGAAATGTTAAAATAGAACAAACAATGAAGAATCATTTAAAACTATATTAAAACAATTCAGTTTACAAAGAAAACATTTCTGTTCTTTGGTATAGAAAACTTACATAAGTGCTTTACAAGCCATGTCTCATTATTCTAAGGGGAGATAACTCTTTACTAGCTCCTAGAGGGTGGTACACATCTCTTGACTTCCTCACCTCCTGCTCTGGAACTGTAGTATCTTCCCTCCTAACATAAAGGAGCTGGTATTTTAGTTACCTTGTTCCTATAGTCCACGTAGGGAATCTAGCACTGTGGCGCTGTGTGTACCTTACTGCACCTTACAGAGACCATCTGGGGGTCTGATGACCTCCCTTGAGATATGAGCAAACTGAAGTTCAGAGAGCCAAATGGGTTGCCCGGCATCTCCCAACTAATTATGACTACATTTAGGACGAGGACCCAATTAGCTATTGTGTATCTCTTAGTCGCATGCTCTTTCCAACCCACCAAATAATGTTATATGTCATTCTATAATTATAGACATCTTAATCTGCATTGCCTTAATTAATAAAATTAATTTATATCATTAAAATAATTTATCCTCAGCTTAATTCCTCACATTAAAATAGTTCATAATTACATTTTGGCAGTGAAACTAATCATTTGGCATTTTGAAGCAAAACTCCCTCACTCTCTGCATTTTACTATTAAGCTTTGGAACACAGATATGATTCTCAAATTTTCACTTTCTAAATAGTTTAGGATGCACAGTTTGGTTTCTGTTAGAAAAGTGTTATAGACTCGAAAGTTGGAGAGATGTGTACAAACAAAATCTTAAAGTGCTACATGAAAACACAGATAAATATTAATGTAAGTGTAGTGTGGAAGAGATATTTCTAAGCATTAATGCCAAAGTCGGAAAGCATAAAAATCAATACACCTTACATATACAAAATGTTATATAAATCTAAAAGAGATCAAAAACAAAAGTAAAACCATAAGGACAAGCTAGTAAACATACTTGTAACAGATATAACAGGTAAACAGCTAACATCCTTAAAATAAAACGAACTCATAAATCAAAAGCTTATACAAGAGTATGTTCCATATCATACAATACTGCTAGAAAAAAAATGTACAGATATATGAAGCAGGACTGAAAAAGTATTCACAAAAAATTAATATTGGTTAGCACTGATATATTCTTATTTTCTTCTTTTTGTATATACGTTTTAAAATGTCATAGTAAACACCTAGTTTGAGTAAAACAGTAAATTTCTAAAACTACAATGGAAAAGAAGAAATGGACTGGATGTGTGTACACACATTACGTATCAAATGACAGACAAGCCTTTAGGGGTGAATGATCACAAATCATTTACCTGTACTTAGCACAAATCAAGAAGGTTTGTTTATCTTATAAAGAGGATTATTTATAAAAGAAAAGAGGAATTACTCAACATTTATGATATCATTTATTGAATGGTGTCATCCATGTATTCCATGGTAGGAAATAAAAGCGTTCTTGTAGATGTGTTTCTCACCAATTACTAAAAGAGAATTGTTCAAAAACTGGACTACAAAGAGTTTTAGCATGGTCACATTTGGCTCTATTAAAACATGGCTAATACAACACAAACTTTTAACATCTTTAAAAGCAGCTATGAAAACATGCAATGAACCATCAGCTCAGGGTCAGTCAGGCATTTGTCAGGCTCAATTTGAGAACAATTCACCCACTGAATTGTTCCAACAATTCACCCACTGAATTGTTCTATATGGCTGAAAGCAAATATAGCTGGGGCTATAATAACACTACAAATAATAAATGTTCTCAACAAAAATCCTTGCTATTAAAGAATAAGATATGAGTGGGAATTTCCATTTTCAGAAAGGGTTTCTCCAGAGAAACTTTCTTTTCAGATTCCTTACCATTGGATATCTGGGTCCCATACCAGAGAGGGCAGTAGATATATTACAAGCTAACAAACAATCCACTCATTCCTTCACCAGAGCAACCCTGCACACATTCAACCACTAACTGAGCAGCAGCAATGGATGTCCAAAGGAATCCCTCTCCTGTCCCTTGATAGTGGAGCTAGGGACTCTTGTCCTTTAAGTCTTTGCAGACAGCTGTTCCCAGACCAATACTTCAAACATTTGGGATGATTAGTTGTACCACCTGTTCCTGGATCTCACGGAGGATGGCTGTTTATTTTTATCCTAGGTGATTATGCTGTATTTGAGTAGATGAACCACAAACTATTCATGGCTAGAGGGATGTGTCTCACCAGCACTTAAAACATATGCAGTTACTTGGGAGTTTTTATAAAGCTTTCAAATAAAACGATCTTTAACTTACCAAGGACGACTTATTTGGGGAAAGTTTCAAAAGACATTTGTCAGTGTATTTTCTCTCATTCTGAAAGATTTTATTCTGTTTGCTGCTTTATATTCACTTCTCAGAGGCAGAAAATAAAGAAATCTCTCTCTTAATTGTATCTGTGCTTCTTGATTGAGTTAATGCTTAGAGCTTTTGAATTTCTAAATGCTTAATGCTTTTGATTTTCAAAAGAAACACCTCTAAGCATTCAAAAGAAAGACAAAGGAGTTTGTTAAGATTCATAACACAGTAATGAACAAATACATGATCAACATCCATTACTTCAATAAATTCTAAGTTTGTTTGTTCATGACACTCTGCTCTGTTCATGACCCACTGAGGGAAATCCAAATAAAGCCAAACTTGGAGGCCTGTGTCCTGGGATTACTCTATAGGGAAATCCTTTTGAATAAAGGCTTTTGATACTTCAGTACCTGAATTTCTGGCATGCAGACCCAACAATGTATGTGGAAATGATATTACACTAATGTCTTAATGTCTACAGGAATAGAATAGAGCAAAAGTTAAAAACCCTTAGAATCAATAAAACTCTGTAGCCCAACCAAAACTTAACAAGTATACTTTCTTTACAGACTCATCATCAAACTAGCTCTTCTACACATAATATGGTAAAGGCCTTGGCAGGCAGCCAGATTTTATTGACTAGAATATTTAATACAAGGATATCAAGAGTCTAAGAATCAATAATTAACAAGAATCAAAGAGCATCTTCCAAAGTTAGAGAATTTGCCTGTGAAATTTTATAATATGTGTTTCTTAGAGTTACAAGAAGCCCTGGATAGGAGCTTTCTGTTATAGTAAAAATATCTTTAATTAAATAAAGGAATTTTAATAAGAAATATAGATAAGACACGCAGATTTTCACTGA
Organism: Rhinopithecus bieti; assembly: GCF_001698545.2. Taxonomy (NCBI): domain Eukaryota; kingdom Metazoa; phylum Chordata; class Mammalia; order Primates; family Cercopithecidae; genus Rhinopithecus; species Rhinopithecus bieti. The sequence continues at coordinate 882,696 of NW_016807111.1, read as the reverse complement.
TTTAAGAGTTAATTTTATAACATTTTCATTTATCATTATTGACAATAAAGTACAATGTTTAAATTTAGAACTGCTAGAATTCATTAACCAATCATCCATGTAATCTTGGTATAGTGTCAAGATATTTTAAAACTTCATTTTCTTCCTACATTATGAGAAAAGGAACTTTTATACTTGCTAGTTTCTGATTTCTTCAGATTGAACTTAGTTTGGGAATTTGATCTCGATATAGTAAGGAGAGATTAGAGCAAACCCCAGTCCAGCAAGCTAAGAAGAGAAGGGGTCATCGATTCAAAAGAGGTCATGAGAATGATACTCAAGAACTAGAGAGGATCAATGTGTGTTTGCAGATAGAGAGAGGGGTGCCACATATCAAGGGGCTGCACAGAAATTTGCAAATTGCAAAATACTACTTTGTTAATAGCTTCCATGGTGTTTGGTCATACTAACTGGTAAGTGAATATTTATTTATTTATTTATTTATTTATTTATTTATTTATTTTTTTTGAGACGGAGTCTTGCTCTGCCGCCCAGGCTGGAGTGCAGTGGCCGGATCTCAGCTCACTGCAAGCTCCGCCTCCCGGGTTCACGCCATTCTCCTGTCTCAGCCTCCCGAGTAGCTGGGACTACAGGCGCCCACCTCGTCGCCCGGCTAGTTTTTTGTATTTTTTAGTAGAGACGGGGTTTCACCGTATTAGCCAGGATGGTCTCGATCTCCTGACCTCATGATCCGCCCGTCTCGGCCTCCCAAAGTGCTGGGATTACAGGCTTGAGCCACCGCGCCCGGCCAAGTGAATATTTAATTTACACCTAGAGAAATACTACAGTACTTCTACAATCTGTTGCCGAAAAGCTAGGTTCAGATTTAAATTTTGTGACTAGTTGTTTAGGATTAAAAAAAAAAAAAAAAACCGGGGATTAATTATTTTGCAGTAATGCCTGACACTTATGGAGCATAGATTTTATGCCGGTGACTATATGAAATGCTTTCCATAAATTATCTCATTCATCATTTCTACAGTAGCTTTAAAAGATGAGGAAGCAGACAGACAGGATGCAAGCCCTATCATTAAGGAAGTGCCACAGATACCTGAACCTGTAGCTGAGTCTCTGTGCTCTCTCATCTTTGTTGAATAATTCCTCTTTTCTTTTATAAATAATCCTTTTTATAAAATAAACAAATCTTCTTGATTTGTGCTAAGTTCAGGTTTTCATAAATTCCTTAAATGCATTTCAAAAAGAACATCTGATTCAATTCACCAGTGGTCTGAAATTTATTAAAGATTGTACTTTTGATATTGCTAAGCCAATCTTAAAGATTGTTTATACCAGGCTAAAATGAATGACTTAGGAAATTATTCCTGTTCCTTAGGAAAATTAGAAGTTTGAAATGAAAAGAAGAAATATTGACTTGAATTATTCATATTTTCATTTTCTTACAGGGAGCACAATGCTTGGTACATAGTGAGCACTTTTGTTTGTTAGGTTTGTTTTTACTATTGTGGTTAAGAGAGGAAATATTGTTTCACGCTCAGAATTCAACAAACCATTTCACGCCTCTGTGTTGAAATTCACACTCCCAATAACTGCTAAATTTCTCTGTACTTGACTGATGTTATATAAATAGATTTTCTTAATGGTGGCCAAAAGCTAGTTACATTATTAAAACCAATAATTAGAGAAAATGGGAATTACAAACAGTATGAAGATTAAGTCCATGTCACCAAAATCTCTTAGCTAAAATCATTATCTCCGAAAACTCAAATTATTCCATTACTAATTAAAACTCCTAAGATCTGAGTTTAGGGAGAAAATACCATTTGAAGTCTAAAAGCCAAAGCCACAGTCAACACAGCTGGTATGGTACCATGAAAAAGAGCACTCATGAAATGTTACTCAGCAAGTGATGGGATTATAATGTAAACGAGAACATCTTCTAAGAGAATCAGTCATAAAGTATTAAAAAAGCTGTCCATTCTTTTTAAAAATATGAGTATTTCCTAGCGAGGCGACATTGTTCTGTGACACCTTTTCCCTCTACACATTCATCCTTATCCTTACAGTGGACCCAGTGTTCATTCATCAGAGCTGCCACCCATCATAATTATCACTTGACACTATGGGCTATACTGAATATAAAATATTTAAGAGTCATGTTACTACTATACAGCTATGTAAATGAAAAAAAAGTAATTCAACGTACCTTTTTCTTGACCTGACATCTTTCTAAGGGGATTTCCAGACTCATTCATGTGGTTAAACTAGAGAGATGGTTAATGTAAAGTCTGAAACAAAAGCGTAGGACTCATACCCTTGCAAATCACTCTTCTCACAAAAGGTAAGATTCGTATATTCTTGACTTTGTACTTCCTCTTTCCACTCCCCAGTCAACTAGTCACTAACCAAGGCAGCTGGCACATTTCTGATCTCAAAAGCAGGCTTGCTATCTGGGCCCATTAGGTGAACTTGTTGGAACTGAGTGCCAAGCACACAGGTCATGAGTTTCAGAGTGTGCTAAGTACAGGTTTTCATAAATTTCTAAGAATTTATGAGAGAGCTGATAAAGCTTTACAAAGAGAAAAAAATACTGTTGCCAAATGCCATGGTTAACATCAGTGAAAGAGACTTCCTGGGGGCAAATGCCTGACTCAGTCTGTAGGATTTCATCCCTCCAAGTAAACAATTTAAAGTCTTCTCCTCCAGGCTGGGAGGATCATTTTGGAATAGGATAAATGGTAATTAAATGAGAGATCCTGCAATTTAATTTCTATTAGTTCATGTGTATGGGCGTTCGAAATTCCTTTTTACTTTTGGTTATCATCAGTTAACAGGAACATCCTTTACTTTGAGCAGTTATTGCACTAGCAATATTCATCAACAGTTTTATGGGTGAAAACACTAGGCTTTGCACAGCAAAATTTTAATCCCAGATTGGTTCTCCTTTGCATCTTGCTATAATTTTTTTTGTACCATTACATCTGTGTACTTAGAGAATGCAAATTTACTGCCATATTCATCTAAACCAAAGATAATTACAAAGGTATTTTGGTGCCAAAAGGATAAACTGCATTCCAGAGTGAAAGGAAAAACAGGGATTGGGTGAACTATTGCTTCTCCTCTACTGCACTGGGACAATTCAGAGCTGACTAGGTTATTACCCACGCCCAAGAATTAGCTGAGATATTCTTTGGACATGGATTTTTTTTGGCAGGCCTCATGCCTCACACTTACACTTTAAACTGTGATTTATTTATTTATTTTTAATTCTTACCAGTTTGGAAGTTGCAAGGGATCTCATAGACTACTGAGTTCCGAGTTTTATTCACTATTTGAGATTTTTGAATGACCAAAGTATGTAAGTCATTGAGCAAGGTGTTGGCTATGCATGGATGCATGGGAAGCAAAACTGACCTTAAAAGAAATGTGTTGTCTGGATGAATTCTAATGTCCCACTCTTGTCATTCCTTTGTATATAAGCAGCTTTAAATTTTTTAATGGCTTACCATTATCTTGAATTATCTTGTGTCTTAGTCAGTTGGAGTGGCTAGAACAAATTTCCACAGGATATGTACCTTGCAAAGAACAGAAATTTATTTCTGACAGTTCTAGAGGATGGGAAGTCCAAGACCAGAGTGCTGACATGGTTGGACTCAGGTTTGCAAATGGATGTCTTTTTGCTGTGTCCACACATGGTGGAGACAGAGATCTTTTCTCTCGTGTCTCTTCTTATAAGGGCACCAATCGCATCAAGAGGGCTCCACCTTCATGTCTTATTTACCTCCCAAAGGCTCCACTTGTCAATACCATCACAGTGGGGATTAGGATTTCAACAGATGAGATTAGGGAAAACACTCACATTCAATCCATAGCATCTTACTGACTTATTTCTGTACTTGTTTCCAAGTTTGTGTCTTTCCATTAGGGTGTAAGCTCCTTAAGGGTGGAAATGTTTTCTAACTTTCTCATTGCTCTCCCACCAAGTACCTACAACAGGGCCTGTTAACCTTTTATATTTAATAAATAGTGTTGCAATGGAAGAATGAATAGTCATTGAATTGCTGTGAGATTCAAATGAGATGAGTAATGTAAAGTCATAGCATATTGACTGTTAAATAGCAGATGGTAATAAATATTTGTAGAATGAGTAAATGAATAATCCAATCTATAAAAATAAATGCTCTACTGGGGTCATAAGCAAAGTCTCATAGGTCTATAGGGGAAAGAATGATTTAAGTTCATTTAGGAAGGCTGGAGGAAGGTCTCAGAAGAAGTGGCCTTGGAATTGACTTCTGAATGATAATTAAGGATTTTGATAGGGAAGCAGGCAGGTGAAGGAGAGAGCATGCACTAAAGCAGAGAGTGGCATCATCTGGGATGTGTGAGTATGTCATGTGCCCAAAGTAACAGACAGGAAATTAGACTGACAAAGAAGGTGCAGGACAAATCAGAGGATCCTGAAGACCACACTTGGGATTTTTTCTAAACCATCTATTCAGCAATTCATTTAATCATTCCTTCAACAGGTATTTATGGCTTCTACTACTAATGACTGCACAGTTCAAGGTATTGGAGAAAAAGAAGCAAAAATAACTTCAATGTCACTGCTCTCACAGAGCTGTCATCCTGACCACCCTTATTCTACATACAGGAAACTCAGCCCCAAAGGGTTAAGTGTCAGTGTTACTTGCCAATTGGTGCCTGCAGCCCAGGTCTCTTGACATACTGTACTGCTACACTAAGTTGTAGGAAACTGGTTGTTAATATAGCCACATCTTCACCTCCTCTGCTCACATGTCTCCTTTTCAGTGCATGCGAAAAAAACAAAGAACATTTTTTTATCATCTGGAATTCAGCGAACTTAAGTAACATAATGGAGTTCCTAGGAAACAAACACGAAACAACAGATAGCTATTCAGGGAAATGAGGGTGGTGGAAAAAATTTGAAGACAAGGAATTTGGTGCTGTTGGTTTGGAAAATCTTTTTGAAATGTCCATAATCTTTTAAGGCAAACTTAGAATTAGGAGTCATTCCTTATTTTGGTAATCAAACCCCTCAAATTATAATAGCATTTTCCTCAAATACAATTTAGTTCTATCTTATCCCTTAGCAGGGTACAAAATTACCTTTCTTTTTCAAAGAAGAGTTAGAATGTTTTCCTGATCAGAGGATTCAATAGATGAGAATCCCTTAAGTACTTTATGATGACCCTTGAGGTTGGTCAGCAGGAATTGATTTGGAGGAATTACTAAAAGCTATCTCTAAACCCAGCAGGAATCATAAAGATGCTTGAATACAAATGGCCCTGGATGGCTTTCATCAAAGGAACTCTAAGTACAAACAAAATAAAAGCAAACTCCATGCCTGTAAATGAAGAGGAGGCAAGTTGAGAACCCCTTTTGCTACTTATCTTGCCAATAAGGCCTGCACTGTTTTGGATGGTAGAAAAGATTTGATAATCACCATGTTAAAGCATTTTTAAAAACTGATGTTGGAGACAGAGCACTCAATTGAGTTACATATGGAATTACATATGGAACACCGACTGTGTGACCTTAGGCAAGGTAAAGCCTCTATGCTTTAGATTCCTGATTGTAAAATGGGAAAAATATCTTCTTTCCTCCATAAGGTTAGTTTGAGGAGTAAATTAGATAATTCACATGAAACTATCTGGCCCAGGTAGACATTCATTACATTCTTTCCAAAATGAATACAATCTTTCTAATATATTTCTTTTTATTTGAAAGATGGCTATATTAATACCTCCACAGAGATGGGAATCACCTGTTACAAATTCTAGAGTCAGACTCTCTGCATTCAAATTCCAACTTCTCCACTTACTAGCCAGAGACCTTGTACCAATTACTTAACTTCTCTGTGCCTCAATATTCTTATCTGAAAATGGAAATAATTCCTACATCAGGGGGCTGTTTAGAAGATTAAACAGATCGTGCTACCTGTAAGGCTATCAGAAAAGTGCCTGCCACATAGAAAGTGCTTAGCCTTCACACATTTTCACATTTTTTCCAAGGAAAAAATGTTGGTGCATCAAACTTACAATGGCCTAACGTACTATCATCTAGAATGTGCACGAAGATTTTGAAATTTTCTGAAAGCTTTAACATCTCCTATCTCATTTCACTCTCCCTATCACTATATGAGCTGAGTATAGGCACAGATACATTAGATAAAATAGTTTGGGCCTTCTCAAAGAGGACATTTTTCAGGTTTCCTGGCTGGTCATTTCTATCATCATTAGATAAAAGAACATGTAATTTCTTCTTGTTTTTTTTTTTTTTTTTTTTTTTTTTTTTTTTTTTTCCCCTGGGGAAAAAGGAAATGGCAAACAATCCTTCACCACCCCATAATTATCTACAATATCGTTCATACAAAAGTAGTTCCTCACCATCCCCAGCAAAGTATTGAGTGCCTACCCATTGCTAGTACTGTTTTAGGCATTGGGCATACATGGGAAACAAACCAAACAGCCGATTTGGCATGTGAAATGGGAACAGGCATATATAACAGTACTTTGCTGGCTGTAAATTACCATTTATATATCTAAAGTACTGTTTTATTTAATATAGTCTTCAAAATGTCAAATAAAACATCTTAAGAGGACAAGACCTTTTTTCAGAAATAAAGGAATTTAAAGATTAAAAACTATTCCTATGCAAGCTACTAATTTATACAGGAATTTAGTTTGTTCTTGGACTGAGTCATCTTTTATCCAGCCTCCTATCTCTCGATAAAATATTTCTACATCCCAACTAATTATTGCTGTTTCTAACTCATGAATTAAAGCTTGTAATTTGGGGGCTATAGGACACTTTACAAATCATTTGCCAATGCTTTTGACTTAGAGGTACTGTGTTGCTCATCTCTATGACATTTAGTCTTGCAGAGCTTCTCCCTAGTGCCCTTCCTGTGGGAGGGGTTTACTTCTTGCTCCCATGATGGCAGGCTTGGTCATGTGATTTGCTTTGACCAACACAATGTAAGTAGAAGTGATCAATGTCACATTTGACCAGAAACTTTAAAACACATTGTATGTACTTCTATTGCTCTTTTTTTCTCTGTTATAAGAATAGCTTGTCCCAGAAGTGAACTGATTCTTCAGCCTGGATTCCCAACTGAAGAAGCTACATGGGGCTCAGCTAAAGGTGATTAGCAGCTGATATATAACATGAATGAGAAACAGACCTTTGTTTTTATAAGTCACTGACATTTCAGGGTTGTTAATGCAGCATAACCTAGCAAACTATTGCTATTTCAGAAATCAATGTCCAGAGCCATTGATTTCCAATGAGGCTGCTTCTAACTCATGAGAGAGCCAGGACTAGATCCCATGTCTCCTACCTTAGTCCAGATTTTGTGTACTCTAGCATATGCTTTAAGAAAAGCAGGTCCTTTTCTTGGTCACACATTTTCTTTTCTTTCCCATATCCATTAGTGGCAAAATATGAACACTGCCCTACCTACCCGGAGGCACCATGCTAATCTCTATCCAACCCTAATAAAAGGAAAACCATTTTGGTTCCAGAGATGATGGATCATTTGGGAGGGCTGAGGTGCTGTCCTCTGTGAGGTGCACAGGGAGCAGGTGCAGTCCACATGGAAGACAGAAGAAGCAGTGGTACTACTGGTCCAGTTAGGAGTAAGGTACTCATTTACTTTGATTCTAAGTGCTACTTCAAAAGGCATCAAAATATTTGTGCTCTGAACTATTAGATAACTGAAGTACAGGTTAAACTTTTTGTAATATTCTAGCCCGTATCATTTCAGGTGATATTTATATTTACATTTTAAAAAGGTAGAAGTAGTCCACAAGGTAGTGGAGCGGGAAGAGGGTAATCACATACTAGATGTATTTGATAGACAGTAATCCTTCTTCCAACATAAGATCAATAGCATGAGTATAGGTTCCCTCAAGAAACACTCTGGGCATTTAAAATAAATCCTCTGAAAAGGAAAACTTTTTATTTTATATGAAATGATATGTAGACCTTGATATACAGACACGGAACAACATTCACTCTGCTCTCTCTGCATTTGATGTGAGAAGCCGGGGGAAACTTAGCAGTTAAGACAGCTCTTCAATAGCCATCTTTTCAAGTACTATTCTGAAGATACAGTAAAAATATACAACATAACCACAGGATCTTTCCTTTTACATAATGGATTCATTTAGAGAAGATGTTAAGGGACTTAAGTGAGAGAAGACGTTAGAGATCATCTCGTTCACAGTTACACAAAATGCGACAATTGTTTATCATCATCAAAAGTGGTCAGCCAGGTGCTATATCTTTATTTTCAGCTGCCAAAGCTCTATTTTAAAGTAAATCCAGCAGCTGTAAAAATTCCCCCTTGATATCTGAATTGGATGCAAAGTTTTGCACAATATTGTGTGCACTGCCATGTTAATGGGATATGTATAGGTAGAAATAAAACAATTGATATTCAAAGCTCTTGTTTACATGCAGAAAAGAGCCTAGTACTCAAGGCAAGGGCAGCAGAGGGTTGGGGTTGGGTAGAGTTCATGGTCCAGCTCACTCCATCTATCACATTCACATACTGACCGTGATAGTCTCGATCTTAATGTGCAATTCATTGCCCTTGAGAGGTCCTATCATTCTGACTGACAGGTTTAGAGGAGGCCTTCTCAACAACAGGAACACCTGCACTGAGCAAAATGGAAAACCCTGACACTTCAACAGCCTCTTGGGATCCAGGCTGTGGGAAAGAAAAGCCTCTTCCACGCAGCAGATGAGAGAGGAAGCACCGGTGGCATGTGTCCCTGGTCTAGGGCTTTCTCTTCCAGGCCCAGATTCAGCAAGTTGACAGTACTGGGGGCCCCTGCCTTTGCTATTTATCTATTTCCAAATAGGACAAGGAAAAGGAGACTTATTTCATAACTCCTTATGATGTGGGGAAAGAACTGTGCAATAGCATTTAATACATAAAAGACAACAACTATTTGGGTCAGCAAGAAACACCTAATTAGAATCACTCTATTCCCAGCATGTTTCAGATGCTTCCTGATTAGTTATGGGGGACAGAATGCGAGTGGAGGAGGAGGGAAGAAGGACTGTTCAAAACGCAAGAATACTGCATTTAATCACAGTCAAATAATGCTGGGTTAAGAAAGCTAGCTATTTTCTTTACTGATACTTTCGGTGGCTCCATTCATATTTTCTCATTTCTCCTCAAAAATGACAGTCAATCTCTACAGTTATTATTCAGCCAGTGCATATATTAGATTTCATCAAGATAAAGGAAAGAAAAACATCCCCAGTAGTCCTGTGTGGAGAGAGGAAGATACTATCTTTTTAAGAGCAACAACAACAAAAAGCGCCATAAACTTTTATAGAAGATAAGAATATAAGGTAACAAGAATCTCCGCTCTCAAGAGAGTGCTGCATTATCCTCTGCCAACTTCGTAGTTTACTGATGGGATTGAAGGCTGATGATTTATTGTAAACGGTAAAGAATATTGCTTTTGGGAGCTGTTTTAGCCTGGACTCCATATTCTCTCCAAAAATAAAAAGGAAACTTTAAATTGGATTTCTGACATTGGTTGAGTGTTTTCAGCCCAAAATCTTTTAAGTAGATTAATTTTAAAATGGGGCACCACAGGCACAATATCACTTCCAAGAGGCTATTGCTTTGTGAAGCCTTCTAGACAGACCCCTGAATCGCTGTAGGCACAACCCTGATACCCTTGATGCTTTCACTGATCACTCACTCTTCTCTCCTGTAACGAAAGCTTTATTCTCCCCAGAAAATAGTGCTTCCCCCGAGGCCTACCAAATGAGAGCTCCCACTCTGAAAACCCTGCTAGGCTGAGGAAAAGTGAGGGCAGGATGCCTGTCTTCTGGCTTCATTCTAGCACTTCCAAACCATTGATATTTTTAGTCTAATACTTTCATATAACCCCAAATATAAAAGTTATGAAAGGGATGCCACCCAGAGGCAATCAATATTATTGGTTCCTTACATGTTCTTTAAAAGATATTGTAGGCATGTAAAGGTAAGCTCATACACAGATACTTCCTCTCAAACTCAGGCCACTCAACTATTATTCCCTGTTTTCACTCTGTATATTGCTTCCTTTCCTGAAGTCTTGGTCATTTCCCCACATTCACTAAGGACCATGTCAACTGGGTTCCCGTATTTGTCTCCACCCCTTGTTACCACCATCCCCGATAATGTTAGTGCCTTTGGTTTGCAGCCCTTTGAATCTTTGAACTCAAATAACCCTTATTATGTACCCCAACTTCTGCAACTCCCTCTTAATTTGAAATCTTAGATGCAAAATGCACTCTGTGACTATGCTCTCCATATCCTTGTGTATCTCTCTTGCTAATATCTCTCTCTTCAACCTCACTGAGCCCTCCAGACTTCACCCCTCTATATTCCCATGTTATCAGCCTTCTATTGATCTCAGAGGCCCCAAAATTCATCACTTCGGCTTCTCTTATCAATACTCCCTTGCAATGTGGCTGTCCAGTGGCATTCACCCTTCAAAATCCCTTCTCTAGGTCAATCAACTAATCAACAGCTAGACTCCTCCATCTGGATTTCTGGAGGAGAAAAATTACAAACCCAACAAACTGTGTTACTTTCTTTCATCCATATCTTTATTCTCTTCTTGTTTGTCCCTTGCAATCTCTTTAAAACTGTTTGTCTCTACCATCTTAAAATATTTCCTTGATTCTAACCTTCTCTCTAGGTATCAATTATTCAAATCCTTGTCCCTTTACAGTCAAGCTTCTTGAAGCAGTTTATACTTGTTGCTTACTGCAATTTTGATTCACTCTTCATCCCATGGCAGCCTGGTTCTTGCTCCACCACTCTGAGGTAAAGACTCTTACTAATATTTTTAATAGCTTCTGAATTGCCAAAGCCAATGCAACTTCAAACCTTTGTTTTACGAGACGTCTTTCTTGCATTAACATTGTTGATGACTCCCTCCTTAATGTCCCTCCCCCTTGGCTTTTGTAATATTATGCTCTGGTGTTCTCCCTTTACCTCTCTATCTATGTCTTCTCTTGAGTGCCTTCTTTTAATGTCTTCTCAAATTGTCAGCATTTCCCAGAAGTCTGTTACTCAATACTTGGCACCTGAGTAAACTCACTGACTTTGCTGGCTTCAGCGATAATTTATACATGAATGATGTCTGTCTCCATATCCCAGGCCAAGAAATCTTTGCTGAGATCAGATCGTTTTCCCAAATTCCCTCTGACCATCTCCTATGGGACGTCCCATAAGCGCCTCAAACTCAACAGGTTCAAAATATTATTATCAAATTTTCCATAAAACCTACTCATCGTCGTCCTGTGTTCCTTTTCACAGAAAAATACCACTCTCTTCACTGAATTGTGTATATCCTACACCTGAATATCACAGTAAAATATACCCAAATTAATCTCCAAATCTTTCAGGTTATTATCTTTCTCAATTCTTGCGCAGCTTCAGTCTGTCTTCCATTGGCCTACCATATTGGTCTTCAAAAACAAAATCGAAAAATACAGCACTACACTACCCATGTAACTTCCAAGTCCCACATCTTTCAGAAGTTTGCAGTCCTTTGATAAGCACATAAAACCCTCATGATCTGGGTCCTGTATTCCTCTCCAACATCATTTCCAGCCAGTGGCTCATGTTTTTCCAGGCTTTCAGAATTACTTTATGCTTTGTCAGTGCTCTTAAATTTGCATAGGCTATTCCCTTTGCATGGAAAGTTCTCCCAACTCTTTCCCATTTATCTAATTACACTTCATCATTTAGAACACAAATGAAACCACATCCTTTGAGAAATATCTTTAGGTCAGACATAGATGCTCCCTTCTCTGTGTCTCCACAGTATACAGAGACTTTCACAGTATACTTTTTCATCAACTTTCATGCTTACACAGTAGCCAGTATAGTGCCTGGTAAATACTGGGCTCTCAATAAAGAATGAATGAGCTCCTAGGGCATGTTGTGACACATTCGCAAATTCTTAATGAAGATTATTAGCTAGAAATTTAATTACTATGTTCAAATACCATATTTTCAGGTGGTGAACTCACCTCTTTTTAAAACCAACTTTATTCATATAGGTGGCTTAAAGTGAAATGTTAGCTTAAGGGTTACTATTATTTCTATTTTTATACATTTCTAAGTGTGTGACAACTAAAGGCTCTATAAAACCACTTCCTTGGCAGCAAGAGAGAAGTTACTATTTAGTTTTACACCAAGGCTTTTTTTTTTTTTCTGGAAAGTGGTTGAGGTATCACCCTTAACATGAATGCTATAAAGTCCTGGGTATCAGGTGACTTATTTATTTTAAGGCTGTGTGAAAATAATATTTTCTCTATATTTTTGTCCTGTGATATATTAGAGCTACTCCTTCAGGGGCTTTTAATATTAAAATTCAAGATATTGCAATGATTTTCATTCATTCAACTCTGCTAACAGAGTTCTTGTCTTTCAAAATTTTATTCACTACCCACATTTAGCTTAATTTAGGGATGAAAAATACAGATTCTAGCAGCAATAAAATACCCAGACAATGAAAACAAAATAAAATCAGTGGTTTTTATAATAACATTAATTCTGGACCTGGAGAATGCTAAAATTTTCATGTGTAAACAAGGATCATCTTAGAAGACAGAAAATACTCATATTTAAAAATAAAGACTTAGAAATTTAAAAGAATAGTTTCCCTGACATAGATCTCCATGCCTAATCAACTTGAAAGACACAGAGATGTCTATGCTAATTATACACACTACCCATTTAAGAGGGGGTTTATTTACCTGGCAAAGGTCCCTCAGTAACTTTAATAACTGTGTAATGTACAAGTATAGGGGCCTGGTCAGGGCAGATTTAGTGCCTTTTTATTCTTCCTCTTTTTCATCTCCAGCATTCTATGGAGAAGGCAGTTGCAAGAAAGTTGGGCTAGTGTTGGTTGCTGCAAACATTAGCCAGTCACTATCCTGGCTTCATGACATTACAGAGTAAGATTTTGAAGCTCAGTTTTGTGAGCTTCAACAAGAAACATGGAGAGGCTGATGCATAGCCTCCCCAGATGAGACACACTATTCCCCTATTGAGAATATAGTAATGATAGGTTCACACTTACTTCTCTGAGCTAATGATAGGAGGTGCAAATGTCCATACTGCTAATACTAATAAGAAAAACATTTATCTAGAATTTTGCTTTCTAGCAGCACAAACGTGAGTAGAACTCATTTTATAGGCTACTATGTTCTCAACTGCAACATGGGGATATTGAGACCGTGGCTCTTCTTACCCTGTGCCACCTTGCTCTAGCAGTGGTTCTCAGCCAGGGGTGGTTTTGCATACCCCTCAACCCCCAAGATATTGGGCAATATCTGGAAACAGTTTTGGTTGTCACAATGTGGGGGTAAGGATAGATGTGCTACTGGCATCTGGTGGACGGAGGCCAGGAATGCTAGTCAATATTCTACAATGCACAGGCCACCCATCCCCAGCTCTAGCAAATAATTATCCAGCCTGAAGTGTAAATAGTGGTGAGTTTGAGAAAACCTCCTCTAAGCCATTTGTACACATTTTACCGTTCAGAGTTACCCTGGTGATTTTAGACATTCTTTCTACGGAAATGATGGTATTACATTATATATACATCCTCTTGGAGTTGAGAGAACATATAAATGAGTGAAAAATTTTCTCTAAATATCAATAATTGACGAAAGGTGGCTCTTACAGTATATCACACATAATAGGGAGTGAATCAGTTTTAATAAAAAGCTGCCCTGACTTCTTTGTTATCACTGAATCTAGAAATATAACTGCTTTACCTGAAATTTTGAAGCAGAACGTTCTTCTGTGAAATATAGCAAGTGATGAAAAACTATGAGGCAATGGTTAAGATACTTCAAAGGTGCCAATAAGAGTGCTACAGCCTAGGAATCAATCGTGCATCCGTCCAGTGCACTGATAAGACAGAAATCAGATTACCAAATCATTTCCCAAGTACTTTAGTATAAGACATTGACAAACTTGAGGGAGTTTAGAGAAAAGCTGATTGATTGAGGGGCTGGGAAAATGACTTAGGAGACAAGATTATAAAAACTAAATATATTGTTCATTGACTAAGGAATTAAGTACTTGATGTACACTACGTATAACATTTTTCAGACAGTGACTTAGGGGGATATGACACAAATTTCCAAGAATTCAAAATGCCTCACCATGAAGGGAAAGAATTGTTTATGGTGCTCCCTGGGGGTATAACTAGAAGGCAGGGCATGAAATTGAATAAGAGATTATGTAGGCTCTGTATCTACAAAGTTTTCCCAATAGTGATATCTATTAAATTGTGGAATGACCTCACAATGGAAGCAGTGGAAAAGCCATCCTGTAAGTCATTTCACACAAGAGTGGACAAAGTAGTCAAAGATATACCTCTGGAAAGAAATCTACCCCATTGCTGTGACAGAGAGTATATGAAGGACTCACTTGAGCTTTCCACTTCTGCTTTTAGGAGAGTCACGTGTTTTAACTGAGGATCTGTCTTCCACTGTGAATATGTTTGTGTCATAACTTTGACTTTATGTTTATTATTTCAATCATGTTTTGCTTTTCATTTTTCTAAAAGTCATTTAGTTTTTTTATCTTTCTGTTTGCCTGGAATATATTTTATGAAAATCACATGTGTAGTTAATATTCTGGGCTTGCTATAGGTAATGGCTCTAAGAAAAAGCAATAAAAGCAGTTAGCATTTTAATGCATTTTACAATGTATTTTGAAATGTATACATCCAATCCTAAACTATCAGCCCTTGAAAGCTGATGAGTGAACAGAAACTTTCATATTTATTGCTACAAATATCATATTAGAAGTCTTCTCTTTTAACCACTCATAAATATGTAATTTCTCCATATTTTATTGAAAACCACTTTTTTGCTTATGGACACTTATTAATACTAAATTTTCTCTTACATGATAATTTATGAGAAATGGATTAACAGCAATGAGTATACGGAGAATAACTATTTGAGATTTTCTGTACATTGAAAATAGCTACTAATTATTTAATCTTGTCTATGCAGTATATATACTTACATCTCATAAAATAAAACACTTAGCGAATTTATTATAGATTTCAAACAATTGCCAAAAAACAAGAACCTAGGACATTATTTTGTTTATTCCATCTCATGCATAAGATCCATTTCAACCTAATAAGGAGTTCTCCCACTGTAAAGCTGTTTCTTACTTCACAATTATTATATCAGCGAAGAACACTTTAGTTGTAATATTGACCACACATTCAGGTACTTTGTTAATTATATCAATTTCAAATTGTCCACTTTGGGAATACTCATCACATGATTACACAGCATAAAGCATCCTTACAGTGAATCCTGAGGGAGGATTTTAGGAGAAAATGGTGAACGGAGGTTTTAATTTGTGCAAATTTCCCTTAACTTTCTCTTACATTACATAACCCCGACCCTTACCTCCTTGTTGTATAAGTCCTAATAGGTCCTGTTGTTCCTAATTCTCTTCAAACCTCTGTCTCTTAAAACGTTCCAGAAAATCACCAGGGTAACTCTGAACGGTAAAATGTGTACAAATGGCTTAGAGGAGGTTTTCTCAAACTCACCACTATTTACACTTCAGGCTGGATAATTATTTGCTAGAGCTGGGGATGGGTGGCCTGTGCATTGTAGAATATTGACTAGCATTCCTGGCCTCCATCCACCGGATGCCAGTAGCACATCTATCCTTACCCCCACATTGTGACAACCAAAACTGTTTCCAGATATTGCCCAATATCTTGGGGGTTGAGGGGTATGCAAAACCACCCCTGGCTGAGAACCACTGCTAGAGCAAGGTGGCATAGGGTAAGAAGAGCCACGGTCTCATTCTCCTTTTTATTCTTCCTCTTTTTCATCTCCAGCATTCTATGGAGAAGGCAGTTGCAAGAAAGTTGGGCTAGTGTTGGTTGCCGCAAACATTAGCCAGTCACTATCCTGGCTTCATGACATTACAGAGTAAGATTTTGAAGCTCAGTTTTGTGAGCTTCAACAAGAAACATGGAGAGGCTGATGCATAGCCTCCCCAGATGAGACACACTATTCCCCTATTGAGAATATAGTAATGATAGGTTCACACTTACTTCTCTGAGCTAATGATAGGAGGTGCAAATGTCCATACTGCTAATACTAATAAGAAAAACATTTACCTAGAATTTTGCTTTCTAGCAGCACAAACATGAGTAGAACTCATTTTATAGGCTACTATGTTCTCAACTGCAACATGGGGATATTGTGTGGGGAATTCTATAGGTTACTTCCAGTTTTTGTCTGTCTAGTTTCAATGAACTGGCCGATAGCATAAGAAACTTCTCTGAAAGACCAGTAACAATAATGCATTCATTTCACCAATACATATACTGTGAGTGTGAACTATGTGCAAGGAACTTCACCAGGGTCTAAGAATACAGAAATGAGTAATACAGGAACCTTGCCCTTGTGGAATTTTAGGGGTAGACTAACACGTAAGCAAGTGAGTGTCAAAATACGCTCAGTATAAGAAGGCATTAATGATGTAATGAAGAAGAAAGTCATCACTTTTAATTGAAGGATTAGAAGAAGCCCCTAGTTAAGAGGTAATGCTTGGAGTTTGGAAGGATCAGAAGTAGTTGATAATCCTGCACACCTATGATGTGCCAGCCTTTGTGCTAAGATATGTTATTTCCAATCCTGATAAGGTCTCTGCAATTCATTCTTGATTGTAGTTTAACTCTGAGAAAACTCAGGCTTGGATAGCTGAAGGGCCTTGCTGATGGCTCTACACTGAGTAAGCAGCAGAGGATGGATTTAAATTCCAGAACCATCATGGAGACTCCTCTAAGCAAAGGAAGTAACACTGATTTTCAGAGCCTATGAACATGCCCCACATAATATTAGAAACGTGTTATGCTCAGGGTGTCTGGAGACAGAGTAAAACATGGGCTGGGGTAAGAGAGACAGCTAAGGAGCAAAGGGGAACAAACCACAAAATATCCTGGTGTGATGCTAGTTTTGGGGTTTTATCATAGGGGATAGGGAGTTACTGAAGGGTTTTAAGCAGAGGAATGGCAGCAGTTTGGATGGAGCCTGAGAAATACCTCTTAGGCTGCTGCTGGGAAGAGGAGCTGAATTATAATCCCACAGGCAGAGAGACAAAGGAGAAGGAGATTCTTGGTTGTTGTGTAGAAAAGAAATTATGGTGGTCATATCCAGACCAATAGAAGAAGAAGAAGAAAAAAGGGCTCATAGGGGAAGATATTAAGGAGTTAGAGAGGTATTGGGGGAAATTCACCTCCGATATTCAACGTGGGTTCTTTTCTATTTCCCTAAGTGTCGGCTGGTCTGAAAAATAAAGGGAAAGAGTACAAAAGAGAAATTTTAAAGCTGGGTGTCCGGGGAGACATCACATGTTGGCTGGTTCCATGATGCCCCTGAGCTGTAAAACCAGCAAGCTTTTATNCAAAAGAGAAATTTTAAAGCTGGGTGTCCGGGGGAGACATCACATGTTGGCTGGTTCCATGATGCCCCCTGAGCTGTAAAACCAGCAAGCTTTTATTAGCAATTTTCAAAAGGGGAGGGAGTGTACAAATAGGGTGTGGGTCACAGAGATCACATGCTTCACAAGGTAATAAAATATCACAAAGCAAATGGAGGCAGGGCGAGATCACAGGACCACAGGATGGGGCGAAATTAAAATTGCTAATGAAGTTTTGGGCATGCATTGTCATTGATAACATCTTATCAGGAGACAGGGTTTGAGAGCAGACAACCGGTCTGACCAAAATTTATTAGGCAGGAATTTCCTCATTCTAATAAGCCTGAGAGCACTACAGGAGACTGGGGCTTATTTCATCCCTTTGTCTATGACTGTAAAAGACAGCCGTCCCCAAAGCGGCCATTTTAGAGGCTTCACCTCAGGGACACATTCTCTTTCTCAGGGATGTTCCTTGCTGAGAAAAAGAATTCAGTGATATTTCTCGTATCCGCTTTTGAAAGAAGAGAAATATGGCTCTGTTCTGCCCGGCTCAATGGCAGTCAGAGTTTAAAGTTATCTCCCTTATTCCCTGAACATTGCTGTCATCCTGTTCTTTTTTCAAGGTGCCCAGATTTCATATTGTTCAAACACACATGCTCTACAAACAATTTGTGCAGTTAACTCAATCATCACAGGGTCCTGAAGCAACATACATCATCCTCAGCTTACGAAGATGACGGGATTAAGAGATTAAAGTAAACACAGGCATAGGAAATTACAAGGGTATTGATTGGGGAAATGATAAGTGTCCATGAAATCTTCACAGTTTATGTTCAGAGACTGCAGTAAAGACAGGTGTAAGAAATTATAAAAGTATTAATTTGGGGAACTAATAAATGTCCATGAAATCTTCACAATTTATGTTCTTCTGCCATGGCTTTAGCCGGTCCCTCTGCTTGGGGTCCCTGACTTCCCACAACAGAGAGGCAAGAAAGGAGTTCCTCATTAATGAAGAAAAAAAAATCTCAGTACTTTTTCCAATGGGAAGAGAAGAGACAATGCCTATACCTTCATCCCCAAGTTTTCTTCTATTGCCCAAACTTCATCAAGATGGGATAGGGACTAACACTGGTGGAGCATCAAACTCCTGTCAAACAGCTCTCCCTTTTCCCCATGTGCAATCACCTCCTATGAAGCAAATTCTCTCCAACCCTAAGAGCTACTGTATAGCACCTTCCTGTATTTCAATCAGCCCTTGTCCCATCCTTAGCTGATCATACTTTTATTTATTTATATTAAATTATATTTTAAGTTCTAGGATAAATGTGCAGAATGCGCAGGTTTGTTTCATAGGTGTACATGTGCCATGGTGGTTTGCTGCACCCATCAACCTGTCATCTAGGTTTTAAGCCCTGCATGCATTAGGTATTTGTCCTCCTGCTCTCCCTCCCCTTGCCCCCCACCTCCTGACAGGCCCTGGTGTGTGATGTTCCCCTCCCTATGTCCATGTGTTCTCACTGTTCTCCCACTTATGAATGAGAACTCCCACTTATGAGTGAGAATATGTGGTGTTTGGTTTTCTGTTCCTGTGTTAGTTAGATGAGAATGATGGTTTCCAGCATCATCCATGTTGCTGCATCATGAACGCATTAATTTTTATGACTGCATAGTACTCCATGGTGTATATTTGCCACATTTTCTTTATCCAGTCTATTACTGATGGGCATTTGGGTTGATTCCATGTCTTTGCTATTGTCAACAGTGCTGAATTACACATACATGTGCATGTGTCTTTATAGTAAAATGATTTACAAATCTTTGGGTATATACCCAGTAATGGGATTACTAGGTCAAATAGTATTCCTGGTTCTAGATCCTTGAGGAATTGCCACACTGTCTTCCACAATGGTTGAACTAATTTACACTCCCACCAACAGTGGAAAAGCATTCTTATTTCTCCACATCCTCTCCAGCATTTGCTGTTTCCTGACTTTTTAGCGATCACCATTCTAACTAGCATGAGATGGTATGTCACGGTGGTTTTGCTTTGCATTTCTCTAACGACCAATGATGATGAGCTTTTTTTCATTTGTTTGTTGGCTACATAAATGTCTTCTTTTGAGAATTGTCTGTTCATATCCTTTGCCCACTTTTTGATGGGGTTGTTTTTTCCCTTGTAAATTTGTTTAAGTTCCTTGTAGATTCTGGACATTAGACCTTTGTTAGATGGATAAACCGCAAAAATTTTCTCCCATTCTGTAGGTTGTCTGTTCACTCAGATGATAGTTTCCTTTTCTGTGCAGAAGCTCTGTAGTTTAATTAGATCCCATTTGTCAGTTTTGGCTTTTCTTGCAATTGCTTTTGGTGTTTTATTCATGAAGTATTTGCCCATACCTATGTCCTGAACGGTATTGCCTAGGTTTTCTTCCAGGGTTTTTATGGTTTTAGGTTTATGTTTAAGTCTTTAATCCATCTTGAGTTAATTTTTGTATAAGGTATATGGAAGAGGTCCAGTTTCTTTTTTCTGCATATGGCTAGCCAGTTTCCCCAACACCATTTATTAAATAGGGAATCCTTTCCCCATTGCTTGCCTTGTCAGTTTTGTCGAAGATCAGATTGTTGTAGAGGTGTGGTGTTTTTTCTGGGGCCTCTGTTCCGTTCCATTGGTCTATATATCTGTTTTAATACCAGTATCATGCTGTTTTGGTTACTGCAGCCTTGTAGTATAGTTCAGATAGCTTGATGCCTCCAGCTTTGTCCTTTTTGCTTAGGATTGTCTTGGCTATATGGGCTCTTTTTTGGTTCCATATGAAATTTAAAGTAGTTTTTTCTACTTCTGTCAAGAAAGTCAATGATAGCTTGGTGGGAATAGCATTGAAGTTATAAATTGCTTTGGGCATTATGGCCATTTTCACGATATTGATTCTTCCTATCCACGAGGATGGAATGCTTTTCCATCTGTTTGTGTCTTCTCTTATTTCCTTAAGCAGTGGTTTGTAGTTGTACTGGAAGAGATCCTTCATGTCCGTTGTTAAGTTGTTATTGTCAGTAGTGGCTATTGTCAATAGTAAGTTGTATTCCTAGGTATTTTATTCTCTTTGTAGTGATTGCACAATGTTTTGTAGCAATTGTGAATGGGAGTTCACTCATGATTTGGCTCTCTGTTTTTCTATTATTGGTGTATAGCAATGCTTGTGACTTTTGCACATTGATTTTGTATACAGAGACTTTGCTGAAGTTGCTTATCAGCTTAAGGAGTTTTTGGGCTGAGACAATGGGGTTTTCTAAATATACAATCATGTCATCTGCAAACAAAGACAATTTGATTTCCTCTCTTCCTATCTGAATACCCTTTATTTCCTTCTCTTGTCTGACTGCCCTGGCCAGAACTTCCAATAGTATGTTGAATAGGAGTGGTAAGACAGGACATCCTTGTCTTGTGCCGGTTTTCAAATGGAATGCTTCCAGCTTTTGCCAATTCAGTATGATATTGGCTATGGGTTTGCCATAAATAGCTCTTAGTATTTTGAGATACGTTCCATCGATACATAGTTTATTGAGAATTTTTAGCATAAAGGGCTGTTGAGTTTTATTGAAGGCCTTTTCTGCATCTATTGATACAATCATGTGGGTTTTTGTCATTGGTTCTGTTTATGTCATGGATTATATTTATTGATTTGAGTAAGTTGAACCAGCCTTGCATCCCAGGGATGAAGCCAGGAGCTGTATTTTTGAAAAGATTAACAAAATAAATAGACCACTAGTCAGACTAATAAAGAAGAAAAGAGAGAAGAATCAAATAAACAGAATAAAAAATGATAAAGGGGGTATCACCACTGATCCCACAGAAATACAAATTACCATCAGAGAATACTATAAACACCTCTACACAAATAATCTAGAAAATCTAGAAGAAATTGATAAATTCCTGGACACATATACCCTCCCAAGACTAAACCAGGAAGAAGTCAAATCCCTGAATAGACCAACAATAAGTTCTGAAGTTGAGGCAGTAATTATTAGTCTACCAACCAAAAAAAGCCCAGGACGAGACGGATTCACAGACAAATTCTACCAGAGGTACAAAGATGAGCTGGTGCCATTCCTTCTGAAACTATCCCAAACAATTGAAAAAGAGGCACTCCTCCCTAATTCATTTTATGAGACCAGCATCATCCTGATACCAAAACTTGGCAGAGACACAACAACAAAAGAAAATTTCAGGCCAATATCCCTGATAAACATTGATGCAAAAATCCTCAATAAAATACTGGCAAACCAAATCCAGCAACACATCCCAAAGCTTATTCACCATGATCAACTGTTCATGCATTTAATATTGTTTTAACTCTTCTTTAAAACCTGAGCTAGGTTCCTTGAATTCCCCCAGTACCAAGCATACAACAGGTCCCCATAATTATTTGTTGAATCAGCCACTCTAAATCGCTCTTGACAGTGATAATATGAGAGTATAAAAAAGATAGATCAAGTAATGCACATGTTTCTTTGTCTTATTTTGATTATATTTTGATTAAAACATACCATGTGTGTCTAGGATGACCGTTTTTCACCCATAAAAGGAGTGGGGATGGGGGACACGTGCCACTTATTATGTATTTTGAGGGTAATGGTATCTATTATGTACAGAGATGCTTTTCCTTTAGAAATATGGTTGCTAAGGCCAGTAGTCCAAATGATAAGATGAGGCTGTTGTCATGCAAACTGAAATGTGGTGAGGAACCAGTAAAGCAGATATTACAGAATTGTTAGAAAAGGGTTAAAGAAGGCTGATACTGTGTAATAAGTGCTCAGAAAACAAACTTGCACAGCCACACAGTACAGGAGAGATTAGGATATGAGATTGCTGCAGCTTCACCATCTGGCTCCATCATCCTAAAGAGTGTCATTTCCATTGCTAACAGCTGGGAAAACAGAAACCAGTAGTGTTGTTGTTGGATGTTTTCTGTGTGAACAAACGTTTTCAATAGCAAATTGAAGGGATTTTCTCTTAATTGATAATAAGAGCAATGATATCTTCAGAATGAAATCCAGTTTACTGAGGGAAGAAAATGAACAATCGATAGGGATGGTGTTCTTAAGGTTGCAGGGTTGTTTTCTTTTTTTATGAACATTTCAAAACATGAATATTGTCTTTCAAAATGGCCACCTGGGTCCTCTCTCTCTCCTAATGTTCCCACACAGAAAATTAACTAATGAAACATGTAAGCTAGAAGGCTGTTTGTTTGAAGGGTATTAAGAAAACAAATTAATTAAGATGTCTCTTTTTATGGGACTTAAATATGTTTATACTGATATGCAAGTGTGAATTGAATGAGAGAAACATTCCAGCCTACTGAGTTTTTTTTTTTTTTTTTAATGAAATTAAGATGCTCCCAGTAGTTTGTTACAATACTTCAAGACCATGTGGGTCACTTACATTTTAGAAAGCTCTTTCCCATATCTGATCTCATTTAATCCTATGGCATGCTTGTAACATACAAAGTGTTTTAGAAATGTTTGTAGATTTGGCAAAAGATAGCTGAACTGAAAAATTAATTCTTTTAGAAACATATATTGAGTAACTGTCTTGTACCCCTGTACTAAGTGACGTCATTGTCTCTGAAGTGTTTCCAGTCTAGTGAAAAAACATAAACTCTGTAAAACAGGTACAGTGAGCTCAGTGCTACCAAAGTGGTAAAATGAGTGGCAAACATGAACTTGGGGGTGGTACTGTCAGAGAAAGGGATGAATTCTGGGGCTCTGCTTCATACATTAAGGATTCATATTAAGAGAAATAATTCTTAACAAAGCAGCACATAGGAATCAGCTCAGGAGTTTTATAAATGGAGCTTTGCAGATGCTTTCCCCATGAGATACTGATTCAGTGAGTCAGGTATCAGTTCTGGACATCTATGTTTAAAAGAAAACTCTAATGCAAACCATTGGTCATTTTCCTGGAATTGTGGTACTTTCTTTCTGCAGTCTAAATTATACTCTATAGTTAAAGCCTGAAGTCTTTGGCCAACTTTCTTTTTTCCCTTTGGCTTTAGGTTTTATTGCTTTTAAATGCAAATACTTTGGGAAGGATAAGGCTTTAAACTGTTACCAGTAGATAACTCATTTTATTCCCTCTACTTGGATTAAACAATTCCTCACTCCTTCTTCGGGTCAGCTTTCTTCCTCTGTAAATCACTTCCAGACCACCTTCTCTTTTTTTCTCTGTTCTCCCATCCTACACACCCTCAGATGTATTTCGGCTATCACTGATCTTACCACGACTGACTCATGCAACTGTCTGGCAGGGAGGTTTCGTATTTTATTTGTATCCCTAAGTCCTTGCTTGGTACCTGCCATGGAGATTGAGAGCCACTAAAATGTTTGTAGAAAGAATGAGTTATGTAATTCATTAGAAAATTAGCTTCCAGCCTGGTCTACAAGAAAGATTTGCTAGTTGTTGTGATTTGTGAGGAAATAACTTTTGGGCATTTGGTAAGGATGGAACACAGAGATGGGGTGAGTCAGGTTTGTAGATAATTCTAAGAGAAAACAGGCCACAAAATGTAAGATCTGCTTTGCCATTCTGCCTATAGCTGGCTGAGAAATAAACATTCTATTTTTATATTGAAAATAGCATATATACATTTTTTTTTACACAAGGGATGCTCTTACAAAAGGTTCAGAAGAAAATGGAATCATTTGCAATTGTTTATTCTAACTAATTGTAACATTAAATCAAAATTAGGCACTGGCCTGCAATCTTAAATTAGAGCTCTGCCTTTATAACACTGATTTTCCTTCATAAATGTTTTCCTAGTTAAGACTTTGTACGTGTGTGTATATATATACACACGCACACTAATTGAAACCCACTTCCCTATCTAGGTTATCTCCTATAGCTAAATAATTTTGTATTAGTTATTCATATTTCTTTTTATCTGTTATAGAGATAGTATAGAGATTAAAATACTAGGGGTTTTATTGTCTTTTCTTTAAAAAATCTGTTTTGGCATTTCAGGAAAAAAGAGAATGCCAGAAAATCGTATGGCATGCTTCTGGCCTTGAATTGCAATGCATTTTAGACACCTGGCTTGTGTTAGAGCCAAAGGAATACATTAAGGCTATGTTCACAGTGTTTTGTAGAATTCTATGAGAAATGAATGCCTTTCTGTAGCAGTGACATCAAGAAACTTCAAGTCCAAATTTACTATTAAGGTTGGAATTTTAATGTCAAAGGTATATTTCAGCTGTTTTCATGAATAATTAAGAAGGGACTGACCGAGAAAGGTACATCTAATGTGTCGTTGCTGAATACAGCTAGTTACAATTTTTGGCTTCTTGTCCTGCCAACACTGCCAGGGTTGTGGGCATCGAACTGGGAAGTGGAATCTCACTGCACTAGGTATTCTCTTACTTTATGGGGTTCTCTAGTGTTTTTCTTGTGCCAGTGCCTCTTAAAAGACCTTGAATACTGTTGTGGACTGAATATTTGTGTCCCCCCAAAATTCATACTTTGAAATTTAAATGCCCAATATGATAGTGTATGGAGGTAGGGCCTTAGGGATGTAGGAATGGGAATAGCAACCTTACAAAAGAGACCCCAGAGAGCTTTCACCCTCTTTCCATCATATGTCACAGGAAGCTACGAAGAATTTGGAATCTACAACCCACAAGAGAGCCCTCACCAAAACCTGACCGTGCTGGCAACTTGATGTCAGTCTCTCAAGCTCTAGTACCATGAGAAATAAATTTCTGTTGCCTATAAGCCACGAAGTCTAAGGTGCTTTTTTATAACAGCCTGAAATGACTAAGGAAAATGCTTATTTGGACTCTAACTCTCTGCTATGTTTTGAATGATTGTCCTCTCCAAAACTCACATTGGAACATAATCCCCAATATAACAATATTGAGAGGTGGGGCCTATAAGAAGTGATTAATTCACTTACTGGTTAATGGATTACTGGGTTAACAGATTAATGTGTTAGCATGGGAGTGGGTTAGTTATCATAGAAGTGTGTCTGTTACAAAAAAGTCAGGTTGGCTCTTTCTTGTGAACTCCCTTACTGTGTAATTCTCTATGCTATCTTGGGACTCTGCAGAGAATCCATACCAGCAAGAAGGCCTAGAAGGCCCTCACCATATACAGCCCCTAGACCTTGGAGTTTCCTAGCCTCCAAAACTGTAATAAATAAATTTCTCTTTTAAAAAAATTACCCAGTCTCAAGTATTCATTTATAGCAATAGAAAAGGGACTAAGACACCCACCAAAGACATTTAATGGTAGTAGTAATAATAACAGCTCTATCTGTTGTACACAGACTGTGTACCAAACCCGTATATTTTAAAGATAATCTTCAAGCAGCTTTATAATGCAGATGAATCCTTCCCATTTTACAAATGATGAAACAGCAGCTTGGACAGTTTAACTGACATCCCCAGATCTTACAGATAATACACAGATTTGAATTTGAGTGTTCCTGATTCACATACCCTCTACTCTTTACATAAAACGTAAAAAAAAAAAAATCAAATGAATGGTTTTGGAGTGTTTTAAAAACCTGCAATGCTCTTGAGGACTCAGTTAAGATCTGCTAGAATGACAGACTATTGGGATTCCAGAGACCTGGGACAATTATTAAGAAGCCCTAAGTCTTTTAAGGCTGCTGCTGCTGTCCATGAGGAAGGCCAGCTCAGCAGTCTCATCAACAGAGGACCCAAATCTTGTCTGCTACGGTGTTACAATTACACAGTCTGATGTAAGGTCAGGTTAGTATTGGTGCAACTATATGCCTCTTACAGGTTAAAATGTTGCAGAGACTGACTTCAGAATCAGAATACCTGGTTATATGCTTCATTTCTATTCCACAGTTTCCCTGACATTTGACCCTTATAATGCCCCTCCAACCTTGATCCTTACTCTGAACCCAATCCTCACCCCCATTCCTCCAATGCCCAGTAAGCCCTGGAACAAAGCAGCTAAGGGCCCTTGGTACGCTGGTATGACTGCAACATCCGAGTGGGAGAGAACAAGTCTTTCAGATTCCTATAAACATAAATGATGGTCTCTTTATATACTGTCACTTAATATGTCATTGGGGATAGATTTTGTTGCTTTTACTCCAAAATATCAAACACATCTTAGGTCTTCAATGAATGCTTGTTGGTTCAGCTCAGTTAAATATTTTGAGGCCTGCTGAGCAAAATGCACAGTAATAGAAGCTGCAGGTGTGAGCCATTCCCTACCTTCAAGGAGCTTTTGCTTTAGTAGAGATAGTGAGGCATGCATGTGGGTTTTTATGGATTAAAAAGACTAGAAAGAAATGTACCGCGAAAAGCAGTCCAAGACAAGGATGCCCTCTCTCAGCACTCTATTCAATATAGTATTGAAGTTCTGGCCAGGGCAATCCGGCAACAGAAAGAAATAAAGGACACCCGAATAGAAAGAGAGAAAGTCAGAATATCCCTGTTTACAGATAACATGATCCTGTACCTAGAAAACCCCATCATCTCAGCCCAAAAGCTTTTACACTGAAAACACCTTCAAGAAAGTCTCAGCACACAAAATCAATGTGCAAAATCACTAGCATTCTTATACACCAAAAACAGGCAAGCTGAGAGCCAAATCAAGAACAGACTCCCATTCACAATTGCCACAAAAAGAATAAAATATACTTAGCAACACAGCTAAGTGGGGAGGTGAAAGATCCCTACAAGAAGAACTACAAACACTGCTCCAAGAAATTAGAGATGACACCAACAAATGGAAAAACATTCCCTGCTCATGGATAGAGAGAAGCAGTATCATGAAAATGGCCATACTGCCCACAGAAATTTATAGATTCAATGCTATCCTCATTAAACTATCACCGACATTCTTCACATAATTAGGAAAAAAACTATTTTAAAATTCACATGGAATCAAAAAAGACCCCAAATAGCCAAGGCTATCCTAAGCAAAAATGACAAAGTTGGAGGCATCACGCAACCTGACTTCAAACTATACTTACAAGGTTACAGTAACCAAAACAGAGTGTCACTGGTACAAACAGACACATAGACCAATGGAACAGAATAGAGAACCGCAAAATAAGACCACTCACCTACAACTATTTGATCTTTGACAAACCTGACAAAAACAGGCAATGGGGAAACAATTCTTCATTCAGTAAATGGTGCTGGGAGAACTGGCTAGCCATATGCAGAAGACTGAAACTGGACCTCTTTCTTATACCATATACAAAAATTAACTCACGATGGATTAATGACTAAAATGTAAAACTTAAAGCTAAAAAAATCCTGAAAGACAATTTAGGCAATACCATTCAGGACATGGACATGGGCAAAGATTTCATGATGAATATGCCAAAAAACATTTGCAACAAAAGCAAAACATTGGCAAAAGAGCTCTAATGAAACTAAAGAGCTTCTGCACAGCAAAAGAAACTATCAACAGAGTAAACAGACAACCTACAGAATGGGAGAAAATTTTTGCAAACTATGCATCTGACAAAGATCTAATATCCAGAATCTATAAGAAACTTGGACAAATTTACAAGAAAAAAATAACCCCATAAAAAGTGGGCAAAGGACCTGAACAGATACTTTTCAAAAGAAGACATACATGTGGCCAACAATCATATGAAAAAACCGATCATTAGAGAAATGCAAATCAAAACCACAATGAGATACCATCTTACACCAGTCAGAATGGTTATTAGTAAAAAGTCAAAAAATAACAGATGCTGGCAAGGTCATGGAGAAAAACGAATGCTTATATACTGTCAGTGGAAGTGTAAATTAGTTCAGCCATTGAGAAGCCACTGACTCCTCAATGGCCTAAAGACAGAAATATTAATCCCATTCAACTCAGCAATCCATTATTGGGTATATACCCAAAGGAATATAAATCATTCTATTATAAAGACATATGCATGCATATGTTCATTGCAGCACTATTTACAATAGCAAAGACATGGAATCAAGACGTGTGATCATCAATGTTAGATTGGATAAACAAAATGTGGTGTATATACACCATGGAATATAATGCAGCCATAAAAAAGAATGACACCACATCCTTTGCAGGGACATGGATGGACCTGGAGGCCATTATTCTCAGCAAACTAATGCAGGATCAGAAAACCAAATACAGCATGTTCTCACTTATAAGTGGGAGCTAAATGATGAGAATACATGGACACTCAGAGGGGAACAAGACACACTGGGGTCTTTTAGAGGGTGGAGTGGTGGTGAAGAGAGAGGATAAGGAAAAACAACTAATGGGTACTAGGCTTAATACCTGGGTGATGAAATAATCTGTACAACAAACCGCCATGACACAATTTTACCTATGTAACAAAGCTCCACATGTACTCCTGAACTTAAAAGTTAAAAAAAAGAAATGTGCCAAAATATTCATAGTAGTTATGTTTAAGTGATGGGACCTATGGGTGTTTTTTTGTTTGTTTATATTTCTACATAAATCAAATATATGTTGTATACATGTACTTTATTCCTTGAATAGCCATAATGTTGATTTACAAAAACAGTAATCTGAGTACTTGATGGAGAGGAAGTTTATGTGGCTGAGGTGCTAAAAACTAAATATATTAAATAATTGTATTTATTTATATTTATTTAATATATATTAATACACACACATATTTTTTGAGACAAGGTCTTGCCTTATCACCAAGGCTGAAGTCCAGTGGTGAAATCATAGCTCACTGTAACCTCACACTTGGGCTCAAGTGATCCTCTTACCTCAACTGCCCAAGTAGCTGGGACCACAGGCATGCACCACCATGCATAAATAATTTTTAAGTTCTTTTAAAGAGATGGGGGTCTTGCTATATATGACTAGTTGGTCTTGAACTCCTGGCCTCAAGTAATCCTCCTGCATCAGCCTCCCAAAGTGCTGGGATTACAGGTGTGAGCTACTGTGCCTGCCCAAGGGCTAGTGATATTTTTTGACAAGAATATGACTTTGACAGGCAGAAGAGGGCTTGCATTCTTAAGGAAATATACATGAGAAATGTAATTGCCAGGAATGAGAGATGAGGAATCCTGAGGTGACTATGTTATCAGGGAATTGTTCTGTTTGTCTGGACCAAAGAGTATGTGTGAGGAAAACGGAGAATTGTAACTAGAATGTTAGGCTGTGGTAAGAACACGGAAGACTCTCAGTATCAGAGTGAAGTATCTGGACATTTTTCCAGAGAAAACTGGGAGTCAGTCACAATTTTTCAGCTGGAAAAATATGATCACAGCTCTACTTTAGCAGGTAACCAGGTACAGCACAGATTGGAGATGGGGGAGACAGGAGGGCGGGAGACCAATCAGAAAGTGATTAGCCGGGCCCAGCCAAGAAGCAATGATTACTTGATTATTTATTCATGTACCTCTCTTTTGCAGAGGTGGCTCCATGACTTTTCAATCTTTTGATGTTTTCCTGTCTGGCTCCCATTTTCAATTGCAAAATAAGAAAAGATTCACTTTGAATCTGTAGCTCAATTTTCTCCCAGGTGAAAGGCACAATCTTGAGTGAAGGTTAGCCTTAATCTGTCACATTTCCACTGATAAAAGGAATGTCTAGGACAGTTGTTTTCAAGGCTGGATGAGTCCCGTCTGATTGATTTCTAATTCCTTCATTCACCTAGGAGAGGAGACTGGGGTCTCTAAAGCTCATGGGATTTTTAACTTCCCAGTTAGAATGGCTGAATCTTACAGCAAATAGAGCAGGTCAGCTAGGTCTTCTTAGAGCCAGAGTGAGTACAAGAGTAGAATAGATTGCCTGTTCACTCTGGTGGTAGTTTCTTTTGCTGTGCAGAAGCTCTTTAGTTTAATTAGATCCCATTTGTCAATTTTGGCTTTTGCTGCCGTTGCTTTTGGTGTTTTAGACATGAAGTCCTTGCCCATGCCTACGTCCTGACTGGTACTACCTAGGTTTTCTTCTAGGCTTTTGATGGTATGAGGTCTAACATTTAAGTCTCTAATCCATCTTGAATTAATCTTCGTATAAGGAGTAAGGAAAGGATCCAGTTTCAGCTTTCTACTTATGGCTAGCCAATTTTCCCAGCACCATTTATTAAATAGGGAATCCTTTCCCCATTTCTTGTTTCTCTCAGGTTTGTCAAAGATCAGATGGCTGTAGATGTGTGGTATTATTTCTGAGGACTCTGTTCTGTTCCATTGGTCTATATCTCTGTTTTGGTACCAGTACCATGCTGTTTTGGTTACTGNT
>NW_016807111.1:808481-849999 GCF_001698545.2 Rhinopithecus bieti | reverse complement strand
CCCCCACCAAATGTATCCTTAAAACTCCAATCCTTGAGTTTTGGAGAGGCTGATTCGAGTAATAATAAAATTCTGGTCTTCCATACAGCTGACTCTGTGTGAATTAAGCTCTTTGTCTATTGCAATTCCCCTGTCTTGATAAATTGGCTCTGTCTAAGCAGCGGGCAAGGTGAACCCGTTGGCTGGTTACAACTTCTTCCATCTTCCTTCCTTTCCCACCCCATTTCTCTCTTGGGTTGCTGCTTCTCGGACCAATCACTTGGAAAGGTCGCGGCTCTCCTCCTCTTCCTGGCTAAGCACAACGTAACTCCCTGCTGGCTATCCCACCTGATTGTGACTATTTATGACCATTTGTAACCAGACTTGTGATCTTCCATGCAGTAGGAAGACTGTGTAAGTGTACCCATGGCTGTTTATCAACCTTGAGCCCTCCCAAGCATCCTTTAGTCTGAATTTGAATCACAGTTGTTGTACACTTACCCTGTGGCTTTTCATTCCACCCAAGTTCTCCATTCTAGTTTTACTAGAAAGACTTGAGCTTTAGTGTTTCTTGGACTCGTATTAATGAAACTGCTACTTTTGAGTCCTTTTGGCTTCTTGTATCTTTTGCCTATTAGCTAAAATAAAGAAAGGCTAGTAAGTGATTAGCACCCTTACCTGCAACGCTCTGAATGAACTCATCGGGATACTCTGAAACGCCTTGCTTTTCCAGGCCTTTATGCAGGCAACGCCCTCTTCCTGGGATGTTGTTGCCTCCCTAACACAGCCCAGCAATTCTCTCCTTTGTGAGGTTAAATGCCCCTATTTCTTGTGTGCCCCAAATACTCCATGCACATTTTATCACTGCAATTCACCCTGCCTTATTAATTGTGCACCTTTCTCTCCCTCAGGACTATCATTTTCTTATTACCCACAGTAAGTCTTCAGACATATTTGTTGAATTTATAAGTGAATAGGTGGAGACTTTTTTTTTAATACCAAGGTTTCACTTCATCACTCTCTAAGTAACACTGCTTTGTTGTTGACATATCTTAAATATGCAGGCCATTTTCTCAAATAGCTTGAATAGCTTTTTCCTACTTTGTTTTCCTTATTTTCTTCATCTATCAAAATATTAGTACACCAAAGACCACAGATATACAGAAAAGGTTATATGCATATAAAGAGGCACATTTATCTAAAAATCACTACAGTTTTCTGGTTTTCAAGGATTAAAGTTTACTTATTGCATGCCCATATAATTAGATACTAGATAAACAGGATACTGAACTTTTCAAGTGACATTACACAGCATCCCTCTCAAAGCTGGAAATGTGTTTACTCAGCACATCGGGGAGTCATCTGCTCGTATGATCAGTGACCAGGGTTTATGAGGAAAATTACAGCAGTAAAGTATTATTTCAAACACTGCTTGTGTCAGGACTAGTCAACATGCAAAACAACAGTCTCAAAGTCAGATAACTTGCAAAGGCAGCAAGAGTGGGGTGCTTAACCACATCTGTGGGTGCACATGCACAGTATGTTATGGATGAGATTCAGGGGCCTCCCTGCAACTTTATGCACAACTTTGGATATATTTATTTTTCTGTGGAGTGGGTCCACAGCTTTCATATCTCAGGGATAGCAGCACATATGTTTGAGCTCTGTGACCACAGGCATGCTCCTAATCTCTGTGTTTTCACTGACTCATTTGTAAAGTTACCTAACCTGTGTTTATTGAGTCACTTGTAAAATAACAGGATTAGCATAAGTATTAGATGTCTAAGATGATGCAGCTTTAAATTCTATATTTTCCCTAATCCACGCTTCATGGAGATGCATTCATGCAACACTTAACAGCAACAGAATATTTACAACATGCCAGTCATTGTATTAAGCACTTCACATACAATGCCTCATACTTTGAAATCCTCAAAGTAATCAAAAAAGATTAGGTAGTATTATTAATCTTATTATTATTTTTAGTATATTTAACATTATTATCATCATCAGGACTGTCTCACCAAATTATAATTTCTATAGGGGAAGGAACCTTGTATGTTTTGTTTATAATAGTGCATGGCAAATAAAAGGTGCTCAATAAAAGTCTGTTCAAAAGGCATTGAAATAGATGCATGGCTAGAAAGAGCCAAACAATATTATTATAGGACTTCATTTCACCTCACTTTCTGTTTCCTCCCATTCCTTCTTACCTACCTGTTCCTCTTCTGCTTTCCAACCCCTGAAGAGTCCAATTTTCCCTTCATTCCCCTCACCCATTACCATTTGCTTAGAGACCCAGCCATATTCTTTGTTAAACTTGCCTTTGCTTCAGGATTATATCAAATTTTATTCTTCACTGTCCCATGAACTCTACTAAAGTTCTCATATGTACTCTATTTAGGTTTTAGGAAAACAATTTGATTAACATAACCTTCCCAAAGAGAACATTAGTCCATCAAAATGATCTCTGTAATTGGTGAAATTTTAGAGTATTTGTGAAATAGTAAATAAGAACACGTATCTGACCCTGCCTATAACATCCTGCGACAGCGAGAATCTGTTCTTAAAGAGTGCGTGCTTCAGCCAGCATCACTGAAGTGCCTTCATTTTCTCTGGGCCCTAGGCTTTCCAGCCCAGGACAACAGCATTCACCCAGGGGTTCTGGTACATATATTTTTGTCCCTCTTGCTCTGCTATCCTCCTGTCTGACCCTGACCACGTCCCTGGATTGCTTTCTGTCCACACAGACAGATCGTAAATGCAGTACATAATGAGAACTTTAATAGAGTTCATGGGACAGTGAAGAATAAAATTTAATACAATCCTGAAGCAAAGGGAAATTTGACAAAGGATATGTATGGCTCGGTCTACAAGGAAATGTAATGGGTGAGGGGAATAAAGGGAAAATTGGGCTCTTCAGGGGTTGGGGAGCAGAAGAGGAACAGGTAGGTAAGAAGGAATGAGAGCACACAGAACGTGAGGTGAAATGAAGTCCCATTATAATATTGTTTGGCTCTTTCTAGTTATGCATGTGTTTCAGCGCATTTTTGAACAGACTTTTTATTGAACACCTTTTATATGCCATGCACTCTGATAAACAAAACATACAAGGTTCCTTCCCCTATAAAAATTATAATTTGGTGGGACAGTCCTGATGATGATAATAATAATGATAAATATGCTATAGAATAATAATAATAATAAAAAGATTAATACTAGTATCTAACCCTTTGGATTATCTTTGTTTCCAGTCTTATGGATGCTTTTGTAGCAACTCATCTTAGCCAACCCTCTGGTTTTAGCTACCTTATCCCATCTAAGTACTGAAAGACTTGAGAGATATCCACAAGAGGATGGTCTGAGATAAAGATAAGAAACCTTTCTCACCTTTGACTGAGAGAGGAGTGACCTACTGGGCTGCTTCCCTCTCTTGTCTTTGCTTCCTTTCAGCAGCCTGAATGCAGAAAATCATCACTACCAAGGGAAAGGTGCCTTCTCTTTTCTATTTTAGGGTCTTAGCATTTGCTCTCCTTTTGCTTAGTGCACTCTTCTTCTACAACTTTGCATCACTGCCTCCTAATATTTCAGGTCTCCATTGAAATTTTACATCTACAGATCATCCTTGACTCCCTAGCTGGAATGGGCTCCATACTAGTCACTCTCCAACACACTATTTTCTTTTATCTGCTTTTATTGAGGTTCAAATGTCTATGTTTCTGTGTATGCATGCACTTCTCTACTTATATGCTTATTATCTGTTTCCTCCTACTGCTATGCGTGTTCCTGACAGCAGAGGTTCTGCCTGTCTTCCTCATGGCTGTATCTCCAGGACATGGACATGCCTTGTCTAGCTTACAGTAGGCATATATGAAACTATTGCAGCTCTTGCAGCTCCAAAATCTCCAGTGGGATATATTTGAGGGAAAGAAACTGAGGTAAACAGAATCTGCTGTAGGGATTACTGCCCTCACTCTGACAATCCTTGGGTATGTAGATATAGTCCTGGCTGAAGTGCCCAAAATATCATGGGTGTTCAGAATGGTCAATGATTTTATCTGGATGTGCAAGTAAAGATGACATTTCCACACTTTGTAAAGCGACTGAGTTCCTTTACTCTCTAGCTTTGTTTAAGAATTCAGCTTAGGAGGATAAGGATGAATTGCTCACCTTTATTTTGCTGTTGATAATACTGCTTTTGTTTCACCAGCTGGTAAATTTTAGGTGAGCAAAATTCGAGTCTGCAAAAGTTATTATAATTGAGAATCTTATCTTTTTCAACTCCTGGGGCTGTTCTCCTCTCTTCCTTCTCCTCCTCCTCTTCTCCATCTTCTTCCTTTTCTTCTTTTTCTATTTTAAATAATCATTTTTATGTAAAACTATTCTTCATTTGAGTTTCATTCCCAATGGAAATAACAGCATCACTTTAATTAACTACCGAGATAGACACAGCTAAGCAACTGATATGACAAAACAGATTTTTATTTTAGAAAGTGTTATAATGGGTATTAGCAAATTTCAGTGTATAAAATAAAGATTTCATTAACAAAACAATAAAGTTTTTGAGTAGCTTTCCAAACTTTCAAATGATTTGACTTTTATTTTGAATTTTAAAAAATGTACCTTACTTTAACACACACACACACGCAAGTGGGCTATTTATACAGGATTGTCTGTTACCTGATATATTAATAATAAGGCCAGTGATAATAATAACAGTAATAGCCACAGACAGTTGAGTAATTAATAAGTTCCAGGCAAAGTGGTTTATAAAAGTTATCTAATTTAATCCTCAAAACAACCTAATGTCATGCAGTATTATCACCATTTTACAGATGAGGAAACTGGGCCATTAGTCAGTATGCAGCAGAGTTGAAATTCATACCCTTGTTTGTTCAGTTCTCTGTACGTCATCTACTGGGAGCCTTGTAATTAAACACCTTTCCAATAATCTACTTAGTAGTCTTCTCAAAAAGATTCCTAACCATCCAACCATTCATTTGTTCTCCAACAAAGTAGATTTGTGGCAGGAGATCCTTATTTATTTAGATAATCACATCTCGCTACCAAATATTTGACAACATTATCCATTCTGCTTAATTATGCTTTCTGAAAGTATCTGTTATCTTTAATGGGGTAAAATCAGAAAAGAAGGCTGAATAGGAGAGTAAGAAAATGAAATCAGACAACTTTTATGAATCATATTTTCTCAAGAAAGGGTCATTTCAACAAACACACATCCTAAGTGTGTATCTCAACAAGCAGGTAAGCATGTATCTGGAGGAGACAGATATATAAATAATTTGTGATGGTAAAAGGTAGAATTATTGTCATCATTTACTGAGCACTTAATATATCCTAGGCATTGTGCTAAGTAATTGTTATCATTTTAAAATTTTATACCAATTCCAATTATTACCTCCATTTAAAAGATATAAAAGCAAAGGATAAGAAAGCTGTTCAATATTGCACCATTCCTAACTGGTGAATCCTGCCTTCAATCTAAGGTATGCTTTACAGTAAGGCACTGGTCCCATATGGCTATGCTGCC
This sequence comes from Rhinopithecus bieti, assembly GCF_001698545.2. NCBI lineage: Eukaryota > Metazoa > Chordata > Mammalia > Primates > Cercopithecidae > Rhinopithecus > Rhinopithecus bieti. The sequence continues at coordinate 844,469 of NW_016807111.1, read as the reverse complement.
ATGCCCTGGGAGAGCACCGTGATAGGGCGCTAAAAGAAGGTAGAAGATGGAATTCCATACATCAAACAAAACTGTGATATAAGCATCATTCCCAACCAAAAATAAGCTATCTTGATGTTATCCATTAGTCTCCACAGTTTGCTAGAGTAAAAAAACTGACTAAAAATGTACGTTGCACTTTTCCAAAAACATTATGAACATGAAACTTCTAGATGTGATTCCAGTGTAATAGGCTCTTGCAGTCCTGGATACCTACTACTTACAGCTTCAGGGAATGTCCAGGTACACCTGGAGAGTCCCTGAGGCAAGAAGAGCAGAGATGTTCCATGGGAGGTATGCAGGTAGAGAGGTAGAGATGAGAAGGGTGGTGATCTTGATCTATGACCTATCCTAACAGCTACTCTGCATTTTCCAAGAGCACCTTGACTCCTCATGTGCTGGTTTGTTTTTTTTTTTTTTTTTGACAGAGTCTCACTCTCACACAGGCTGGAGTGCAGTGGTGGCATCACAGCTCACTGCAGCCTTGACCTTCTGGCCTCACACAATCCTCCAGCTTCAGCCTCTGGAGTAGGTGAGATTACAGGCATGTGCCATCATGCCTGGCCTTTTTTTTTTTTTTTTTTCCACTTTTTGTAGACACAGTCTCACTATGTTGCCCAGGCTGGACTTAAATTTCTGGGCTCAAGTGGTCCTCCTGCCTCGGCCTCCCAAAATGCTAGGATTATAAGTCTTCGCCACCACACCTGGCCACGAACTATTCTTAAGGCTCTTATTTCTCTTGCACCTAGTATTCCTTAAAGTAGGGGTTGCAAAACAGCTGACTCTAGCTCCTAAATATGTTTAGCATTCTAAAATGTATTAAACACACTTGAAGAGGGATTGCCATTTTTAATCCCACTGTCTCCCTATTAATTTACACCTGGCCTACTTCCAGTTTGAAGCCTGGTCTCTTAAGTTTATAAACCCTGTTTTAAAGCCCCTCTGAGTAAAATTTAAACATGAATAAAGTGATCTTCCCAGTACAGTGGTCAAGCCATATGTGATCTATCCTTGCTGAGCCAAGAATCAAACAGAAGAGTTTTGTCAAAAAGCCACACGATCTAGAGTCTCTGCATACCTGGAGGTTAAGCTCATTCTATCCCTTAAAATTTGTTTGCCAAAACACTTTGGCTTTAGTGGACCATATTTAAGGCCAGAAGCCTATTAGGAGGAGAAAGAGTCTGCAGCTATTTTCAATGGACACAGACCAACAGGCCAGTAGAAAAATACACAAGAGTGTTGTAATATCATCATTTCAAAAAAGAAAAAACACCAATTGAAAGTACTGGTGGAGGTAAATAAGTCAGGGGAGCGATGCCAAACAGTTTACATCCAAACTATAGAGGCAGTCCAATATTCCACTTAAAACTGACCAACAAATGAGTTATGAGGCTATACCATAACCCAAAACACATCAAACAAAAGTATCGATTCTCCCTTAAACCTGTATTCCTACTGCTTTCTACAAAAGTGGTTGTTTTGCCTTAAAGACATTATGTTGGCGTTACGGTGTTTCTAACTGACTTATGGACCATTCAACTTACTCATAACCAAACATTAGCACTAATAGCGCTTGGTATTTTAAGGGAAAAAAAATTCTTCTCTAAACCTATCCATCACCATTCTAATATGCCAAGCCTGCTCCATCCGTGAACAATTGAGAACAGATGCATCACTGAACATATTAAAAGGCAAATAAATGTAGAAACCAAAGGTTCACACTTCAATTTTAATGCTGAGCAGAACTGCATGAGTTTGCAATAATGTAAATCATGCTTGATGGATTATTTTTAAATTAAAACTGCAACCAGTGTTACCGCATGTTATTTTTTCATTTACAATGTTCTGATGTAGAATTCACTTAGTGTTTAATAATTCACTACAATGCAAAGAAAAACAATTAGATTTTTTAAAAGGCAAGATTTTTTTTCTTTTCTAAACATTTAATTCTTAAGAGAAAAAAACCCAATAAACTGATGCCATTTATAGTACTGTGTTCTATTTTGGCATTCACACTTGGAAAAGGGACAGAGACAAACCTAAAGAAAGTGAAAATTGATCTCAAAAGGCAATATGCTACAAACAACTGAAGGATTCTGGGATATTTATGTTAATGTATAGACAAAATTATCCAAATGTCTCTGTGGACCTAACCTACACCATTCAGTTATTCTGTCTTATTATGCAGCATTCTCAGTTGTTGCTGTTTGTTGTTGTTGTTGTTGTTGTTGTTGTTGTTGTTGTTTTGAGACAGGGTCTTGCTTTGTTGCCCAGGCTGGTCTTAAATTCCTGGCTCCATGAGATCCTCCCACCTCAGCCTTCCAAAGTGTAGGGATTACAGGAATGAGCCACCACACCTGGCCTGTTACTGCTTTTTAATTTTTTGTCATCTCTACCTGACTTTAAGCTCCAGATGGTTCAAGGACCCTGTCTGTCCTGCTTACCTTTGTATCTACTACATCTACCAGAATGCCTGACAAAGAACAGGAACTTACTATTGTTTTATTAATGTATGAATGAGTAAAGAAGATTGTGTGTAACCCATGATTGTGGGTGACCCAACGACTACAGTTAACTACAATGTAGATTTTGGCTCATTATAAGGTTGAACATTTTCACAATGTAGATTTTGGCTCATTATAAGGTTGAACATTTTCTACCAGTCAGAACCATTTACAGTTGAGAATGGCTGCTGAGGTGTTCGAGTAGAGAAAAGAAAGACTACAAATAAGCATGAGTCTAACAAACAGGATTCATACTCTTGGGTCCTGTATTGGACCTTTTGATTTTGCAGATCTGCTCATGAGCCCTGAGGCTCTATGATTATAAGACAGACCCCTCCCAAATCTGGGTCATAATTGAAATTATAATCATCAGGACTTTTTTCTGCAATAGAATTTATACACAAATTTTCAAACCAAAAGAGGAAATTATTTTCTTGAGCTTTAATTCTGAAAACCTGTTTAACTCTCACATACTTTCTATTTGGCTAAATGTTTACCTTGCCTCAGTTGAATCAAAAGTCAATTTAGTATCTGCTTTATTCTAAACGATTTCCCTTTTTCTATTTACTATGCTCTCTTTCAAAATGCATGGCCCAAAGGTTGACTTAATAGATCCAAAATGGTACTTCTTACTAACAAGGATTTTAACATTTTGACCATAAGGTAGGAACAAACCATGTTATAAGCAATTAATAAAGTTCACTCACCCTCACTGAATTTGATCATAGAAAATTGATCTCTATACTTCATGAAACCAGTGTCTGCTCTTAATCATAAAGTGGTTAAGTACTCACCACCAAAGAATAATAAATCTTGAATCCAGGTTTAGCCACAAAGTAGTCATCGGACTTGAATGTGATTTTAATTTGGTTTGTTCTTGATTTTATCCTTGGAGGAACTTCCTTGTGTCCACACCATCGTCCTCTAATAATGGTACTGGTTTCGGATATATCTTCAACTTCCACAAAATCATACCTAGAATCAATTGGACATAATGAACATGTTTTGATTAAAGTATATTTTGAAATTCATACTTTCACTGAGAAATTAAAACTAGCATATGTGATTTTTCATGACCACAATCTGAAATGAAAATTACAATGTACAGAAATGTTAAAAGGAAAACTGGTTTTTGTATTAGGTTTACAAATTCAAACTTCAGTAATCTATTCTGAGAAAACCTTTACATACATTTAGTCATGACTCTTCCTAAATCTTCGATAATCAAAATGGGTCACTTTCTGAGCATGCGGCTTTAAAAAGTTTTCTTGGAAAAACTAATATCTGTAATTGTTGGCATATTTTAGGAGACGTAACTCCAGTTATATGCCCAAATATTAACTATATAAAGTTTTTAAAACAAATACCCACTCTGAATTAATTTACCGCATTCGGTGCTTTCTTGAGAAAGTAAATGATCTACATCTATATAGCTTACAAAATCAGTAATGCCATTACAGAAAATTAATGGATAAACACATGATTTGCTATATTCTCTTTTTGCAAATTATCTTTTGAAATGATAAAGATTTTGAAATGTCATAAAATATGAAACTTATCATAAGGGAAAGTGTGTAACTTTAAGGAGAGATGTGTGCTAACCAATATCAGAAAAATCTGGGCTGGTTAAACCAACATGTGAATGAGCTTAAGACCATAAGTTCACCTCTGGCATTGGTCGGAGAAACTAGAATCCTGGGATTGAAGAAGTCAGCAAAAGCCTCTTTAGTTATCCTTGTGAGCATTTGGTCTTCGAAGCACCTCCAGAGTGTTCCATCATTCTATCACATAGTAGGAGATCCTCAGTGACATAGTTTACATCTTCCAGAGAGTACTTAGTCTACTTTCAGCCCCCTAAGATGTTGGAACATTCTACTTGATAAGCTGAACTATTTCTTTCAGTTTTGGTCATCAGTATCTCGCTCCTACACTCTACCTTTTCCACAGTGACTTCAGATGCTGAGGTCACAGGCAAATGATGGGCATTCAGTGTGAACAGTGGCAGAAGTCTCACATCCATATTACAGTTTTCTGTCACAATCATCAGAAGGAATCATCATAAGAAACATTATTTCTGAATACATAGAGAAACCAATGTGGCTTTCCTGGTCTTACTCAAGCACCTCAGATCTCTGCTGGATTGGGCAAGGTAATCTAAAAAGAAAGTAAAAAATAATGATATTGTGACTAAGTTTCTCTAACGGTGATTTACAAGGCCCTTATGTCCATTGCCTCAGTTTCCTTATGGATAAAATAAGAAGGCTTATATAATTTTACCAGCTCCATATCTCTTGGGTGCTGTGTAAATTAATTAATTAATGTTTGTATAGTGCTTGGAAGGTAAAAAGCACTAACAAAGTATCATTATTCAAGGAATAAAATATTATAATGTAAACATGAAGGAGGCTTTGGAACAGATGGTAGGAAATCAATTCCATTTCATTTTGTATACAATACATGTAAATCATATTTGCTGCACAAAGCATGAGTATACTTGAAACTTTTAATAACACCACAGGTCACTTTTGTTTAAAGAACACATCAGTGTAACTTTAACTCTGAATCTGAAGTCAAGAGAGGGCTGTTTTATCTCTTAGAGAGGGTTCTGAGACAGGTCTCTGGGCTGTCTCTTTCCCGTCTTTCTCTCCTCTTTTCTACTGCTATTCTTCTACTTCCTTCCATAAATTCTGAGGAGCAACTAGATTTGGTGAATGGTTCAGAAAGGAAACCATCCTGACTCTTCCTCCCTTCTTTTCACGGCTAGGATGTCAAAAGGGCTCACTGCTAGGATCAAAACTCCAGGTGAGTAGTGGAGACCTGGCTTCCCTTCTATGATATCGTGATAATAAGAAATATATATACTTGGTCTTTGTTCCTGGCACAGGCTCCTAAAATTCTTGGAATTTCTGAGTGCTGGGGTTAGAGGAGTATCTTTTGTTATCCATAATAAGCCCCCTTCCAATGATACCATAATTTATCCTAATGAATAAATTCATTGCCTTTTGGAAGTACCTGTTGGAAGGCCCTAGATAGTTTCAGAATGGAGGCTTGTCACCAGAAAGAACAAGACATGATTAGAGAGCTGTAAATTTTGGCTCCACCCCTAGACGTTTGGGGAGGGAGAGGGCCTGGAGATGGAGTTCAACCACCAACGATTTAATTAATCATGCCTTCACATGAAACTTCCATCAATATCCTTCCAGGCTGGTGAATACATCAAGGTGTTTGGAAGGTTGCAAACCCAGAGAAGACACTCTTTACATACATCTTGCCTATGTATCTCTTTCATTTGGCTGTTCATGAGTTGCATTCTCTATAATAAACTGGTAATAGCAAGGAAACTGTTTCCTTGAGTTTTGTGAGTTGTTCTAGCAAATTATTCAACCCAAGAAGAGGGTTTTGGAACCCCTGTTTATAGCTGGTTTATCAGAAGTAGGAGAGAACCCTGGAAGCTGCAACTGACATAGAACGTGGAGGCAGTCTCGTGGGACTGAGCCTTAACTTGTGGGATCTGACGCTGATTCCAGGTAGTGTCTGAACTGAATTGAACAGGACAATACAAGCTGGTGTCGGAGAATTAACTACTGTGGGAAAAAACCCTCACCTCACAGATTTGGTATTGGAAGCGTTCTACGGGCAGAAACAGATCATGGTACCCTCCAAGTCATCACCTTTAATAATCTTTTAATAGCGTTTTTTTTTTTTTCCCCATGATTTTTTAGGCACAGAATATTAGTTCTGTTTTTTCAAGGTTGAAAAGACAGAAGATCAGCATTAGTTTATTCTCTTTGTAAATATTAACTGGCTCTTCCTTAATGTATTCATCTCTGCTTTCTGGCATACATTACCCTCTATGGTCCTAGAAAGTAATAGTCACTGCTGTTATTCTCAGCAAAATAGCAACATAATAAAAGCTGTCAGCATAATAAACATGCAACAGAGGACAACCAAATTTGAGGCACCTCTTTTTATTATTCAAAGGAAAATAAACCTGCTGAAAGGATTTACCAGCTCAGTAGTTCATTGGCAATGCAGAACACGTGTGTGCAGTAAAGTACAAAAAAAGAAAAAAAATCTTCCTCAAGTCTTATACATGCTAATTAAGTGAGTAAAATGTTGTGAGCGGACATTCAAAGAACAACAGCCCAGGCTTTCTTTGATAACGAAGCTAAGAAGGGAGAAGATTATCGGACACAGCTTTCATCTTCTACTTGTGACCCAGAAGCTGCAAGAAACAGACCCTTCTGAGGAACACAAGGAATCTGGGATGGGCTTTCTCTTCCTCTCCACCCGTATCTGAGGCCTTCACAATATGAATTTGGGGTCAGGCCCTGATAGGTTCCCCAACCATCATCTCCCAGTTCTGGCGTAATTCATTATGGTTAGGAAGGCCTGGGTCAGCCGGAGCTGGGCGGGGGTTTATGTTGCCTAAGTGCATGGCAGGCTTTGACCAGAGTCACATGATGCAGTTGCCGGTAACATGGGATGCTGGATACCTGTGCACAAATGCCGTTCTGTGCCTGGAAAAGGAGAGGACCTCCAGGTTTCACCCTTCTTTGGAGGTCACACAGTCCTGACAGTTGCACAAGTGAGTTTCTGTGAGTCCTGCCAGGTTATTTGGCCCCCTGCCTCAGCAGTCTATGCTATCTTGTCTGTTAGGGTTGACATAAAGGCTTTTTGAAAAAGAAGTGACACATGTTGGGTCTGTTTAAAAGGCTCAAAAGGAAAGTTTGATGCGATGTTTTAAATTCATCTTTTTTTTTTTTTACCTTGAAATAGTACCCTAAAAATTTTTTTTTCTGACTTACCTACAGATATCATTTTCTGCTTCCTCTAATCCAAACTGATTGTCAAACACTAGCTGTATCCTTGTATTCTCCTGAGAGTGGAGCCGCCATGTCAGGAGCAGGTTCCTGGGGTAGCTGTTCGGGAACCGAGGACTCTGCACGAAGCCGTTTCCTTTCACCTGGATGGTCTCATCTCTTCGGTACAAGTCTGTGAGGTGATTGCTCTCTGTTAGTAGTCACAACTTGTAGAAATTAGTATGTTGCTCCAATTACAGGAAAGTAAAAAAAAGAGAACAGTTTACAACACGTCATATTTCAAAACACTTCTTAATTTTGCTTGAAACATTAAGTCTAAATGGTAGCCTCTGGTTAAACAAACAATGTATCTTTCCTCTATTATTCTTTACCTCCCCAAATTCCTCACAAATATAGACTTGATGCCTAATACCTTATACTTGGAGGGTAGGGTTTCTTAACATCATTCTTGACAAGCAAAAACTAACAACCATCTCAGAATTCAGGTTCATTTAGATTGCAATTAAAATCAGCAAATAGGCTGGATGCGGTGGCTCACGCCTGTAATCTCAGCACTTTGGGAGGCTGAGGCAGGTGGATCATGAGGACAGGAGTTTCGGACTATCCTGGCCAAAATGGTGAAATCCCATCTCTATTAAAAATGCAAAAATTAGCTGGGTGTGTTGGCACCTGGCTGTAATCCCAGCTACTTGGGAGGCTGAGGCAGGAAAATCGCTTGAACCCGGGAGGCAGAGGTTGCAGTGAGCTGAGATCGTGCCACTGCACTCCAGCCTGGCGACAGAGTGAGATTCCGTCTTAAAAAAAAAAAAAAAAAAAAAAAATCACCAGATAATTTCAAATAGTTCATCCTTCTCTTCTTCCATGAAATGCAAATAAATAAACTTTTTTTCTTACACCGATGGTATAGCAATCTATGTCCAGTGACTAGCATCTGAGATACTCAATAAAGACTGCTAAGTGAATGAATAAATGAAAAACAAAAGAAAAGACTCCAGTGATGTTTAATGACCCTTTATTTTATATTCAAATGACATTTTTCGATGGGTAACCTTCTGGTTAAACCAACAACACATCTTTCTTCTAGTATCCCCCACCTCCCTGAATTCTTCACAAATCCACCCTTGATGTACAACTTTGTACTTTGGGTGCTCTCTTAATATCATTCTTGACAAGCAAAGACTAACAACAATCTCAGAACTACAGTTCTTTTAGTATGGATTAAAATCAGCAAATAATTTCAAATAGTTCTTCCTTCTACCACCAAAAATCATAATTTTGTGTCTTGGGTTTTCTAAGACTTAAAATAGGTCCAATTCTTATTGTATTTTCTCTATGTCATTAGCCAGATAAAAATTTATCTGGTTTTGTTCTGGGTTCTTGGAAGAGAGTTTCCAAACCCTTGAAATTTTTCATGTGATAGAAATATTTTTGTTATCCATGATGTGGCCCCTAGGACCACGTCTGAATTTATGCTAATGAAGTGACTCACTGTGGGCCCGCAGATAGCTTCAGGATGGGGGTTAGCCATGCCAGATGGACCAACCATGTGATTAAGGGTTAGGGCTTGGAGCCATTATGACATTTAACCTGATCTCTCTCCCAGCCTCTGGGGATGAAAGACGGATTGAAGATTGAGTCCACTTATGTTGATAATAATTCCGTCAATCATGACTGCATAATGAAACTCCAATGAAAACTCTAGACACCAAGACTTGGGTAAGTTTCCTAGATGGGGATACACATTGATGTACCAGGAGGCTGATGTGTCCTGAGGACACAGAAGTTTCATGCTTGAGACCCTCTCAGACCTTACCCTATGTGCTTCTTTATTTGGCTGGTCCTAATTTATATCCTTTATAGGAGGACTTTAATTGTAAGTATAGTGCTTTTCTGAATTCTGTGAGCTGTTTTAGCAAATATCAAACCTGGGGGCTTATAGGGACTCCCAAATTTATACCCAAATGGTCAGAAGTGCAAGTGAGCTGGGGTCCCCCAAACTTGCAGTTGATGTCTGAAGTGAGTACCATATTGTGGTGCTTGTAATTTTAACCTGTGAAATTTGGCCTAACTCTGGGTAGTTTTCATCAGAATTGCATCATGCAGTGGATCCCCTTTTCATCTCTCTCAATATTCAGAGTTCGTTGCATTTCGGATTTTGGCTTTTTAGGCCCCACCATAAACAGACCTCCAGCCACAGTCTATTTATGTTCTCCTGCACAGAGTTTACTTTGAGGGACTATAATTCAGTGAGCCTGGTCAGGGAAGCTATGCTTCCTGGTGGAAACCACTGTAAGGTAGGGTTTCTGAGGGTGGCTGTTAGAGCTTCCAAAAATAAGACAAAGAGGATAAGAATTGGCATGTGAAGTACAAAAGTCTCTTTTGCAAGTGATTTTGCATATGGGAATTTAAACTTTTTTGGGACTCATTTAATGTTAATGTGTTGCAGCTTGTTCAAGCTAGACTTTGTGTGGGAGAGAGTTGTAGGAAAAGCAATGGGTAGTTGAGGGATGTCCCCACTCCCTGCCTCCAGATGAAGGCAGTGGCCTGCAGTCATGGCAGCACTTCCAACAAGCACAGCAAGCAGACAACTTCCTAGGAGCCGAAAATCATTTCTGCTCATTGAGTCTTTTCTCTTCCTTTGATAAAAGTTCAGCTGTGAAAACTGGTGTCTGCTAAGGGGCTTTTAGGCAATAGGTCTTCATATGGTTTGGCTCTGTGTCCCCACCCAAATCTCATCTCTAATTGTAATCCTCACATGTCAGGGGAGGGACCTGGTGGGAGATGACTGGATCATGGGGTGGTTCCCCCATGCTGTTCTCGTGCTAATGAGTGAATTCTCATGAAATCTGATGGCTTAAAAGTGTGCCAGTTCCCCGCAACCCCTGCCTCCTGCTGCCATGTAAAAGGTGCCTTGCTCCCCCTTCACTTTTTGCTGTGATTGTAAGTTTCCCAAGGGCTCCTATGCCATATGGAACTGTGAGTCAATTAAACCTCTGTTCTTATAAATTACCCAGTCTCTGGTAGTTCTTTATAACAGTGTGAAAAACGACTAACACAGGTCTGAACACTGTTTTCTAGGTTGACTGATTTGAGCTATTAGTCAGTCAACAATTACATATTAAGCACAGATTAACCATATTGTATTATAGTATTTTCAAGATTTCTATCACTTGAGTACTACCCTCACAATTTTTGCCGTATTTTTGTACCTCTAGAGCTATTACTTATTAGTCTCTCTCTAAATTAATATTTTAATCAAAAGCAAATTTATTCTAAAATAAAACTTTATGCCAATAATATAAATGGCAAGCAGCCATCATTTGCCATGAATAGAAGGTAACCACGAGTCTAAATATAAAACTACTAATTTTTAAACTTTCTATCTCAGGTATTCAGAGTCCTCATTTGTATAACGGAATTGAACAGCATGTTTTCTCTTTGGTCTCTTTCATGGGTATTATATATTCTTTCTTCACAGTTCCAGATGCTATGTTAAATTTGGGTATAATTTAAAATGTTTAAGGAACGGTTCTTGTCTTCGTACACTTGGAAAACAAAGTTGATGCATACTGCACAAATGTAAACAGGCAAAAGGGAATATTAAGTGCTGAGTGTAAATGCTGTGGTTGCTCAAAGTCCAGGTGAGTGGCAAGGGCTAATGTGGAGAATGTGTTCATATGATCCTTGCAAGAGGCCTGCCCAGAGCAGAGTCCAGGTGGCCCCAAGTGAGACATAAGAGGGCTACAAGCTTTAAAGGAACTATGGAAATATTTGAAAGCCAGACAGAAACATCTCCACTTGATATGGGAACAAACAGCACAGCCCTGGTGTGGGTGAATAGTTTGTTAAAAGGAAGATTAGCCTGTTGGTGATATAGTACTGCAGCATCAAAGTCTCCTAGGAACTAGAGGTGAGGGTAACAAGGTCCTATTCTAGAAGGGCAGGTGGGAGTGATGCCACTTTGGGGGAAAAATAGAAAGGAATGTAAAAGTATGGGTAAGACGCAGCAGCAGCATGCTAAGCCTAGAGCCTGGGCTGAGTGTGGTATTATTGATACTCAGGGATGCTGCCAGGGGAAACATTTTTAGAGGAATGTAAGTTTGGTTTTGAAGTGGTGATGAGTAATTCAAGTGGAAACTTAGCAGGCTTTGGGGTTACAGAGCTAGCTGGGAGAACAGATCAGACACAAGGCCTCAGCTTGGCGAGGAGAGAGGAGGCCTTGGGAATCAGTGATCCCTCTGAAAAAGTGTCCTGAGAAGGGAAGGTGAAGCTTGGTGCTGGCACACATGCCCTAGGAATGGCAGATGACAGAAGTGCCCACCTGGAGTAATGGTTGGGAAGGAAGCTGTGTGTAAGTCAGGCTGCCCAGAAAAGGGACAATTTCAAGGACAGAGTGGTCAATAAAGTCACATGAAAACCAAGACCAGGGGACAACAAGACGGAGAAAAGACCACAGAACTTGGCAATAACAAAGTCAATGATATCCTTTCAAAGTACACTTTTAGAAATTTTCTAAGTATAAAAGGGGACTCTTTTTTTTTCCTAAAACATCATTAAAGTCTACACTGTCTTAAAGGTATTAACTCTGGTTATAAATGAATGCCAATTACATTTTTATGAACCTGTAGAAGGGGTGGGGAGAGGGGCTTTCCTTCTTATGTAGTTTGATTGAGACAGTACAGTCAGACCTCCATATCCATGGGTTCCACATTCATGGATTCATAAACATCAAATTGAAAATATAAAAACAGGATGCTTGTGTCCATGCTGAACATGTACAGACTATTTTCTTGGCATTATTCCCTAAACAATACAGTGTAACAACTGTTTACACAGCATTTACATAGTTTCTAGAGGTGATTTTAAAATACAGAAGAGGATGTGCATGGGTTACATGCAAATAGTACATCATTTTATATAAGGGGTTTGGTATCCTTGCGGTATGTGGAGTGGGAAGGGGTTCTGGAACCAATTCCTCATTAATACTGAGGGATGACTATATTCATTTTCAGTTTTGCAAATTTGTCACAGACCTACGCTGCAGTATATTGAACTATAGGGGAAAAATAACAATATTTCAGATTTATTTTTCCAAAAAATTCTGCCAAAAAATACACCTGAACAAAATATGAACAACAGCAAACACTGCTAATTATGCTTATTTTGTTCCTGGCATTGTTCTAAGCAATTTGCATACTTCATTTGTAGGGTCTAATCACTTTATATAGATGATCTCTTGTGTGTGTATGCATGTTCACATATATTTATAACCACTTTGAGATAAGTATTATTACCAGCATTTTTTTTTTTTTTTTTTTTGAAATGGTGTCTCATTATGCCACCCAGGCTGGAGTGCAGTGGTGTGGTCTCGGTACACTGCAACCTCTGACTCCCAGGTTCAAGCAAGTCTCCTGCCTCAGCCTCCCAAGTAGCTGGGATTATAGGCATGCACCACTATGCTCAGCTAATTTTTGTATTTTTAGTAGAGACAGGGTTTCACCATGTTGGCCAGACTGGTCTCAAATGCCTGACCTCAAGTGATCTGCCTGCCTTGGCCTCACTGGGATTACAGGCGTGAGCCACTGTGCCCAACTCATTACCACCATTTGACAGATGAAGATTCTGGGGAAGAGTGAGGTCTAGTAACTTGTTCAAGGTCACAGAGCTAGTGAAAGGTAGAGTCAGAATATAAACCAGACAATCTGGTTCCAGAGTAGATGCTTCTAACCACTATGCTATAGAAAGTGTTCATTCTTTTTAGTGTGAAATTTGCTTGAGGCAATTTTAGATTCTTTGCTATCTGTAATGTACTTCTAAGTCACACTGTTTACATATAATTTAACTTCATGCCAACTCAGGGCTATTCTTAGCAGAAGAGTTATAATGAATTATAGATACAAATAACAACCTATCAGGTTAAACGTGAAATAAGTACCAAAGTATTATATACAAAGTCATATTCCTAAACAAAGGCATTTACTATGATAATAACAGCTAACATTTCTGGAGCAATTAGTATTGCCAGGTACTCCAATAAGTGGTTTAAAGCCATTACTTCATTTAATCCTCACAACAACCCTATGCCATTGGTATTATCCCCACTTTACAAAGGAAGTTCTGAAAATTTAAGAAACTTGTGACCTCAGGCACAAAGCTTGTGGTGGAATCAAGATGTGACCTCAAGCAGTCTACTACTTTCAGAGCACACATGCTTAACCAGAGCACTGTATTAGCTGTTAAACTACAAAATAGGAGAAAATCACTTTTCACAGAGAGGAAATAATTTTATGTATGTTTATATAATAAGAATATAGTTTTATTTTGTATTTTAATGCAGAAAGAGGTTCACATCCTCATAAACTCTGAGCTGTGCCTTTGACTTAAAGAAAAGCCAATTAAAATTTTTTAAAAGCCAAAATTTTATATAATTGTCTATTTTATTCCTAATTGTTCAGGAAACTCAGCTCACCCAACCAAAGTATCCCAGGAGCTCATGAAAGTCACTGTAGGCACTATTACTTATCCCTGAAATCCATCTAGACCAATGGTTTGCTACGTGTGGTCCCCAGAGCATCATCATTAACATCACCTAGGAGCCTGTTAGGAATGCAAATTCTCAGGCCCTACTCCAGACCTACTGAAGCAGAAATGCTGGGCATGGAGCCAAGCACTATATATATTAATAAGCCTCCCAGGTGATTCTGATGCACCCTAAGGTTTGAGAACCACTGACCATGTCATTATTTCTATTTTGCTTCATATTCCTGACTTTCCTGCCACCTCTTTGCTTTGACTCAGTAACTCAAGTCTGGTTTTTCATTTTGTGTCCTTGACTGATGACATGTTGATATGGACAGGAGACAGAGAAATACTGGGTAGAAGAGGGTAGTTCCCCAGCAAAGGCCCCACCATCAAGCCTGGAAATCCACAGCCCTAAATGGGAACAGGTATTCCTGTTTTTGTTCCCAAAAGTTGTCTTTGGGCCTGCCACACCACCCTACCTTGTACCCATAAAAACTTCAGACCACAGGCTCCAGAAGCAGACGAGGAGGAGACAAACCGAAGTGCAGAAGAATGGCCAAACGGCGTGGCAGAGAGAAGAGAAGGAGCATCTGAATATCAAGAGGAGTTCAGCTGGGGACAGCTAGAGAGGAGACAGCCAAACTCCAGGGAAGAGCATATTCCCACTCCATCCTCCTTCCAGCTTCCTATCCATCCTGGTGAGAGCCACCTCTACCATTCAATAAAACTCCCACATTCATCCTTCAAGTCTATATGGAACCTGATTCTTCCTGGAAGCCGGACAAGGACCTGGGTACCAAGAGGGCATGGGGCTGGTTAACACTTAAGCTGTCTGTGGACAGCAAGGCTAAAAGATCACACTGTATCACGTGCCCATTTGGGCTTTGGGAGTTGCAGATACCCACTCCTGGACGTTGCTGTGGGGGTGGACCCCAGGGGTCTCATCTGCGTGCTCCCCTCCTGTAAGGGGTTTGAGTGTGCATGACAGCTAAACAAGAGGAGCCACATGCCTGTTGCAAGTCCTATGTGGGGGATCAGGGAAGTATCCCGTTTCACTGTCTCGGGCTCACTTTTCTATTTCTGACCTTGGAACCTCCTCCAGGATGTCATTTCCAGTATACAATGACTAGAGCAAGAGGCTACACACCTTGGTGACTTTGACTGTCTTTGACAGTCTCACCCCTTATCCGGCTTTCCCATTCATGAAGAAGTCACCCCTGGCCCCAATAAATGTATGCAATAATCCATCATCATCTATAATGCTTAAGGAGAAATGAAACTGTGAGTAATGGTAATGTTTTTTTATTCTCATATCATAATATTATACATGACAACAAAAGATGCAAAAGGAAAATAGTTATTGAAGTAAAAATTAAAATATTTGATCAAACAATGATATAGTTGCAGGCTGCGCCATCTCACACAAACTCAGCGGAACACTACAAACATGCCCCTTTGTTTCTTTTCCCCATAAGACAACCAGAAACCAACAGCACGACTGATAGTGACAAACCCTTTTCAGCTACATGCCAAAAGTAATCAAGAATCAGGAAATTCCAAACTTGCAAAAAGATTTTTTAACAAAATATCATTCATAGAAGTGCTGTTTCATGATCCTATAATATGTCATAGCAATAATGTTTGCCCAGAATGTAGTTGAATGATATGTAAACTATATAGTCCCACTTCTGTTGCTAACAACCACAGTAACCTAAATCTGTGTAGGATGTAGTATAGTTTATAAACACCCATTTTGCAAGTCCATCATGGAAATAAGTTAACAAAATAGGAAACAAATATACTTTCATTCTGTTTTTTTATAATAATTGTTTTGTTGTTACTTTAACAGGTAACAAAAGCAACAGAGAAAAGGGATTTATCGCAAAGCCAAAGAATGGAAGCTTTACATATTTAAGAGCAGAGTCTTGAAGTCAGCTCTACCTCTTTCTAGTCCTAGTAACTCTTCCCCCGTATTACAAACAGCAGCATTACTCACACCATGTCATCCCTCTGGCTTCTGTTTCCCAACCTAATATATTAGGGAGCTGAATAATGTGGCAGATTCCTTTCAGGTCCAAAATGACGTGACACCTCAATAGTTTTCTTCCAAGGGGACAGAAATGCCAGTGGTTTGACTATGGGTAATAGATAAGATTAAACAATGCTCGGAAAATAAAATCTCAAATCTTAAATCTTCGATGGGTAAGTGGTCAGACACTTTTGCTAACCATATGTAACATTCTATTATATTAACATTATATATAATAGATATTATATATAGTTGTATGCCATCATCTTAAATAAGAATACAAATGGGTAATACAAGTTGTTCAGACACATATTGTTTGGGAAAATCTCTATTTCTCTTCAACTAGAAAATGTCCCAGGCACATAATTATCCACTTAGCACATTAATTTGTGTTGAAAACATTACGAAGGAATTAAAATAAATGTTTTAATGTAGAAACGATGTATTCTATCTTTTGCTCCCTTTAAAACTAAGTAAAGACTTCTTTCTGAGTCTATCTAGGTATAAGAGATAAAAACTGAAGATACTCAAAGGTGCTGTATAATTTCTTTAAAGTTTCAAAGGAAAGTAAAAATCATATTGGAGAAAATTAAACTCCTGAGACAAAGGACTATGTCTTGTTAATCATTATAACCCCAGTACATTGCCAGTCTGGGCATATGAGACTCTCAAAATATATTTGTAAAAACATACATGGATGAATGGTTATTACAAATAATGCATATTATTTATGTATATTATAATAATACTACAAATTATTAATACAAACCTGAAAGACATTTAAAGATAACAAATAAAAGGCAATTTTATCAGAAATAAAATTGTAAAATGCCCCAAATATTTCACTTCCAAGAAATTCATATTAATGTAGCCAGGGGCCCTACATTTACGAGAACACATTTAGCATGAACACTAAGGGATTATTTTTGGAAGAGCTGCATTTAAGTGATCCTGCTTACCATCTGGTTTAGATATTAATTCTGAAATGACTACTTACTCTGTCCTATTTCCATTGGACAACCTACCAGCAGCACCAGAGCCAGGCCCTACCATACTTTAAAAAGTTGTGACTCTGAAAGAAAAGAAGAAAAATGCTGGAACAAAAGTAAAAGAGTTTGCTGTTATATATGGGGGCTGCTCTTGGATTTATTAGGCAATGTACAAAATCGGTGACTGACTAGATTCCATAGGTTCTCATCCTATGCAACCATGTAATTTAGAGTGGCAAGTTCAGCAAAATGAATCAAAATCAGTCCTGTGTCTTGCAAATGCATTATTAGTAGTAGTAGTAGTAGCAGTACTCAATCACCTCAAGTAATTTCTGCACTCTTCCTCAAAGAATCAAAACGTAGTAAAGTGTCCTTTGATGCAAAACAGTTCCTTAATTGGTGAGACAATGTGCGGTATTTTATTGAAGCAGCCAAAAAGAAATGAAAGAGATGGAGAATAGAAAAGAGATTAGAACAGGAAGTCCCTAATTTATAAATGAATAGATCAATTTGTACCACAGACCCTAAAATACGCAACTTGGATTAAATTGAATTTAATTAGATAATTTTCCATAAATTATCTCCTAACTTAAAAAGTACAGGGTTGGAGTCTCACCATGTGAACTGATAAAGGTGAAAATTAGACTCTAACAATGTTAGTTTAAAAATCAGCATGAAAGCTTTTTCAGCTTTTCCCCCCTAGTGTTTGCTAACGCACTGAAGCTTGCAATCAATGAGCTAAAGTCCTCCTGGGACTATTAATAGGACAGTCCTCATTAAGGAATTTTTGGTTAACACATGTTCCTAGTGCGAATTAGTCTTCCAATAGCTCACATTAGCTTTCCAAAAACAACATCCACCTGTGCTCAGTCTATGGCCTGCCATTAAGAAACTCAAGAGCAAAGCTGATTAAACATCAGACATTTATTTAGAATTCTCCAGCAGAGATTTTTCTAAGATCTCAGTAGTAATACAAAACCTTTCTGTTTATAAAGACTTGGGGAAGGAGTTGGTTGTTTGCCAGTTACATATCTTTTTTTTTTTTTTTTTTTTTTAACATTACAACTCTTTTTGGCACAAACCAAGATGTTAATGTTACATAAACAGCCATGCTCACAGTAACAATTTAGAGACAATGTTTTTTGTAATCACTTGATTATTCCCTGAGCTCAAAATTATTCTTCTTCAAGAATCTGAGTCCACCAAAAATGAATCAATGAAAAAGTACTATAAAGTCCTCTTGAATACTTGCCAGAAATACTCACCAGGAGTGTAATAATGCCCAAAGTATTATATTGATAATTATTATTCTTCACCTCACTAGATCTTTTAATGTACAAAAATTTGTTTTCTTATTGTCCATCAGTGAGCAATCATATTATTTCCTTCAAAATAGCTTGTATTTTACAGGTAGATTACAGAAAAGATGGTAAAATATTAAAATGGAAATAATTTAACTTTCTGAAATGACTTTTGGTCTAATTTTTAGAATATCTGAATCTAGATAAAGATTGACCTAAAATAACCATGCTAGATTTTATCATATTCATATTAATTAATTCTCTGATAATTCTCTTTTCTTCTATGGTAGTCTGTGTTGCAATATTGCCATTTACATATAAAGAATGTGAAAAAATGAAATAATAAAATTCAGAACTGTGAGGGTGAAGGGAAATGTTGAATGGCATGGTAGAAAGTATTATAATATCTAAGGCTCCTGAATACAGAGATTCTTTCCATAATACTAACTTACCACCCAGAAAACAATAAGACAACCACAATGACAAAAATATCTGCTTTAACCACTGCCAAATAGCTCAAAGATACAGAAAGATTAGAGGGAAAATAGAAAAGTCATACCCAGGACTAACAAGATTTAGCATTTTTTCTAGAGAACATTTGTTATAGAAAACCAACATTTTATAAATATTGTCAAGAATGAGGATTTTCTCAGAGTAACTTTAAGAAGTAATCAACCCAATAAAGTTGATGCGGAGTTGAACAGTGTGGATCAGAGGTGATGATCACAAAATATCCTAATGCTTTAAATGCTAGTCTGTATAGACAAAGATGAAAGCATTTTCTTAGTCACTTCTGACTAAAGGGCTCACAAATTCCTAGGAGAAAGCTGAGAGTGTGGTTTATCACTTGTGATGTATAAACTTATGACTATATTTAATAGGTACATTAGTTACATATCACATAATGAACATATTGTGTATATTTATAATTACACTTAAATTTTTATTAAATCGTACGGCTTCAGTGCTATTTATGTATTAAATCACTTTTCAATACCAAAGTCCTTGCATTCCAAAGCAATTTTTTCACGTTAGCATTTTAAAATAGGGTACTGTCTTATGATTACTGTTAAATGTAACTGTCCAGCTGTTAGGAAGAGGAGCAAGTTGGGACAGAGTTTTCATAGATTTTGTGAGCATAAATTTAGCCATGCATAGGAGACCATTGTTCATCTGATATCAACTTCAAATATTATCTTTGCTAACATAATATATGGATGAATTACAATGTATTTGGATAGCTGTCACTTGTAAAACATTTATAAAGGTTGTACTACATTGCAGTATGAAAATTTTAAAAGTTTTGTGAAGATAAATGAGTATGGAAAATATGAAATAAAATGTAAATATACTAAATAAATGAAATAATATCACATCCATATTCTCTGGTAAAAAAAAAAATACTCAGTGCTTTATAGGACCAAAGCTGGGAAGAGGTATTAAAGTAAAAACTGTATTTTGAGTTGTCACTGATGCTCAAGGAAATAAATTCCTTGCCTCTCTCAGAAAATGCAATTAAAAGCAGTAGAAATTATGAAATGTCTCAGAATAGGCCAAATAATTAGTAAACCTATGAAAGATTAATGTAAATGATTCATGCGTTGTGATGGTGCTAAATAGCTACCTATCAAAAGTTGGAGGCTTTCAAGAGAATTACTTAATATCTAGTGATCCCTAACCCAAGTAAGCAGAAAATGATACAATTAATGAAAATTCAGATGAATTCCTAGCATTCTTTGATATTCCTCAAAATTATCTGGAGTCCTAAAAGTGCAATGTTCATCAAATCATAATAACACACACTGGTTCTGAAAAATGTCACGTTACTTTGAAGCTATGTATCGATACTGAATTACCGAAGTGATTTAAAAGACTTTTGTGATTCAATGTCAAAAAGGCTTGGATTTGGACTTTGAGATAATAAAAGAGATTATACTTTTCTGGATAAATGCATGCTATTATCATTTTATTAAAAAGAGTTCTGTGTGCTTTTAATGCAGATCTTTTATTCTTCCCCAAAGCTATTACTAAGTCAATGCTAGGTCGTACAATGGATGGTGTTTTAGAATGAAACAAGCTTTTAGTTTCCTTGTTAGCTCATGCTAACAAATGTCTTCAAATGTCTTTGTGTAGACCACTGTGTCTCCTCCAAGGACTCTTCCCTAATATTACTCCAATGGAGTAGCATTAGTTAGGAAAGGACAGATTATACTAGCCTAAATCTTAGTGGTTTTAAAGTTTATTTTTTGTTCATGCTACATGCCCACTTTGGGTTGGTGGGGCTCCACTTCATGTTTTCTCACTCTGAAATCTGGGAAAATGAAGTTTTAGCACTGTAATAGTTAGAGCTATGCAGGAGAAACCAGGAGATGAAGAACGGCGTAGAAAAACCACATGGCCATGATATGGACAAAAGGCAGGGAAATACCGGGTAGAAGAGCATGGTTCCCCTGCAAAGGCCCCACCCACAAGCCTGGGCCTGCGGCCCTAAATGAGAACTTCACAACCCTGTTTTCACACCCAAAGGTTGCTCTTTCTGAAATCACCCTGGCCTACCATGTAACCCACACTGTACCCATAAAAACCCCAAACTCCACTGGCAGACGAGCAGAGCAGTATGGCAGAGAAGGAGAGAAAAGTGTCTGAACGTTGAAGAGGCAGCTGTACAGGTGGAGAGGAGTTTGGCCTGGGACAGCAGAACTCCAGGTGAAGGTTATCTACCCAATCCATCTCTTTTCCAGCTCCCCATCCTGCTAAGAGCCAGTTCCATCACTCAATAAAACCTCTGCATTCACCATCCTTCAAGTCCGTGTGACCTGATTCCTCCTGAATACAAGAACGCAGGTACCAAGAGGGCAGGGTATAAAAGGCTGTCATCCTGACTCTCCACTGAGCTGGTTAACACTTAGCCATCTGTGGATGGCAACTACTAAAAGAGCATTAATTGTAACACACCCCTAGATGCCACTATGTGGCTGGAGCCCAAAAGCACTCAACCTAGCCTGGCACCCACTCGCCTCCATGCTCCCTGTCCTGCAAGGGGTTTGAGTGCAGCAGTCAGTCAGTGAACCACACAGAACTGTTGCAAGACCTGTGAAGGGGTCCAGGGAACTTTCCTGTCTTGCCCAACCTAACTTCCAATAGAGTGGATGCCTGGAAGTAAAGGAGAACTGAAAACTGATGAACAGTTTAATAGTGACTACTTCAATGGCATACTTACTTCCCATATGTAAAAGCATCAGGCTTGACTTGTCTTTTTGTTTTCCAATAGGCAGCATGATTTAACCATACACTGAATAACATCTCATTGTTACTATTATAAATCACTGCAATGGTGGCAAAATAGATGGTCAGGATAGAAATGTATCTCCAAGCAGAAGATTCATAAAGATTTGATGACTACAGAGGAAGAAAAATGGTGCTGAGCTGCCAAAAAAATACATTTGAGTAAGTGGTCTTGATCTTTGTCAGAATTTGTTATCTTGCTAGAGATAGCAACTAGGTTTTTATTCAGTAGATAAATTAGGATAGTGACAGTAACCTCCAGTATTCATCTTAAGAAGGATTCTGAGCCTCTGTCTATGTTAAATGGAAAAAATGGAAATGACAAATTAACAATGTCTGGCATGGACCCAGAAACATAGAGACAGAAACATTTTTGCCATCCCTTTATATCACTACTAAATAATATTCTATGTCTGTTTCTCTACATTTTTGCTTTCTTCATGCCTATTCCACAAGACCTGTTCTGGTCTGCTTATGCCTGCAATCCCAGCATTTTTGGGAGGCCAAGTTAGGAGGATAGCTTAGGCCAGGAGTTTGAGACTAGCCTGGGCAACACAGCGAGACCCCATGTCTACTAAAAATAAAAAGATTAGCTGGGTGTGGTGGTATGCACCTGCAGTACCAGCTACTTGGGGAGCTGAGGCTGGTGGACTGCTTAAGCTCAGGAGTTTGATGCTATAGTGAGCTATGAGTACACCACTGCACTCTAGCTTGAACGACAGAGTGAGATCCTCTCTCCAAACAAACAAAAGGCAAACATGCTTTCTTGTGGGACCACCTATGGTAATCTAGAATCTTTTTTTCAGATGAGTTAGAAATAGCCTTTAATAAAGGATAATACATACCAGCATTTAATACACCTTGATAAAGATGGGATCGTGTGTGCCTACATTGCTAAAAGAAACCAATTTGTGAAGCCAAATAGGCATCTTTGAGGTCTACTGTGGTTTATGCTAGAAAATTGGTGAGCTTTATGGAAAAAATGACTAACAATATACCAGCATCTGTCTGGCTTCCCTTGGAGCCCGTATATTAATAATAATCAGATAGTCTCTCACATGATCAGCAGAAAAGAAATTTGAAGTTATATTCTGGGACAAGACCAAAAGTAGTTCATCACTCTATCAGCATTTATTGAGATTTTACAGAGTGCCTGGTGGGAATTAGGAGCTGCATTTAGATGGTGAATAAATTCGTGCTTTCATCCTAAGTATGATCCCACTAGGCAGAATGGTCAAGTTCTCCATTTCTCTGTTGCTGTTATTTTTGCAAAGGAAAAGATAGAACTTACTATTTCCATCATTTGAAGGCTTCAAGGATATTGCTGGTGAATCTGTTCCTCCAAATTCTTAATGTGCTACTTAAAAATATTAATTCATAAACCATGAATACTTGCTTTTAAATCTTACTAGATTTTATTCTGAAGCACACTCAACAAAAATCTAAGTTTCAAATTGAGCTAGAGATACTAATCTTCTGTGAGATTGCCACAAATGCCAAGCTATGAGAAGGCAGCAATTGAAACAAGATTCTCTTTTCTTCTTAGATTGACAGGGTACTGTTTGAAAAAGAAATGTAGATTTTGTTTATTCTAAAGGGGTCTCAGGTGTGAACAAAGCTACATTTTAAATTAATCTGAGAAAAGACCAATTTTAGAGGCAAGAACTATAAGTCATCTTTCTTGGTATTTCAGAAGAAAAAGAAAACTAAAGACAGAATTACCTTTATAACTGGAATACAAAAAAAGCATTTTAAAAAAAAGTCCACATAGGAAAATCATCTATTTAACTTTATCCTTAAAGAAAACAGTACATTCAAAAGCATGATTTTCTAGCCTACATATGTCTCTACATTAGATCTAGTAACTATGTACTGAATGAAATGGGGTTTTAATAAGTTCAAAACTGAATAAATTAAAAAGCACCAGAGTATTAGTATGCACTGAACTCCAGAAGGGCATATTTCACAAAGTTAAAATATCATGTGAGAGTTTTTCATGGTTGTCCACTTTAGCCATTCACCCATTTTCCATTTCTACTTTCATTTTTGGTTAAAAACAGAGACCCAGACAGTCCCTTCATGCATATAAAGAGCTCACATGGGAACAACATTGAATGCCAGCTGGTTTTTACTATGAATTTCATGTTTGTGCTACAGAGTCCAAAACCCCAACAGAAACACATTCTCACAATGAATCAATTTTAAATAGTAGTAAGTTCTCAAAACCTACTTGTTGAATGAATCCTTCTGAAATTTTACACATAGGCAGAGGTCTTTTTATTCGCGTAGCATCACATGTTTCATGAATCTGCTGGTCTTATAAAAGCTAAGTTTGGCTGCAAATTTTACAGATGACCAAACTAAAATTGACTGAGACAATAAGGAAAATGTGTCATCTCTCACAGGAAGTCAGGAGGTAGATACTTTCAGGTTTGATTAATTCATGGCTTTGTGTGGTAGTCATGGGTTTTTCCACCTTTCTGTTCTGCCATCCTGAATGTGTTGGCTGCTCTCTTTAAAACGTGACAGCAGTTCCAGCTATCTCTCCCTCACAGGGCTGGATTCAAGGCCAAAGGAAAGGCCTTTCTCAACATATTTCTAAATATATTTTTAAGAAAGTGGAGCCTTTCTCAAACCCCCAAGCAAGCTTTCCCTCTGTCTCATTGGGCAGAATCTGGGCATATTCTCAGGCCTATGCCAATCCTGGCAAGGGGTACAGAGTTATCAAGACTGGCTTGGACCACACAATGTTCTCCCCAGGCTGAGGCCTATGTCCACCCAGGAGGGTAAAAGTAAGAAATAAGGGGCAAGAGAGAAGTTGGAGTGGCAACCAATGAGCAGTGATTAGCAACTACTGGGTATGTTTGTGTTTATATCAAGCTTTAAAAGGCCCTTGAAATACGCATTCAACTGATATTTCCTGAGTGTACAAATGCCACTTCAACATGGAAAGGGCATCATAGCCACTGTTCAAATGAAAACATTAATACTACACAGTTGCTGCTTTGAACAGGGTGGTTAAAATCTGTTTGGTGTAAAGGTGGGATCAGCAGAAAAATCTTTTCTTCCACAATTTGTCATGGAGCACCATTTAAGAAATGTTGGTCACCTTGAAGCAGGTTTTGGGAAGAAATCTCTGACTTTTCAGCCATCAAAATTTCTCTGCTAGTCTGAATGTTTGTGTCCCCTCCAAATTCACATGTTGAAATTCTAACCCTCGAGGTGATGGTATTAGGAGGCAAGGCCTTTTGGGAGTGATTAGATCACAAGGCAGAGCCCTCATGAATGAGATTACTGACTTTACAAAACAGGCCCCAGAGAGATTCCTAACCTCTCTACCATGTGAGGACATAGAGAGAAGATGCCACTTATACATGAGGAAACAGGCTTTACCAGACACCAAATCTGCTGGTGTCTTGATCTTGAACTTCCCAGCCTGTAGAAATGTGAGAAATAAATTTCTATTGTTTAAGCGACCTGGTGTGCAGTATTTTGTTATGGCAGCTTGAGCGGACTAAGGTACCCTCTTTACTGAGATCTATTACATTCCTTGGGTGTTTTTCCTGTTTTGTTTTGTTTGTTTGTTTGTTTTCTTATTATCCAGTATATGCAAACAAACACCAGGACATCAGATAGGAAGATTAAACCTCTATCCATTGTAGACTGAGTCACAGCCCACGTTTTAGTCTCCATCTACGTTCTCCAGTTCAAATTTCCAGTCTAACACTCAACATATTCTTCATCACTGTTCTGCCCGATCCAACATCCATCTCCATCACAAAAAAGATGGTCTTTCCAATTCGTAATCCTTATAAATTCCAAATGCTTAAACATGAAACTGTTCAATGAATAATAACTGAGATGTAGGAGTCTTGATGTTTTCCTCCACCTGTGGGATTATTTGTGGATGTGTGACATATGCCTTAAAAGACTCAGTGAAGGGACACTGCTCATGTCTTTATCTTACTACATATGCTAGGGTGCTAACTTTTGTGAGGGAGACATGAAGCCTTGTATATGTATACACATTAGAGACTTACAGAAAGTAGATACACAGTGTTTAATTTTTAAGAGCATCATCGATAAGACCCTTGGCATCTGCTAGAGTGGCTGCTTTGTAAAGTACCATGACTGCCATTTATATCTCCAGAAAGATTTGAAAATCTACTGCAGAGACTACTGCTGTTCTCACAAGACAGAGATTTTCAGATAAAAAAATACAGTACCTTATGCTATGATAAATGGGAATGGAGGAAGGGAAAGAACATTCTTTGGGTCAAGCATTGTGACAGAAAATTTAACATGTGCCATTTTATTGATTCCACCTGTAAAACTCACCCTTTACTTTGTCCCCCAACCACACCCTGCCCCCCTCCACACACACACCATTTCCCAGACTGAAAGCTTCTGGAAAACAAAGACTGGGACTCATTCAGTATTGTATCCAAATCTAATGAGAAGTAATAGGAGGATTTCAATTAATACTTATTGAACAAATGAATGAAACTCAATATTCTTGAGGCAAGATACTTCTGTGCATTTACATATCATTAAACAGTACTGAAGAAGTTAAGCAATCAGTCCATTTGTTAACTGAGGAGGTTCATTTGCAGTTTCAAAGTCAGAATTCACAAACCCTGCAGTCAAACCCGTGATGTGATCTTGTTAGATTGCTTCTGTATACGAAGATGTCTTTTGGGGGATCTGCCCAACTCATATGATATCCCCTTCTCTGTTAGTTGCAATCCAGGTGGTCCCCAGATGGCCCTGTTCTTCAGGAAGGAGCCCTGACCAGCAATGCTTGCACCAGTCACTGTGCTTCTGGCCCTCATACATGTCCTTTTCTGCCTCCCTCTCATGCCCCAAGTGTGGTCTGCCACTTCTTCATCTGTTAAGTATTTCTAATCCTGCCTCTCTTTCACAAACTGTTTTGATTATTTTTCTTATTTAATATATTGTGTAGTATTAATGCTGTTGCCAATTTGTGCCTCTTTCCTTACTGGATTTTTTAGTTCTTTAGGGAAAGAGCTATGGCTCTGCTCCTTGATCTTTGTCTTCCAGCCACAATGGTCTGGCATGTCCTCCTCTGCACCAAGCACTTGCCTGCCTTGGGACCTCCTTAGAATGCAAAGGGTATCCTCTGCAAAGAATGCTCACCTTCTATCTCCTCACCAGGAAAACTCTTCTCTTACTGTGCATCATTTCTATCATTGCAGGTAACTCTTTTCCTTAAAAACACACATTCTACTTTGTATTATATTTGTGGATTTTATTGTTTCATATCTGGTTCTTCTAGCAAACAATAAGCTTTGAAAGGACAAGGATCATATTTGTCTTGTTCAATATTGTATGTCCAGCACCTAGCACAGAGCTGGCACACAGAAAATGTTCAATAAATGTTCACTGAATGAATTCATCCTTGAATCTCAAATGTATAAAATGCATTCTTTGGGTCAGGCATTGTGACAGAAAATTTAATATGTGCCACTTTATTGGCACAAATGAGTCCCATTAATATCTGAGAAGTAAATTATTCAAGGATAATAAAAGCAAAAAAAGATTCCTCGAGTCAACCAAATTCTGCCACATTATTACTTCTACCCATTTAACCAAAAACTATTAACATATTTATTTAGCATGTATTATTTTGTGCAAAAGTACAACGGCAGACACGATAGGGTTAGGGAGACAAAAGACATAAATGTAACAAAGTGAGATATACAGCTGGAATATCAAACATACTTAATTCTGAACACCAACTCCAAAAATGTTAAGACTCTTTCTGAAATAATGTGTTGAAAAGTTCTCTGAGGCTGTAGATACGATCTGGGGGAAATATTATCATGTATAATTATTAGTTTCTGTTATGAGCATGGAAGGGAGACAAATGGCTGCACACATGTTATATTTTCTGTGTCTATTATAGAAGGGTTGACATAAATGAATTTTAAAAATAAAATGTGCTTGGAGTGTTCCCTACTACTTTCTAGTTGTGTGTCTTTGGGAAAAAATTACCTAATCTAGATGTCAGTTCCTTCATCTACAAAATAGTGATAACATTAACATCTCCATGGGGCTGCTGTAAGCACCAAAAATAAAAATATGGAAATGTTTTACTAAATGTAAAACAGTCCACAAACGTCATTAAGCTAAACAGATGCACAGAAAAATAACACCAATGAGTAAATA
Organism: Rhinopithecus bieti; assembly: GCF_001698545.2. NCBI lineage: Eukaryota > Metazoa > Chordata > Mammalia > Primates > Cercopithecidae > Rhinopithecus > Rhinopithecus bieti. The sequence continues at coordinate 816,788 of NW_016807111.1, read as the reverse complement.
AACACCAAACAAATCTCTAGGCAGCAAACATTTTAGGAGTTCAGAAGATGGAGAGGCAGTTTCCTAGGCCAATTTATTGCTTCAGAGAGTAGAAGCAACACACTAGTAAAATGTAGGGATAGAGATATATACTTAATGCTGCATTTTAAATTTGGCCTTCCTTGACACTATTTCTAGAAATGTTAGGCCCTGCAGCTATTTCATTAACTTTTTTTCTAATAAGTTTGAGATGACTGTGACTGTCAACATAATAATGAAAATATAAACTTCATAAAGTATGACCTGATTCTATCCATTTAATCTTTCCCAAAGCTATTACAAATGATTTATTGATAGGTTCTAAATGGAAGTAAAAGATGAAAGATATGCTTCAATCCAATAAGAATGAGATAATATGTATGACAAACCATATAAATATTAATAATAGCAATATATTTTTATTACATCACATATGTATTTTAAATAGGTAACTTGTAGACATTAAGGAACATAATAAATGTTTTTAGAATATGATAGAAGAGGCATTGGAAAACATATTTTTCTATTTAGGGCAATGACTATATTTTGGGAATACTGGGCTTGGAAAATAGACGTATTTTATACTTCATTTTTCTTATGCATTTACATAATTGCCAAATTTCATGTCTATCCTAATATTACATTATTCCCTGCATAGACCTGTGCTACTGGTCAACAATTCTGTTTGAAAAGTTTCACACAGAAAGGAACTATAATGCTAATATAAAAGTACCAAATTCATTATGTTTTAACTTCAGTTCTGAAAATGTGTATAATCTATAGTTAGTGAAAGAAACAAAATCCTAGATTAAGGAATACATTTTTCTAGACAAGCTCTTGGATAAGGCTACTCAAAGTGCCTGTCTGCTATATGAAGAATACCTTAAGCCAAGTTGAAAATCAAAACATACTGCTTCCTTCATTGACAATTTCTTGCTCCATAAAAACAATTTCAGCAAACTGAATAATGTACCTGGGGTTATAATTAATCTACATTTGGTACAACTGCTTTATCTTTCTGTGGACCAAAAGCAAAGGGTTCATGCAATGGCAGCTAGTCCATGGATCCCATCTGAGCTGCACTGGTCTACAGAAAACTCAGAATGGATTGATTCTCTTCAGAGTGATCTGCTGAATAACTAGTCTTACTAGTCGAAGAATTATTCTAGAGCTGCCTTGCACGGCATTGTTTTGAGAGAGAAAAGAGGCCAATTTTTAAGTGTATGATATAGAAGGTTGCATTATTATTAGAGTTCTTCATCTTTCTATAGTTTCCACATTCCTTGCCATGTGACTTTGTAGTACTCCCTCTGTCAACCACTTTATTTTCCTGCACCATTGATACTGAGGCTGGGAATGTGAATTGACTGAGACAACAGAATGTAGGCAGAAAGAAGTGTTGGGTACTAATTGTGCTCCTAAGCCTTAGGAGTCATCCACTGTTTCTGCTTGACCCTCTTATGCTTCTGCTGCTGCCATGAGAAGCACATGTATTGGGTAGCCTGTTATGCCAAAGATAAAAAACACACAGACAGATCTATGTCCAACCTGACTCTGGGAGCCAGCACCATCCAATCCTAGTGTAGGTCTGTCAAACACGACTTGATCTCAAACACAAGAGAGAAAAAATGGTTTCTGTTTTAAGCCACTGAGTTTTGGGATGGTCGTTATACAGCTTATTATGCTAGCCAGTTCACATTAGAACAGCACCTTCCAAAGCTTGGGTGGAAGAGGGCTGCTGAGATGGATAGCATTGGTGGGGGAATACTAATACCTTGGGTACAGGCATAGAGGAAGGAGTATTAATGGCCAAGTTTATGAATAGCACATTCAGGCAGGTGTTAAAAACCCATCAATTTCACAAGTGCTAAGAATCCCATCAGGACTCTAATACAAGGAAACAACCATTCTTCCTTATTTTCTACCCCAGTTAATGTAGCAAAGGACAAAAAGAGAACATAAGCACAAAGACCAGTACTTCATTAATGAAAGAAGAATGTTTCAAACTGGAATATAGCAGAGATTTTAATCATTTACAAAAGAGTAGGAATTTTAACCTAATAATAGAATGCTAGCAGGTTGAAATATATTGGGGTCTACTCTTCAGTTTGTTTTCTTAAAATAGTTATGCTAAAGTAAAAGTAGAGTTTGTATTTCACACTGTGGACTCAATTGATCTACAATCCTTCGTGATCTTCCTTCAAGTTCTAATATAATGAACTCTACTGGGATACTCTTCAAGATTAATAGTTGGACTCAACAGCCTTAAAGAGTCAATTGCATTAATTTACGTAGACTCTGTGCATAGACTGGACAAATAGGACTTCTTATAGGATAATGCTTTTGTAATTATTGTTTGGAAGTATGACATTACAGTAACATAAAACCTGCAGCACAAATAAAGAATAGATTTTACCCCTCCAAATTCCTAAGGTCAATTTCCAAAATACCTGACTGCAACCACATTAGGGGAAAGGAAAAAAATTGACCTTACACTTTACAAAAATAAAAGTGATACGGTATTTTGTCTCAGTTTGTTTTTACTATGTTAAGCCAAAATTTAGTATATATATTTGAACATTAACAAATATTTAGAAAATATTATATATGTATATCTCAATACATATACACACACTATAAACACATTGTGTGTGTACATATATATGTGTATACACATACAAAATTTAGTGTGTGTGTACATAGATATATATGTATATGCATACACATAGACACACACACTCTAACTTTATAGGCTATTTTTGTTGGTAAAGTTTCCTGAACACTATGTGAGTAATAACTATAAAAAATATAAAATTTGTGTTTTTTTCCTGAAAGGTTTATTGGTTTGCACTTCCAGATAGTGAAAAATGAAAACTATGGAACAATGATTGCCCAAGGAACAAAACATATACACAAACCTTTGATTTAGTAACCATAGCCAATCTCTGTGGTAGCTCACTTAAATAAAGTGGTTACAGTCATTTTGGGGGGCTCCCCAGGGTGAAATGTTCCACTTTTTATAGCTTTGTATATAATTAAAAATCTGCTGCAACTATGACCTTGAGTATCTCCTCAAAAAACGTATAATTAAATAACCAGAATCTCTAGTAAATAACAGCTGCAAGGTAAGCAACAGAAAATGCCATCTGAGCAGTATTTTATTTACATCTTTCTGAACTACAAACTTCTTTGCTCTAATGCTTTTGAAATAGAATGTCATCCATCCTGGCTTTACAGGGAGCTCTTGATATCACAAGCTTCAATGGCCCTTTTGCAATTAAGGTGAGGTATCTGCCATTTCACTCAATCCACCAAAGACAGGTTTATATAATCATCCCAGAAATGTTCCTTCCTACTGGGTAAGATTTAAGAAGTGTTGATTTTGAGTAGAAGAGAAAAAAGGGTGTTTATTCTTTATATCCATAGTTCTGGCTTTAGTATATAAAACCACGCTATCAATCCATTCTTAGTAAATTGTACAATTTTTCATACTGTCCAGTGTTACTATCATGTAAACACAATCTATTGTTAAGAAATGTCACATAACTTTTTCATGAAACACATTATGTAGCCATAGAATAAAGATTAAGTAAACATGATCTGGAAATTTGCTCAGCATTTTTCTTCCAATGATGAACTATTATAGCTACGAACTATGAGATGGAATTTTACAGGTTGGCAAGAAGCCGATCACAGCTTATGCATTTACTGAAGAACTTCTAGGACCAATTTCCCTGTTATCGCTAAAAGTCTACTTCAGAGCAAAATGACCACAACATGTACTTCTGTCATTCATTAGCCATATTTTAATATGCAAACATTGCTAATATAAGAAAAAAAGGTGGACAAACTTGGGACATAATGACTTGCATTAATATGATGCCAAGCATTTCCCCAACAGTTTTTCTTTAGGCAACCTCTTATAAACTTAAACATATGCCATACATGTAACATCAACTAAAGCTCTCAGGAAAAAATGTCACATGACTGAAGAGGTGCTTTCCTTTGGGAACCTGGTAAACGAAAAGGTCTCATAAAATGTTTAACTTGGCATTGAGTATCAAAAAGAAGTTTTCATCTTGGGCTATAAATTAGGATAAAATAGGTATATCAAAAGGATTAATATCTCCAAGTATAGGCTTTAAGGATACATTTGAATATGAAGGTACCGTGCAAAAAAAAAGAAAGAGCAGTTTTGTCAGTAATCATGCTGCTGTAGACATTCCACATGTAAAAGAAACGGTCAGAGCACATGAATTTTCTTCAAGGAACCACAGTGAGTTGACTGAATTGCATACAAATAACTGACACTTAAGCTGGTGTACCTCTAATGTTCCTAATACAATCACACAACACATAATGTTTCCCTCAATGACAAACTGCATGTAAGACAGTAGTCCCATAAGATCATAACATTTATTTTTACTGTACTTAGGTTTAGATACACAATACCATTGTGTTCCAGTTCCCTACAGTATTCAGTACAGTAACACGCTGCACAGGTTTGAAGCCTAGAAGCCATAGGCTATACCATATAGCGTTGTAGGTTATGTAGGTTTGGGTAAGTCCATTCTATGATGTTCACAACAATGATGAAATCACCTAAAGATGCATTTCTCAAAAGTATCCCTGTCATTAAGTGGTGCATGACTGTACTGTCAAAAAAATGAGATGGATACATAGGTCTCTGTCAAAAATGTGCATACCAAATGACCTATTTGCACATGTAAGTGTCAAATCTGTATAATCTCTATTGAAGAACAGCTCTCAAGAAGTTGTGGGCAGAATATGAAGCATGTCCTACCAAGTTACATTGCTCAATTTAACTGAATATCATAAGTGATTGATACTTTAGAATAACCCCCAAGTCAATGCTATGTATATTTTTCAGGAGTCAACAGGATATCAACATTGAGATCATTCTGTCAAATGTAAAGAAACTTTTGCGCAGAACTAAAAGTGTCAAAGTGGGGACTCAAATCTTGGCACATCCAAAGCCCATGCCCTTAGGGCTTATGCCAAACTGTCAGTCTGATACATTTTATTACATATTGTAATTACCAACTACATAAAAGTTTGAGATCTACTGACAGGCACTTTTAAAGCTGAATCAGCCAATTTAGAGCAACAGCTGAGAACACTGTTACAGAACATGCAGAATTAATAAAAGCTACACACCAAAATGGAACCTTGACACAGGCACCAAAATTTTGACCAGATGGTATGGGGTTCAATTGTGTCTAGCTTTCCGTCAAATCTACATGAATTGAGACTCTAGAAAAAATTACTTTAGAAAAACAAACACAACACAATGGATACAATGGATAAAATATAAAACCTTCCCACTCCTGCCAAATTCAGTTCTGGTTTGTTTCTCCCCAGAAGCTGACATTGAGACAAGGATGTAGATGCAGGCAGTCTTTATTTGAGAGGTCATCCCAGGAAGTATAGGTGAGAAAGTGGATAGACTGAGACCAGGATAAGACCCCAGAGTTTCCCCTAAGGATATGAAAGCCTCAGCATTTCCTCACTGAGGTGGCCTGAGCAAACCTCCCAAGGGCAGAGAAACTAAGACCCAAGGGCACTGGAAAGGGGAAGGTGTCAGCATTTGTAGGAACACAAACGTGAGCGCAGGGAGATGAGGCAGGGCAGCAACACTGTCTGCTTCAAAAGAAGAAGCATCACAGAATCACAGAGCTGTTTGTTCACTCGTCTGCCTTTCTAAAGAAGTGATGAGTTTCCAGCCTCTAGGAAGCAGAGGTAACGTCTTTCTAAACCTGCTGTCCTTATTTTGACCTTTTCTCTTGGACTCACCCACATATCTGTTAGGCACCACATGGGCTCTCAGGTGGTCTTTGCATTTCTGCACCCTGTACTGGGACAGGAAGGGTGAAAGCTGGGGTAGGTAGAGGTGTGTTCCTGCTGCTCCTGCCATTGCTGCTGTTGCTCCCTACTCTGCAGCCATGGCTGTAACACTATCTTGTCCTGACCTCCACTTGATGAATACTGTATCAGGAGAGGCTAGTCTCTGCCCATGAAAGTGCCTATATGTTTGCTTTCCCGTCATGCTTCTCAGACTACGCTTTCCTTGCCTTCCTATTTTGATCCTAATCCATGCCATCTGGAAAGGAAACCTGATCCTTGACCATTCACTCAAAGCAACAGGGAATTAATTGTCTTCTAATAGTTTCAGAAGTGAGGTTTCTGCACCTTAAGATCTATTGGTGAGTGGAAGAAAATACTGGACATTTAATTTGTACATATATTAACTAACCCATTTATAATTTCCATCCATTTTATATCTTATGTTATACAACATGACATATAGTTTATAAATATACAAATATTGAGTGTGACCATTTTTTTAAACCATGATGCACACCACTAAAAAAGCTTGAAGCACCAGATTTGAGATAATTCATCTGTTGTCCCATGACCACAGATCAATGACCTCTGTCAAAATCCCATTTTAAAAAACTCCAGTTTTTAAAAGAACATTTGGATGCCTGCTATCATTTGTCTAGAGCAGTCCCCTAGGCTTGAAAACCTTATGACCTCATGGTTACAATGTCTAGTCCAAATTACTCTGGGTATTCACTATGAAATGTTTGAGCTGCTTAACCCTGTAATTTGTTTTGGGGATTTGGTTTTTTTTAAAAAAAGCCTTTGAGGGAAGTGTCCTGTGGACTGAGACTCTTTCATTGTTCCATCCAACAAATAAACTTACCCAACAGTGATTCCAAATAGTAACTTATAGGAAAGACCATACTTACAGTCTTGATGTCAAGTTCAACAGTTTTATTGCACACAAGGTAAGCCATATTAACCTAACTTAATATACTACACTTTTTCATTATTAATTATGATGAACAGATTGTCTTTTCATTGTGTTGTGTCTGCTTAACAATTCTATAAGCACCTTATGAAAAAAGACTGTCATCTACTTTATTTAAGCTCCAAGAACACCATTAAAAATGACATTCAAGAACATGATACAATCATATGCAATGAAAGGATGTATTTATTCAACTTTTGAAAGTTACTCCCTGGTTTTGAAACAGATTTGGTGATCAAGATTGTTATGAACCATCTGCGGCATCCTGGAATGAACGCAAGATTGAAGGGAGCTGTGACAGTTCTGACCTGGTCCTAGTCAATAAGGAGTTAAAAATTAATCTACATATGTTCTTTAGCATTTATGAATTCCATCCTCTTGTCTTACTTTTCCAGGTTATTAATTATTGTTTTCACTCATACGAGGAAAAATGACGTACTTTGGTAGAGTGCTTCTCTATTTACAAGACAAATTCAAATTATCCATTAAGTCCACAGCAAAATCCTATGGAAAAGAGATTATTGTCATCATGCTCATTTTACATAAGAGGATAATGAGGCTCAGATAAATTAATGCTTTGTCCAAGGACATTCAGATAAAAAGTGACAAATCCAGGGCACGTAAGTTCTACTTTTGTGACTGTAAAGCCACAACAGGCTTTCTATGTCACCGACTTGTATCTTATCCAGTTCTTGTGTGTTTATGTGACTATTTTTCCAGAACTGCAGATATAGAATACTGTCCTTTTATAACAAAATAGAATAACATACATTGAATAAATTTTGCTACTAGTTTTTTGCAGATGCCTGTATTTTGTTGACTCTTTTTGGTTACCAGGGCAGATTGAATTGATATTTTTCAAAGAACAGATCTCCTGGCCTTCTTCGTAAGAAGTCATAGCTTAGAGCCCATTAGATTAAAAAGCATAGGCTAGGCGTGGTGGCTCACGCCTGTAATCCCAGCACTTTGGGGGGCCAAGGCGGGTAGATCAAGAGGTCAGGTGATCGAGACCAACCTGGCTAAGATGGTGAAACCCCGTCTCTACAAAAAATACCAAAAAATTAGCCGGGCGTTGTGGCGGGTGTCTGTAGTCCCAGCTACCCCGGAGATTGAGGCAGGAGAATGGCATGAACCTGGGAGGCAGAACTTGCAGTGAGCTGAGATCGTGCCACTGCACTCCAGCCTGGGTGACAGAGCAAGACTCCGTCAAAGAAAAAAGAAAAAAAAAGCATAGCATGGATTCCTTTTTCTTAGGAAGGCAACTTGTATTTAGGATAATCCTAGTTGTTTTAGATTAAAAAATCCAATATCATAAAGGGGTGATCTTACCTAACACTATAACAGAGAAGGTGCAGACCTGAGGCTAACTGCTACATATATTTGCTATATACATCCCTACGAACACAAATTATGCCTCTTAGTTGAATTTGTCCTCTTTTCCGTTTTTGTTTTTG
>NW_016807111.1:803816-808022 GCF_001698545.2 Rhinopithecus bieti | reverse complement strand
AAAAAATCAATGACACTATCTTCTTTCTCTTCAGCATCATAAATTGGTTCTCTGATTTTGAAAGCTAGAGTACGTGGTTACTCTGATTAGTTCCTGTCCTCTGGAGGCCTCCAACGACTTCTGTGAATAAGTAGCACTGAAATATTTTGCCAATACATAAGTAAACAAGAGCATATCAGCCGTTAAGCACATTTTATGAGCTGAGTGAGATGGAATATTCATAAGTGTAATGGAACAGAGGATGGGCATGGGAGTGCCACATCTTTCGGAATAGAGAGACAACCTGCAGAGACATTAATGTTCCCAAACCATTTAAAAAATAAAATAGAATATGCTATGGACTAGATACCATTGGGATGGCCTAAGAAGGAATTCTCCTTCTATACAGGCTGATAAATTTAATTTTTCTGAGAAAATAGGTGAGTTGATTCACATTTGTTGTTTTAAAAGTGAAGCTTTTGTTGATCAGGCTTTGTTTTTCATTTTCATGGTTGGAATACAATTAAATTCTATAGATAGATGGGCTTTAGCCATGCTAATTACTATGGTAATCAATTAACTCAGCTGCTGTTTAGACTAGAGAAAGCTACATAAACAACAATCTGAAATTTTGTCTTTTATAAGACAGCTGTAGAAACATTACCTATCATGTACATAATTCATAAAATATCTAAATGACCATGTTGTTATGGTATACTTTTTAAAATTTCTTTGGAATCTCTCAATATGCTCTGTCCTATTTGGAAGGTAATAAATTTCATTCTACAAAGACTGGCCCAAAATGTCACCATAAATGAATGATGTGACATATAAATACCTTTTGAGGTGTCTTGGCCAGTGGCTAGATCTTTCCTGCTTGGGTGGACTGCATGCTATTACTCTGTACACTAAGGTTAAGAGTCTCATGTCACAGAGGTGAGTGTATGTGGATAACATGGAAAGTGGTCATTTTGAGAATTTTTATTGTATGATAGGTAAGTGTGTAGTACCATCAACAAATTCATAAAGTTAAACTATGGTATCCACTAATTACAGGCCGAATATCCTTAAACCATAAATCTGACATCCAAAAAGCTCGAAAACCTAAAACTTTTTGAGTGTCAACATGATGACACAAGTGGAAAATTCCACACCTGACCTCATAAGAGGGGTCTTAGTCAAAATGTAAGTTAAAACTTTGTTTCATGCACAAATTATCATATAAAATTACCTTTAGGCTAAGTGAATAAGGTGCATTTGTAACACACATACATTTCGTGTTTATAGTTAGGTCCCATTTTAAAGACATCTCATTGTGCATAAGCAAATATTCCAAAACTTCAAAAAACTCTGAAATTTCAAACATTTCTAGTCTCAAGCATTTCAGATAAGGGAAACTCAACCTGTATCTACATTCACATTAAACCAACCATAAATAATTTTGGAGATCCCTGATGCAGACAGCATCCACCTAGTTTCCAATAAAATATCTTAACAGGCTGGAGAATAATGAAGACCAGGTTGAAGGGCAATGAAATGCCAAAATCTTGAAGAAATCTTCATGAACTCTAAAGCAGATGAAGGTGAACTGAGAAGAAGGCCATTCAGATTTCAATTCAGGGCACTGCACAGGCTTATCCTCATGAAATAAAGACTACCTCTTCACTGCCAGAAAGAAACATAGCATTCATTATTTCTTGTCAGTGTGAGGAAATGTTAGGATGGGACAATCACTTTTTGAGAAGCCCAGACTACTATTCCTTCCCTATACCAATCCTACCATTTTAATGCATCCATTTGGTTATAGATCTACCAGGAAAAAATATGAACAGAAAAATGTATGTTCATGTGAAGAGAAAGAGGTCAAGCAAATGGTATGATACATCAAGGAAAGGATAGCTCCTTGGAACCCAGACAGGTACACTATAATCATGGTTAAATTTACGAAATCATTCTTCCAGGCCCACTTCAGTGACACTTCCTCCAGTGAGCATCCTGGATAGTCCCATTCACTCCCTGCACCCCACTTTATCCCAAACAAATAACCTCTACCTCCTCCTCTAAGCAACCACAACATTTTATTTACACATTTCTCGTAACTCATTAATTTATATTACACCTTATATGAAAATTAAGTCAAGATGGATTAAAGCCTTAAATATAAAACCCAAAACTATCAAAACCCTAGAAGAAAATCTAGGCAATACCATTTAAGACATAGGCATGGACAAAGATTTTACGATGAAATCTCCAAAAGCAATTGCAACAAAAGCAAAAATTGGCAAACAGGATCTAGTTAAGATAAAGAGCTTCTGCACAGCAAAATAAACTATCAACAGAGTGAACAGAAAACCTACAGAATGGGAGAAAATTTTTGCAGTCTAAATATGACAAAGGTCTACTATCCAGGATCTAAAAGGAACTTAAACACTTTTACAAGAAAAAAAAAACCCATTAAAAAGTGGGCAAAGGACATGAACAGACACTTCTCAAAAGAAGATATGCATGTGACCAAAACATATTTATAAAAGCTCAACCATCACTGATCATTAAAGAAATGCAACACAAAACCACAATGAGATACAATCTAACACCAGTCAGAATGGAGATTTTTTAAGTCAGGGAAACAATAGATGCTGGTGAGGTTGTTGAGAAATAGGAATGCTTTTACCCTGTTGGTGGGAATTTAAATTAGTTCACATTGTGGAAGGCAGTGTGGCGATTCCTCAAGGATCCAGAACCAGAAATACCATTTGACCCAGCAATCTCATTACTGAGTATATGCCCTAAGAAATATAAATCATTCTATTATAAAGATACATGCACACGTATGTTCACTGCAGTACTATTCGCAATAGCAAAGACATGGAGTCAACCCAAATGCCCAACAATGATAGACTGGATAAAAGAAATGTGGTACATATACATCATGAAATACTATGCAGCCATAAAAAAGAACGAGATTATGTCCTTTGCAGGGACATGGATGAAGATGGAAGCCATTATCCTCAGCAAACTGATACAGGAACAGAAAGCAAAACACCTCATGTTCTCAATTATAAGTGGGAGATGAACAATGAGAACACATGGACACAGGGAGGGAAACAGCACTCACTAGGGTCTGTCAGGGAAGGCATGGGCAAGGGAGAGCATGAGGAAAAATAGTTAATGCATGCTGGGCTTAAAACCTAGGTGATGTGTTGATAGGTGTGGCAAACCACCATGGCACATGTTTACCCATGTAACAAACCTGCACATCCTGCACATGTACCCTGTAATTTAAAATAAATTAAAAAGAAATAAACACAGATATATACAACAACAATAAAAATAATGAATAAATAAATAAATAAATATCTGAAGAAATACATGTCATTCATTCATGACTGTTCTGGCACAATTTATTGTATTACTATAAAGCAAATAAAACAATTATGAACAAATTAGTTATTTAACCTAAGGGTACAGCTTTTAAAATTCTCCATCTTTTCTAAATTGCACTGAAAATCCCAAGTTATGATTTAACTCTCTTAATGAGTCTTGATTACACATTAAAGGTAATACCAGGTACATACTTAAAGGAAGAAATCCCAGTGTAGCAAGCAAATGTATTTATTTAGCATGGTTTAATTACTGTATATGTTACATAGTGACATTTATGTAGACATTTATGTAGGTATTCTATTATTTTTCACTAAAAAGACAATTATTCTGCTTAGTATAGCAAGAGATAGTAGTTTAAATATCAACTATCATAACTGAAACCATCGGTTATCTGGATTTCTTTTTTTTTTTTTCTTTTTTGCTGCATTAAGTTTTTAGAAAGAGGCAAATTACAAAAGGTATTGTGGATTTATTCTAAACAATAACTTTGGGGTTATTTACTTGGTTAGTATGAAATCAGTACCATCTGCAAACAGGGACAATTTGACTTCTTCTTTTCCTAACTGGATACCCTTGATTTCTTTCTCTTGCCTGATTGCCCTAGCCAGAACTTCCAACACTATGTTGAATAGGAGTGGTGAGAGAGGGCATCCCTGTCTTGTGCCAGTTTTCAAAGGGAATTTTTCCAGTTTTTGCCCATTCAGTATGATATTAGCTGTGGGTTTGTCATAAATAGCTCTTATTATTTTGAGGTACGTTCCATCAATACCGAATTTATTGAGCGTTTTTAGCATGAAGGGCTGTTGAATTTTGTCAAAAGCCTTTTCTGCATCTATTGAGAAA
>NW_016807111.1:735372-801190 GCF_001698545.2 Rhinopithecus bieti | reverse complement strand
AAAAAAAAAAAAAAAAAAAAGAAGTCAGTACCATCTCTTCTGTTTTCTGGGCATTTAGGCCACACAATCAGAATTGATTTCTGAGTGGTAGCCTGGAGACTCTGCAGTAATCTTACTTATCGAAAAAGATTTAATTATGTCCTTATTGTACTTACTAAGGGATAAAAGTAAGGGAATATACTTCACAAAGAATTTCTCAAGAAAAGTTCTGATAACCTCGGTTACTTAGATTTACACACCTCAATAATTCAGATAACCCATTTCTCAACAGACTATAGGATAGGGATTTATGGTATAACAGCAGTTTATGTTTAGGTGTGCGCGTGTGTACGTGCATATATATATATATATACACACACATTATATTTTTATATATATACATATATTTCCAATATCTCCAAGTTCATTATACAGTCAGAAGACATTTTCATTTAAAGTTTTGAGTTGGGAGAATTATACACACATATTTAAATCACAAATCATGCTGAGTAAAATGAAAGAATCAAATAATGTCTACACAGAAGTATTAAACACAGGGGACTGTGTTTATCTTTACAGATTCCAGGCTGTTTTGCAACAGATTTAAGGGCTGGATGGGTGGCTGGACTACGGAATCCAAAGGATCCCTGCCAACCCTGACATCCTGTGACCTATGGAATGATGACAGCTCATTGGTCAGACCTTGAGGCTTTTTGCTTTCCAGTGTCTGTTCTCAGTAAAAGGTTAAATGCTGAAAAACACATAAATGTAAAATGCCACCCAAAGTAAAAAATTACAGTGAGATAATAAAACATATCACATAGAATTTAAGTATGTTCAGTATGAAGGCAATGGTATAGAAAAAAAAGTTTCTTTTATGTGAACTCACAATTTTGCTTTATGAAAACAAAAGGAAGCTTATCCTACAAAATAATTTCATCTGCTATTAAAAAAACAAAAGTCTCAGTATAATCCCCTCGCTATGGTTTTAAGAACAAATTGTACAAAGCTATTTGGGGAAAAAAAGATAAAGGAACACTGAATTTAAGTCTTACTGGTTTCTCAATCTGTTCTTTAGCAGAGTAGTTTGCATGTGACATCTCACATGATAATTGTTTCCAAACTCAGGAGAAACCACTAGTAATCTCTGATAAACTTGTCAGGGTACAAAGAACCATGTGTTAGGGTCATTCATCTGTAAAAATGGTGAAAATTATAATGTTAGATTTTTTTTCTCTTAAAATTAAAAAAAAAAATCCTCATATCATGAAACACTGTCTTTCCAATTGAAAGCTCTGTCAGGTCATCTTCCTTCTCAGCCTTTGCATCTCCACTCTGGCCCACCCTGCAAGGCTGACTCCTTGTCATCTTTATAAACCCAGCTCTTTCAGGATGTCTTCTCTGCCCAACATCCCTCACCAGCTTCTTCACATCTTCTCCAGATATTGTTAATTTCTCCTGAGGTATCATAGTTCCTACTGTGCGATTTTTTTACCCCTCAATTTGTGTGTGTGCATGTGCCATAAGTTAGACTGTGAGCTCCTTTAAGAATACAGCCTATATTTAACATTATTCATGTCTGTTTCCCTAGAACTTAGCACATGCTTCACATACACTGGGTGTTCAGTCAACGTTTCTAATATAAGCAAATATGAGTATGGAAACATTATGATAATTAGAGCAGTGAGTGAGACATAGTCTTCCATCGGAGACAAACACATGAGAAAATAATTCTTTAGGCTGATGTGAACTTCCTTCTCTCCATAATGGTATAATGGTGTAAAGGTGCAGGCCTTCTAACAACACTTTAAAGAAGTGGGGGACTAGGCAGAGGATATTGACTATCTTGGTTCATAAGTAGGTACACCTGAGAGAACCAAGCCAGGGAAACATGAGCTCTGTATGTGCAATACACTTTTTTTTTTTGAGGCGGAGTCTCGCTCTGTCGCCCAGGCTGGATGCCAGTGGCGCAATCTCGGCTCACTGCAATCTCCACCTCCCAGGTTCATGCCATTCTCCTGCCTCAGCCTCCAGAGTAGCTGGGACTACAGGCGCCTGCCACCACGCCCAGCTAATTTTTTGGATTTTTAGGAGAGACAGCGTTTCACCGTGTTAGCCAGGATGGTCTCGATCTCCTGACCTCGTGATCCACCCGCCTCGGCCTCCCAAAGTGCTGGGATTACAGGTGGAAGCTACCACGCCTGGCCATAAAACACTTTATTAAACATAGAGGAAAATAACTGGCATGCAAGGATTTCTACCCAATCATCATTTGCCTTGAAGGACTTTTCACCCTTACCATGACAGCCTCCTGTGTGTGTGTGTGTGTGTGTGTGTGTGTGTGTATAAGTTGGGGTGGGGGAGAGTAGGGGGAAGGTGGCTGTGCCCAAGTGTCAGAGAGAGGCATATTGGCCTCTAGAGTGGCATCCTGAATGCATTTTCCTACAGACTGATGTCAAGTGGGTCGCCTCAAAGGTTCATCTCATTCATTCACTCCCTTCAAGGCAATGACCCATCTACCCTATATTCCATTTTAGAGATGCTCTGTGCTATCCACACACTCCATTTCTTTTATACTCCCCACCTCCAAGGGGTATGCATAAACATTCTGTCCATTTTACTCAACAAACATGTTTCTTCTCTACTGTGCTGGCTTCAGTCCTCCTGACATTTCCACACTCTAGCAACAGCTCCCTCTTTGTACCACCGGAAAAGCCTCCTACCTGGCCCTCCTGCCACATTATGTCATCCATGTGTTGCAAGAAGCCTCTACCTTAAGTCAATTTAAAAAAAAAAAAATCACAAATACCTGCTTCAAATCTTTTCCCTTTCCTTTCATTCCTTACTTCTTTTTTCTTTCTTTTTTGGAGGGGGAATTATTGTTAATTGATAATATTTAATATTTAAACCACTTAGATTCACATACAACTTCATAAATTGGCTCCAACTAATTTTTTTCCAGCTTCATATCCTGGTACTCAAAGTCATGGACATTTTTTTACTGCATAAAATGTCTCATCTTTCTCTAGAAATAACAGCCCTTGCCATAAATTCCTGCTTTTGTAACATGAAATGGCTTTCCTTTGGAGTGAGGCCACTTTTCACCTGAAAGATGCTCATCCTTCAACATCCAGCTTGTCTCCTCCTTAGGAAAACATCCTCTGTTCTGTTGGTGATACTGAAGACAGTTAAGTACCCTGAAAATGTCTTTGTAAAAGGTTTTGCCTTTAGTATTGGGATTACCCATTCACCTGTCTATCGCTTTCCAGAAATGTGAGCTCCTCAAGGGCAGGCTCCAAGTCTGACTTTCCTACTATGCACATACAATGGTACTTGCCACGCAAGAAACGAATCCTTACTGTTTGGGGAAAAAAATAAAAGTACAAAGAATACAACAAAGAATATGAACAAAACGAATGATAATATGCTGTTTAGAAAGTGTTGAAAAACCAGGCACGGTGGCTCACACCTTGGGAGGCCCAAGTGTGGTGGACTGCTTGAGCCCAGGAGTTGGAGGCCAGCCCGGGCAACATAGTGAGACCCCGTCTCTATTAAAAAAAAAAAAAAAAAAAATACAACAATTAACCCGGCATGGTAGACTGTGCCTGTAGTTCCAGCTTTTCAGGAGGCTGAGAGAGGAGGACTGCTTGAGCCCACGAGGTAGAGGCTACAGTGAGCTGTGATCATGCCACTGCACGCCAGCCTGGGTGACAGGATAAGACCCTGTCTCAAAAAAAAAAAAAAAAAAAAGTGTTGAAGTCATTTTTTTCATATCATGTGTTAAATAGGCTCCGAAGGGCTGGCCTTGAAACCTGACAGCTTTGAGCCTTTGCGTTTCCATGGGAGTAGGCATTCTAGGTTCCAAACAGCGCACTTACAAATGGACTTTGGAACACAACGTGCTACCTCAAGGCTCCACACCTGGCCACACGGCAGGCACTGAGGCTGGGAGGCAACCCCCAGACAGATGAGTGTCCGCGCCTCTCTGAGAGGTGAATGAGCCCGAGGGGTCCCGACCTACGGAGTGGTGAGGAGCAGCGGCGCCAAAGACGCAGGCCCGCCCCTGCCCGCCAGTGAGCCGCCCATGCCCTCTGCCCGCCTGGCCCGCCCGGGCCCTCGCCATGCTGATCACCGTGTACTGCGTGCGGAGGGACCTCTCCGAGGTCACCTTCTCCCTCCAGGTCAGCCCCGACTTTGAGCTCCGAAACTTCAAGGTCCTCTGCGAGGCGGAGTCCAGAGTCCCCGCCGAAGAGATCCAGATCATCTACATGGAGAGACTCCTCATCGAGGACCACTGTTCCCTGGGCTCCTACGGCCTCAAAGATGGCGATGTCGTGGTTTTACTGCAGAAGGACAATGTGGGACCCCGGGCTCCAGGGCGTGCCCCGAACCAGCCTCGTATTGACTTCAGCGGCATTGCGGTGCCCGGGACGTCCAGCTCCCGCCCGCAGCACCCAGGGCAGCAGCAGCAGCGCACACCCGCTGCCCAGCGGTCACACGGCCTGGCCTCCGGAGAGACGGTGGTCGGCCCGCAAGGTCTGGGCAGCCCCGGCCTGATCCGCAGCATGCTGCTCTCCAACCCGCACGATCTGTCGCTGCTCAAGGAACGCAACCCCCCCTTGGCGGAAGCCCTGCTCAGCGGAAGCCTTGAGACCTTTTCTCAGGTGCTGATGGCGCAGCAAAGGGAAAAGGCCTTGAGAGAGCAAGAGAAGCTTCGTCTCTACATGGCCGACCCACTGGACTGGGAAGCTCAGGCCAAAATAGAAGAGGAAATCCGGCAGCAGAACATTGAAGAAAACATGAATATAGCGATAGAAGAGGCCCCCGAGAGTTTCGGACAAGTGACGATGCTCTACATTAACTGCAAAGTGAATGGGCATCCTTTGAAGGCTTTTGTTGACTCTGGCGCCCAGATGACCATTATGAGCCAGGCTTGTGCCGAGCGATGTAACATCATGAGGCTGGTGGACCGACGGTGGGCTGGGGTTGCTAAAGGAGTGGGCACACAGAGAATTATTGGCCGAGTTCATCTAGCTCAGATTCAAATTGAAGGTGATTTCTTACAGTGCTCTTTCTCCATACTTGAAGATCAACCCATGGATATGCTTCTAGGCCTAGATATGCTCCGGAGACATCAATGTTCCATCGATTTGAAGAAAAATGTGCTGGTCATCGGCACCACTGGCACGCAGACTTACTTTCTTCCTGAGGGAGAGTTGCCCTTATGCTCTAGGATGGTAAGTGGGAAAGATGAGTCTTCGGACAAGGAAATTACACATTCTGTCATGGATTCAGGACGAAAAGAGCATTAAAGCACGTTATAAATATGTCACCACCTTGAGGGAGGCTCAGGTCCCCGGAAATTATACAGTAAGAGCTCACTGGCAATGTAATCATTAAAAAACATCAGTAACAACTAAACCTGGCCTTGGGACTACGTTCTCAGATGGGTAACTACCTCAGTCCTGATTCCTTGGTCTTGGTCCCTCTTCCATTTCCCTTGTCCAGAGATCACTGAAAGACATCCTGGGAAGGCTCTGGAGGCTCCAGCTGATTTCCAGATAATCCATGAAAAAGAAAACCAGCTTATTCCTTTAGAGACACTATCCTATCAGATTACAGGTGGCTTATTCAAATCATTACTATTTTGCAGAATTCCCTGGAAAAATGCTATGGCTGCAGACCTTACAAGGCATCCACATAAAACTATTTCATATCGGCACTAACAATTCTTTATATTGAGAGAAATAAGCCCATTTTCACAGGTTTTGTTTTCTTTGGGAAAGGTATTAGAAATGGTGGGTCAATTACACTGTGATGTTAACTAATACTTACATATGTCTGTTTGGGGCAGCATAAAGACCAATTTCCTCATATTTACAACTTCCCTTCCCCTGGATGCCCTGCAGTCACCCTGCAATCCACAGCTAAAGACTATTTTTGCCATATTTGAGAAAGTGGATTTGTCTCCAAGGATGCTACATTAATTTTCTATTTACCCTGCATTCAAAGAAACTCTCACTGTAAAACAAAGGCAATAAATTAGATTTTTTTTTAAAAAAAAAGAAATTATGGTACTTCTTGGGAGTCAAGTTGTACAGTGGTGGGAGTGAGAGGTAGGGACAGGCAGTGGTGCAGGTTCTCTAATACTCATTGCAACTAGATCATCTCTCTTTCTCTCTTTTAAAGTAAAAATCTGCTTTATACAATCTGCTACATCAATATTGTTTGAACAAATGTGTTCACTGTTAAAATAACATTTGAAAACTTGTGAATGAGAAGATCTCTAAGGCCTCATTCAGAATTACCATTCTGACAATGCTAGTCTTTATTACAACTGACAGTAGGAAATGGAAAACCCTAGACTTACAACCTATGGCTAAAGTACCTGAGAGAAAAGTTTCAGCTTCCTGAGGCCATCAGATGCAGGGGAAATGTTTCAGGACAATAATTTATCAAGACTGGTAGCACAACAGTGGATTCAAAATCAAGAAGTATATGCTTTGATTACACTTAATTACTTAGACAAATTAGTTCACCTACTTTACAACTGAGATTCCTCACCTATGAATTTTTTTTTCCTGGGTGGGGGTCACTTTTCAAGCACTAAAACCTCATTATGATCTAGGATATCCTTTAAGTTATTCTATTTTCCCAACAAGATGTAAAGCCACACAAAACATTCCCAAAGGATACAGAAAAAAATAACTCTCCCTTATAATCCCCATATACTTCTTTTTGTTTTGCTTCTTGGTAATACTAATCACCCTTTCTAAAGAGAGTCACCTCTTCCCTTCCAGCCAACATCAGTTCACCTCCCATTTTTCTTCTCTATAGGTGTTCCCATGCTTACATTTCCCAATCTGGTCTACATTTGCACAAAGTTTTACACCCAGTAGAACTACTAAAAATGATCAAATGGACAGATTTCTTTCTTACTTTTGTTTGTAATTAAGCACTCAAGACAAGTGTAATTAACAAAGACATTCAGAGTAAAGTCAGGGATAAGCAAAATGCTTATGAATAAATGTAAATTGACCTGATAAATTCATGGATTCTCTCACAGAGAAAAATATGCAAAATCCTCAGCATCTTCTTCTGAACTCAATTTTAAGGTTCATTTAGGCAAAATAAGTCTTATTTGCATATATCACACGGGACTCCTCAGGGTGTCTGACCCATTAAAGTTAGCCACAGAATCTTTAAGATAAAAGACAGTTTACATGATACCAAATCTGACCATACCCACCTTACCTTCTTAGAGGAACACCCCTTCTGAGGTAGCTATAATGTTTTGAGACAAATCTCACGTATAATTATTTGCTTCTTATTTTGAGCTGAAATCTATTGTCCCATAACTTCCAAGAAGTCAGTCTTCATTCTTCCTTCTGCCAAGACCACATTTAATTTATCTGGCATGAGATAAGCTTTTTAATATATGAAATGAGTATCAGCCCACATATTCATTTTTAGGATTCAGTAGGTTTTCACCAGATTCTTTAACTGTTTCTCATAGGACAAATTTGGATTCTCCTAAAAATTTCATGTTTCTTTGGCCATATTCCAAATCCCAAAAATATGATTTGAGTGAATGAATGAATAAATTAGGAAGATCTATACTGAACTGAAAAGCAATGACCTCAAAGAAAAATCATTAAACAAAATGAATTAATTAAGCAATGCCCTTATTGAGTTAACTTTTAAAAATCATTTGTCTTTCAAATAGAAAAGTATTTGAAAAATTAAGTTTCATTAAAGTCTTGATGTAATCGTGTATGCTTAAAAAGGTCCTAATCAATTAAATTTTAAAATGGATTCAGTCTTTGGTAAAGGGCTACCATCGTTTGCTCGTCTTCTACGAAATCAGGCAGCCATGGCAAGGTAGCTTTGCATATTAGGCCCCTTAATCGCTCAGGATAAACTTAAAAATAATCATTTTTTTTTTTTTTTAGAGATGGAGTCTCGCTCTGTCACCCAGGTTGGAGTGCAGTGACCCAGGGTCTCTGCTCACTGCAAGCTCCGCCTCCCGGGTTCACGCCATTCTCCTGCCTCAGCCTCCAGAGTAACTGGAACTACAGGTGCCCGCCACAACGCTCAGCTAATTTTTTGTATTTTTAGTAGAGACAGGGTTTCACCATGTTAGCCAGGATGGTCTCTACCTCCTGATCTCGTGATCCGCCCACCTCGGCCTCCCAAAGTGCTGGGATTTGGTGCAGGTGTGAGCCACCGCACCAGGCCAAAAATAATTATTTTTAGGCCCATTTTGCAGATGGAAAATTTGAAGCTCAGAATTATTAGAAACATTCAAATATTCAAAGCTCAGTGATTTAAAAATTTTTTTGACAACAAACTACATTTTACATTGTGACCCAATTTTACACACTACACACACACAAACACATATATGTATATGTGTTTATCTATATATCTGTGTATCTCTATCTCTGTATAACTGAAACAAAAAGGATTCTTGAAATAATAGGATACGTTTCATCATTTCCTAGTCTTACTTCTTTTTAAAGTTATATTTCATGTATCCCACCAAGATATGCTGATACGCAATTTACAAAACATGGACTGACTCACCAGATTGTCCTATTCAAAGCTTTTTGATTTCAAATGCCAAGTTCCTTTGTAACTTCTTTATCTGACATAGTTTAACGCTAGGTCAAAAGCTGCAAAATTCTTATAAAATTTTATTTTGTGGAAACTACCAAAATTATGCCAGTAGAAATGACAACAGAGTAGGCAGAACTCAGAATATACACAACAATTATTTATTGAATGCACATAAAATAAGCTCCCAGACAGATTTTTATACATATAGAAATGAGTAGGTTATAGTTTCAGATCTCAAGGTGATTATTGCCTTGTAGGGGTAGAAGACAGACTTGTAACCAACTAAGAATAAAAAGAATGGACATGAAATTAATAATATGTTGCTACAAAAGAATAAATTTTGTAATGGGGGTTATTTTTAAAATAAGAAGCAAGCCAGTAAATGCACTTTTAATGTGTCTAAAATGTTCATCACTGATGCTGCAACAAAAATCCTCCTCTTAAATTTCAGGTTACTAATACACAACTGATAAATATCTACTTTTGGAAATTTACTACCTGGAAATGGATGAACAAATCTTCATTTTCTGTTTTATTTTCCCTATTAAAAATGAGGATAAAGCAGACCACATGATGAAACAGACCTTTCCTGTCTCAAGCCATTTAAAAAATCCTTGGCTTCACCTAATGCTCACTTAAATAACCATCTTACCTAAAAGAAAATCACTAGTGTGATAGACATGTATTTCAAGATTGCCAGCAACAGGTTCTGCTGCAGTTAAATCAGAAGATGGATGTTGTTTTAGATAAGCAGAACATATAATCTTAACCTCTTTCTTAAAATATTGGGTCATAAAATTTTCTTGTTTCTAGGGGAAATTTGTTCTGCAAAAAGAAAAGGATAAATGGATGTTTGCATGTATAAATTCATCTTCACTGCAGGTATTAACTGTTGTAATTTTAGTTAAGAGAACATTGTGCTTCTTTCAGAATGCCAGTTATAAAAGGGCCATTTTCTGACATCCAACATTCCATAAATAAGCACTTAAGTGATGAGAGTGATCTGGGATTCTCACTAGGAAATTGTATGCAATTATATTAATCAGTGCCAACATTCCTAGTCATTCTTTGGGTTTGCAAAAGCCTGGAAAACAAAGAAGAGGAGCAAACGTAAAGATGGGTAGAGAAAGAAGGAAAACAAACAAAACAAAACAATGTAAGTCTGGGTTGATTTTAACTGATTCTGTCTTAGTTAGAAGTGTACTGATTTATATGGTGGGAACTAGGCTATGATTATAGACTAGCTACCATTCCACAATACTTTTTTATCATTGGTAAGTTATCTAAAAATGAAAATATTTTCAAGGTAAAGCCACAGTCAAACTTGCTTTTGAACCCCAGCTTCTTTCCACACCTAGGTCCATCTGTTAGAATCTTCGAATTTCTAAGGATCTGTTATCGGAAAAAAATGGAGCTTGCAGTCTTGCTGTGTCTTCTGTGCCTTCCTCAGAGGGCCCAGTTAACAGGCTGTTGAGATAGGTGCACCTGGAGTGGCTTTGTCTCTTATTACAGCAATGAATGTTTTCTGATTGCTTTTTCTTACTGAGATTTTCATAAATCCAGTTTTTCTATATTTCAAATAAGTAAGGCTCATTGTTAGAGCATCACTATACAAATTACCAGATAATTTCCTCTTATGTTAAAGTCCCTAGGAGGCAATGTGGGCTATGTTTCACGTAGGGGTATTTTTTATGGGTATATTTTTCTACCGTTAATCGATGTATTGATGCCTTGTCCAAATAAAGCAGACAATGAACAAATAAGCATATTCCAGGTAAGCAACTACTTAAATCCATTAAATTCTTACCCTACACCATCAATCACCATTTTGAAACCTTACTTTATCAGGGCTTTAGTATAAGGATCCCTTAAGATGCAGAGGAAAATTAATTTAAAATTACATTAATTCACATATTCTGCCTTTCAAACTCCTGTCATGTCTAAGGATTCAATTAGTCTATCAGTCAAAAGGTATTAGTGTTTTGCATTCTTACATGTCACTAAAAATTTAACGTATTTTTTCAAAAGTCTTGTCATTGACCAATATCATGCAGAGAGATGAAGAAATTTAAATTATACCATTAACCTTTAAAGAACTTAAAAGTTCAGTTAGAGGAACTAGAAAAAATGCAGAGTAAAATCTTTAAAAATAATGTTTAACTCAGTACTGAATCACAAAATATAGAATACGGAGTGGAGGGAAATGGTTCCTGCTCTCCATTTGAGACATTAACTACAACAAGGCAGGATCTATTCACCAGAATCTTATTGACCACCTGCTGTATGTCAGGACCATTTTAGGTGATGGATTTCTTCACACAGCCACCAACTTCTGGTGCTAAACTGGTGTTGAGAGCTGCAGCTCCCAGGCATATCTGAGGATCTATCACCGCCTCAAAGATAAGTCTTCCAGAGTCCCTTTCTGATGACTCAGCTTATCAACCTAGAGTAAGCACATGGCCGATTCTTAGGCTAAACTTCAAGGTGAAGCTTGTGGTCTGTTTCTGCCTTGGCCCACAGTGGCACTGCATTCAACTCTCTACTATTAGGGGCTTAATCCTTGCTACAATCCTTCCTACAATTTGACAATTGTATTAGTTCACATTGTGTGGCTATAAAGGAATACCTGTGGCTGGGTAATTTTTAAAGTAAAGAAATTTATTTGACTCATGGTTCTGCATACTGTACAAGAAGCATGACACCAGCATCTGCTTCTGGTGAGGGCCTCGGGAAGCTTTCACTCATGGTGAAAGACAAAGAGGCAGCAGGCATGTCATATGGTGAGAGAGGGAGCAAGAGAGCTATGGGGGAGGTCACAGGTTCTTTTTAACAAGCAGATCTTGCATAGGGGACTCAGTACCGCGGGGAGCACACCGAGCCATTCACAAGGCATCTGCGCCCACGACCCAAACACCTCCCACTAGGCCCTATCTCCAACATTGTGAATCACATTTCAACATGAGATTTGGAGAGGAAAAATATCTAAACCGTATCAGCAATTGTAAACAAATACTTCTCTCATAAAGTTAATGAAAAGGATTTGCGGCTTACACAATAGGGGAACAACTAGCAAAACAGTCACAGGGAATTGACTACCAACAGTGAGTCAATTGGATGAAGCATTTGTCACATACTTTAATTCCAGGGAATAATAGAACAGCAATTATCAAAGACAATGAGATACCAACCAGACAGCTGTTATAGAAATGCTTGGGCATTTATAAAACTGAGAATGGAACCTAAATTACTGCCAAAAATCCAGTAAGTGCAAAGATTTTCTGAAGTAGTCATAATCTTATTAATAATTGTATCTTTAGTCTAATGATCGTAAGTTTAGTGCTAGTATCTTTAGTGCTAGTAACATAAAGCAATACGGTTGCCTTAGTGCTTTATGTGAAGGACAGTATCTGCTTAATAAATATAGACAACATAAATGAATAAATAGACAAAGTCTCACATGTTATTAATAAGCCAATGTAGAAAAAAAGTAGCATTTTGTAACCTTGACTTAGCTATATAAAAAAAGGTAAAAGTAAATCATATATAGACAGTAAGAATATTTTAAATATTTAGAATATTTTAAAACTTCAAAATATTTAAAATATTTAGAAAATATTTTAAATAATTGGAATAAATATGCTATGGGTTGACCATTTAATCAATATTTGCATATATAAATGTAAATGTAAGGTATCTACAAATAAACCATTAAAGTGCTTTAAATCTGGCAACGTTGCCAGTAGTTCCACTCTAAGGGCGATCAATACACCTAGTGTCTGCAGTGCCATCTCATCCCAGTTTGCCTGGGACTGTCCTGGTTTTAAAACTAATATTCTTGGTTGGGTGTGGTGGCTCACCCCTGTAATCCCAGCACTTTGGGAGGCAAAGGCGGGAGGATCACGAGGTCAGGAGATGGAGACCATCCTGGCTAACATGGTGAAACTCCATCTCTACTAAAAATACAAAAAATTAGCCTGGCGTGGTGGCGGGTGCCTATAGTCCCAGCTACTCGGGTGACTGAGGCAGGAGAATGACGGGAACCTGGGGGGCGGAGCTTGCAGTGAGCGGAGATCGCGCCGCTGCACTCCAGCCTGGGCGACAGAGGGAGATTCTGTCTAAAAACAAACAAACAAACAAACAAGCAAACAAAAACCTGATATGCTTGTATCCCAGTATCCTTACATTCCTGTGGCAAACCAGAATGGCTGGTCACCATACTAGTGTTAGAAGCGGATTTTTAATTTTGTGCTCATGAGCATGCTGTGCACTTCTCAACAAGCTGAAAATAGGCCTGAATGATCAATGATCAGTATATGTCTAAATGTTGAAAGTAGAATGTCCTATTCTCTTTATATAGGAGATATTAATTTATTTAAACTCATTTATAAAATATTTCTGGACTGGAAAATTAAATATCTTAAAAATGATAAGAAACTCACATTAAAAATACTAAAATGATTTAATAAAATAATCCTATAAATTTTTTCAAGAAGATTCATACTACAGCTGAAATTGACCAAACTGCTTTAATTTTCAAGTCTCCTTAGAAGTGGTACATGTTTATGCAACAAAAAAAGTGAGTACAAACTGACATCAGAAAATGAGAGCATGGGATACTCAAAATAAATATTTAAGTTATCTATGAACTTGGGTTATGCTGGAAAAGCATAGATGAAACAATATTTTATCATTTTTATACTAATAGGTAAGGGTAGTGATAGAATGAATTTAAGTCTGAAAGTAAATCCTAGGTTTTGAGTTTTTTAAGAGAATATTTGGACAAAGGAATAGAAACTTCAGAAGAAGCACAAATACATAATGATGTTACTTCCACATTTATTTCAAGTTTTGATGGAGCTATTGAAAGTCAAGATGCAATGAACAGAATGTAAGGTAGGACTGCACAAAGGGGTGAGGTAAAAGATGAGCAGGTTTTTGATAAAGAGATGTGCTTATGAACAGGAGAGGAGGCCTAGAAAAAGGTTTGCTGAGTGTCTGATTGATGAGGGAAAGAAAAGGGCTAGTGATTCTATGATAGGAGCTGTAAGGAGTCCAGAAACTGGGGGGCAAGGAGAGGAAGATAATACCAGATTGTTATGTTGCCATGGAAGCAGAAGTCTGAGAAGGAACTAAGGAAAAGCAGATCTGCCACTAACATCCAGTGTGAAAAATAATGTGAAGGAAAGTAAAACGGCAAAGTGAGACCTTTACAATTGCCTGTGGAAGGTAAATAAAACAGGGGTATATCTGACAGAATTAAGGGAAAGGAGCACGAAGAAGTTGATGACATCAATAGGACACCAGACGCAGACACAAGCCATCTTTTGTTACCTGTTGAACCAACCAGTTCTTCAATTCACTCTTTGATAACTTTACTTCTGGTGTATCTCATCAAGAGTTCAGAATTAAATGATATTAAGAAAAATTGTATATGTAAGAGCCAGTGCTACAGGCCTCATTCTATCCGAAATGACAGCATAAAGTTAAAGCAACAGATGGGTAGTTAGAATAAAACAGAAACAATGATATTCTCTGTTCACACATTGCTAACTGCCATCACTTGGACTCCAAAACAATAATTGACAGAAAACAATTTCATTGATATTCCATAGCCATATGAGTGTATGTCCCCATATGGCAAGGCTTCCACTGTCAAAGCCTCACTGCATAATGACTCCGAAGTATCTGTTTTGAAAATGTCTTCATTAATACAGGAAATGGTGCTTGCTCTTTTTCAGTAAGTATTCAATAACAAATCTGCTTAAGTTGTATAAAAAATACAAAAATCTTCCCACACTATCTACTCTCAGTGATTCAGGTTAAATTATTATTATTTTTATTATACTTTAAGTTCTGAGATACACGTACAGAATGTGCAGGTTTGTTATACAGGTATACTCATGCCATGGTTGTTGGCAGCACCCATCAACCTGTCATCTACATTAGGTATTTATCCTAATGCTATGCCTTCCCTAGCCCTCCACCCCGACAGGCCCCAGTGTATGATGTTCCCCTCCCTGTGTCTACGTGTTCTCATTGTTCAACTTCCACATATGAGTGAGAACATGAGGTGTTTGGTTTTCTGTTCCTGTGATAGTTTGCTGAGAATGATAGTTTCCAGCTTCATCCATGTCCCTGCAAAGGACACGAGCTCATTTTTTTTTTTTTTTTTTTAATGGCTGCAGAGTATTCCATGGTGTATATCTGCCACATTTTCTTTGTCCAGTCTATCATTGATGGACATTTGGGTTGGTTCCAAGTCTTTGCTATTGTGAACAGTGCTGCAATAAACATATGTGTCTTTATAGTAGAATAATTTATAATTATTTGGGTATATACCCAGTAATGGGATGGCCGGGTCAAATGGTATTTCTGGTTCTAGATCCTTGAGGAATCGCCACACTGTCTTCCACAATGGTTGAACTAACTTACACTCCCACCAACAGTGTAAAAGCATTCCTATTTCTCCACATCCTCTCCAGCATCTGTTGTTTCCTGACTTTTTAATGATTGCCATTCTAACTGGCATGAGATGGAAACTCATTGTGGTTTTGATTTGCATTTCTCTAATGACCAGTGATGATGAGCTTTTTTTCATGTTTCTTGGCTGCATAAATAGCTTCTTTTGAGAAGCATCTGTTCATATCCTCTCTCCACTTTTTGATGGGGTTGTTTGCAGGTTAAATTATTTTTTAAAAAAAATAAGGAAAAACTCCAAAGTAAGACTACTGAGAATATACTTTTAAATTCTCTCTACTTTTGAAAACATTCTAAACATATTTTAGGTTGTGGCAATTGTGGAAGTTTCAAATTTCCACTACACTATAACTTTCCATGGTTTTATGAAGGTCTAAAGCCCTTGGCAGGCAACAAAATGGATGCATTAACATCTTACATCAAGTTCTGAGAATAAGTTCATGATTCAGCATCCTTTAGTTGAGCCACCATGGAGAATGGGGGAAGGTGACTGGTCATATTAAATGCATTACATTCATTCATAGTTGGCCAAATGATTATAGTACATAGCTAATGTAAATTTGTTGTATCTTTGATAGTGATTAAAAAGCCACTGACTATTTCAGTCTCCCAAAATACAAATGAATAATCTAGCACACTTTTGAGAGAAATATAGAGATTCCTGAATGCCATATTTAACATCTCATCAATGACATCCTTTATTTCTCTCATAGAAGCATTTTTCTATATTATATTTGACTGCATTTTATTAACTTTTTTAATACTCTAAAAAGCACAGGCATTCAAAACCTCTCAACTAGGAGACCATGTCTTCATCTTGAGGGTGACATCCTGACCTAGACAAATCCAGCCAGCTAAGTAGAAATGAAAATTCAATTCCAAATAGAAAACACTGAGAAATAATTTTTGCAACAATACTTAAATGATTATAGAAGCAACTAGATAGAGCGAAACATTCAAGCCCCAGTTCTAATTCTGCCATTCATTTATTTTTCTACTCTCCTCTTTCTTGAATGAACAAAGCTACTTCTTTTAACTTGTTAGTGTTCTGTCTCCTAGTTCACCTCAAACATTCTATATCTTCTTAGTCTCTCTCCATACGAATGAAAATGTCTTAACAGAAACAAACCTAATTGAAAGATTACCAAAACCCTATGGAGAGCTAGAGCAGATGGCTTGTTTTAGTTTACAAATATTCTAAGTCACCTCTTTTTCCTGACAGACTAACCTTTGCTACTGATACAGGCCATTCCCAAAGCTATCTTGTTTTTAAGTCACAAGTACAAATTGAGAGTATGCTGAGACATACGTCCAATTTGTGGTATGCCATTCATTTGCTCATTCAAAAAATAGACACTGAAAGTTACACAATGCATCAGGCACTGCTTCCAGAGTTAGAAAAATAGTGGTACACAAGAATGACACACTAGTCATCTTCTTGAAGCTTATTTCCAATGAAAGTTTCAAACAACATTTAAAATAATATAATGCATATAATTCACATAGCACTTGCCAAGTGAGTCATTTATTCTAAGTATGTTATATATTTTAATTTGCTTTACAACAAAAAACCTGTAAGAATTAAANTTTTTTTTTTTTAATGGCTGCAGAGTATTCCATGGTGTATATCTGCCACATTTTCTTTGTCCAGTCTATCATTGATGGACATTTGGGTTGGTTCCAAGTCTTTGCTATTGTGAACAGTGCTGCAATAAACATATGTGTCTTTATAGTAGAATAATTTATAATTATTTGGGTATATACCCAGTAATGGGATGGCCGGGTCAAATGGTATTTCTGGTTCTAGATCCTTGAGGAATCGCCACACTGTCTTCCACAATGGTTGAACTAACTTACACTCCCACCAACAGTGTAAAAGCATTCCTATTTCTCCACATCCTCTCCAGCATCTGTTGTTTCCTGACTTTTAATGATTGCCATTCTAACTGGCATGAGATGGAAACTCATTGTGGTTTTGATTTGCATTTCTCTAATGACCAGTGATGATGAGCTTTTTTTCATGTTTCTTGGCTGCATAAATAGCTTCTTTTGAGAAGCATCTGTTCATATCCTCTCTCCACTTTTGATGGGGTTGTTTGCAGGTTAAATTATTTTTTTAAAAAAATAAGGAAAACTCCAAAGTAAGACTACTGAGAATATACTTTTAAATTCTCTCTACTTTTGAAAACATTCTAAACATATTTTAGGTTGTGGCAATTGTGGAAGTTTCAAATTTCCACTACACTATAACTTTCCATGGTTTTATGAAGGTCTAAAGCCCTTGGCAGGCAACAAAATGGATGCATTAACATCTTACATCAAGTTCTGAGAATAAGTTCATGATTCAGCATCCTTTAGTTGAGCCACCATGGAGAATGGGGAAGGTGACTGGTCATATTAAATGCATTACATTCATTCATAGTTGGCCAAATGATTATAGTACATAGCTAATGTAAATTTGTTGTATCTTTGATAGTGATTAAAAGCCACTGACTATTTCAGTCTCCCAAAATACAAATGAATAATCTAGCACACTTTTGAGAGAAATATAGAGATTCCTGAATGCCATATTTAACATCTCATCAATGACATCCTTTATTTCTCTCATAGAAGCATTTTCTATATTATATTTGACTGCATTTTATTAACTTTTTTAATACTCTAAAAGCACAGGCATTCAAAACCTCTCAACTAGGAGACCATGTCTTCATCTTGAGGGTGACATCCTGACCTAGACAAATCCAGCCAGCTAAGTAGAAATGAAAATTCAATTCCAAATAGAAAACACTGAGAAATAATTTTGCAACAATACTTAAATGATTATAGAAGCAACTAGATAGAGCGAAACATTCAAGCCCCAGTTCTAATTCTGCCATTCATTTATTTTCTACTCTCCTCTTTCTTGAATGAACAAAGCTACTTCTTTTAACTTGTTAGTGTTCTGTCTCCTAGTTCACCTCAAACATTCTATATCTTCTTAGTCTCTCTCCATACGAATGAAAATGTCTTAACAGAAACAAACCTAATTGAAAGATTACCAAAACCCTATGGAGAGCTAGAGCAGATGGCTTGTTTTAGTTTACAAATATTCTAAGTCACCTCTTTTCCTGACAGACTAACCTTTGCTACTGATACAGGCCATTCCCAAAGCTATCTTGTTTTAAGTCACAAGTACAAATTGAGAGTATGCTGAGACATACGTCCAATTTGTGGTATGCCATTCATTTGCTCATTCAAAAAATAGACACTGAAAGTTACACAATGCATCAGGCACTGCTTCCAGAGTTAGAAAATAGTGGTACACAAGAATGACACACTAGTCATCTTCTTGAAGCTTATTTCCAATGAAAGTTTCAAACAACATTTAAAATAATATAATGCATATAATTCACATAGCACTTGCCAAGTGAGTCATTTATTCTAAGTATGTTATATATTTTAATTTGCTTTACAACAAAAAACCTGTAAGAATTAAACAACATCTCAACTGTAAAGATTAAGACACTGAGGAACGCAGAGGTTGTGTCTTGTCAAGGTCACAGAGCTAGTCAGGGGCTGCATCCAGAACTCACGGAACTAGAACCTATGTGTTAAATCACTCTATCATATTATCTCTCATTAACAGCAAATAAATAACTATATCATTTCAGGGAGAGATATCTTCTATGAAAAAGGATAAAGCACTGTTAGGGAACATGGGGCAATGGAAGGGGGAGATAGTAGTTTAGACAACAGGGTCAGGGAAGGTTTCTGTGAAGAACAGATATTTGAGGAAGAACCTGGATGATGAGAAAGGAGAACTTTTGAGAAAATCTGGGCAAAGCACATTTCAGAAAGAAAGAGCAAAGACCTAAAGCAGGAAGAAACTAAGAGCGTCCAAGGAAGAACAACAAAGACAATGGTTAGGGTGGCTGAAAGAGTAATCTAGAAGGGCTAGATTACATAAGACTTTGTAGTTCTAAATAAGGGGTTTGAATTTCATTCTAAGTGTTATGGCTTTTAGGGGTTTTTAAGCAAAGGAAAGACATTTGATTTATTTTTTTAAGCTTTTTTTTTTTTTTTTTTTTTTTTTTCGGTCGTATTGTTAAAAATAGAAAGGCTAAGAACTAGGCTCCTGAGAGGCTCAATATCTTAGGCTCAGCAGAGGAAGAGGAGCCTACGAAGAAGCCCAAGAAAGATAAACCAATGAGGTAAGAGGAAAATAAAGAAAATCATGCCTAGAAGGCCAAATTAATAAAATGTTTCATGAAGAACAGGTGGGTCACCCTGTCAAATCTGTGGGAGTTTAGGATGAGGTCTGAGAATTGATGGATTTGGCAAGGAGGAGGTTGTTGATAACTTTGAAAAGAGTGACTCTGTGAGGATGGTNGTCGTATTGTTAAAATAGAAAGGCTAAGAACTAGGCTCCTGAGAGGCTCAATATCTTAGGCTCAGCAGAGGAAGAGGAGCCTACGAAGAAGCCCAAGAAAGATAAACCAATGAGGTAAGAGGAAAATAAAGAAAATCATGCCTAGAAGGCCAAATTAATAAAATGTTTCATGAAGAACAGGTGGGTCACCCTGTCAAATCTGTGGGAGTTTAGGATGAGGTCTGAGAATTGATGGATTTGGCAAGGAGGAGGTTGTTGATAACTTTGAAAAGAGTGACTCTGTGAGGATGGTAAAGAAAGAAAACCTGGTTAGAAGGGGGTTGAGGAGCCAATTGGATTGGAGGAGGTGGGAGAGCAACTAACAACTCTCAGGAGATAATTCTTTCAGGGAAGCAGAGAAACATCATAATAATAGAGGTAGGGGCCATGAGAGAACGTCTTTTACTATGAAGGTAGTTCAGTATGGTCATATGTTGACAGGACATATACGGGTAGTTCAGTATGGGTTATACATTATATGTCCAGTGGGAGGGAGAGTTTGAAAAAGCAAGAGAGAACAAAGAGTAATTCATACAGCACAGTTCTTGTCTATGAGGGAGGAACTGGGCTCTCGGCAGAAGCAGGAAGAGTTCATTACTTGTAAAAGGAAGGAAGACAGCACACATGGGTGTAAATGCAGGTAGACGGCAGGATTGATAGTGTGAAGACTAGACTCTTCTGCTCTATTTTCTCAGTGAAATAAGAATCAACGAAGTGAAGGGAAGTAGGGAGTGATAGAGTGATTCAGAAGTAAGGAGAAGGTACGAAACAAAAGAGTAAATTGAGTAGGTAAAGGTAATTGAATTTCAGGCCAGTCCTGAGGGCCCAACTTGAGATTCTACTCTAAAACATTTACATGAAAAGAGCTTTGCTGATAGAAGCAGCACCGGACCGGACTGGATAAGATAATTTTGGTTCTAACACCAGTTTTGTCACTTCCTGGACATACGCCCTTGGGCAAGGCACCAAACCTTTCCCGACCTCAGTTTGCTCATCAAGTAATGTGATAACCTGTGGGTCTGCTCCACTCGGAAACACCCAGAAACATGTGGGGCACTTTGGGATGTCCTGGCAAATATCAGCATTTAGTACTGCAGGTCCAGGGGTACTCAATGTCCTTTAATGTATGGAAGGGTTTTGCAAGACAAATAACTGTCCCTCCCCCATCTCCAGCAGCACATACTCCTGTTGAGAAACACAGGGGCAGAGGATCAATCCAGAGTCCTCCCAACTCCAAGACTGATTGTAATCTTAATTGTTCATGTCAGGGAAGCTAGCTCTTACACTGATGGATAAACCATACATCCATTTAACTCAACACTATCAATCCTCACTCTTGCCTCCTAGATTGATAACAGGCTGCTAGCCAGGCAAAATGAACAGAAGTTGAGTTTGCCCTTGTTATTTCCTCAGGCCTTAAAGGTACTAATGAGCAGCAAAACAGTCTATAGATTATAGCCAAGAAAAGAAACAGGCAGCACAAGGTGATACAGGAAAAAAAACAAAAATTGCCCTCCATTATGATGAAAACCATTGTCATTAACTATCATAGCAATTAAACATAAATGCTGTCAGTAATAACACTCAACAGTAGCAAAGAAAGTTTGGTACCTAGGTTTCACCAGCATGGAATTAGGTAATATCTCAATACCATAAAATGAGAAAAATTAATTTGAATTGTATTGACCATAAGGCCCCGAACTAAAAATTAGTTGATAAGAACAGGGCAATTATTAAAGGCAATATATCAAATTCCACTCAAATGATCAGTGGGATGCTGTAGGCACTGCTGCTAGTGACCTTTCTAGTTGACACCTTCATTAATGATGTGTAAGATGAAGCATGTAAACAGATATTCCAGAATGATTCCACTACGGGAGTCATACCAAGTGCAAGCTTCCAACATCGCAGGAATTACTTAAATATAAATGAATACAGAGGTCCCTGGGAAGATTTAAAATTTAAAGTAGGTGATTGTATAGTGAGATAATACAGATGGGTAAAATCCTAGGTGAAAATCTCTAATAATAGCATGGTGATTCCTGAAAGAAAAAAAAAATCAGTGATTACACAGATCTCAAACAGTTTTTGCATTGACATTTATTGAATAAAATGCTGGTCAGATATTATAAACACTACTGTTTCATCCATAAAATGTAAACAAATACAGAAAAATATATACAATTAACCAATGGGCTTTTTTTGACTTAAAAAATAAAAAAAAATTATGGTACAATTTTTTAAATTGAGTTTAAATTCATATAACAGAAGATTAACCATTTAAAAGTGAACAATTCAGTGGCAGTTAACACATTCATAATGTTTTGCAACAACTATTTCCATCTAGTTCCAAAACATTTTCATCACTCCAAAGGGAAACCCTATACACCTTACGCAATTGCTCCACATTCCCCATTCTTCCTTGCCCCTGGCAACCATCAATCTGTGTTTTGTCTCTGTAGATTTAGGTACTCTGGGTATTTTATTTAAGTCGAGCCATGCAACACAAGACCTTCTGTGTTTGGCTGCTTTCAATTAACATAATGTTTTCCAGACTTATCCATATTGTAGCACGTATCAGTACTTTACTCCTTTTGATGGCTGAAGTTCAACATACGTTTGAACTGCAATGTTAACTTTAAAGTATGACAGGGACAGTCATGCAAGTTCTGAGTGAAAACAATATGTAAAACCCAGTAGAAATCCAGCAAAACCTCAACTATCTTGATCAATAAAACTCTCTAAAAAACAAGAGCAGAAAAAAAGCTTATTTTCTTAATTTTACTATTGGGAAGCCCTTATGAAATGAAAGATGTTACTGTTAGCCTTTTCTTTACTTTTAAGTGACATTTAGATATTCACTAATGAGATTCAGTAAATATTTATTAATTATTGATGAGCTGGAGGGTGTGGGGTTCCCTGGCATGCTAGCTACCAGGGAAGGTGCTCAGTAAGTGTTTAATGAATTGCAATAAGAATAAAGAAGACTGTAGGGGTATTTTCTGGCGTATGTTTGCTTCTGCCCAATTGGGGCTAATGCTGTATGGTTAGCACGAGCAGAGGTAGTTGTTTCTGTTCTAGTGTTAATTTCATTGATTCTCAGAGTTATCACCAACCTATTTCTAAACTGATGCTCTCATCCACTCCAGGGCTTGTGGAACTGGTTGCTTTTGTATAAAATTTCCTGAGTAGGTTGTAGAAAAAAGAGGAGATTTTCCTTCTTCCTTTCAAAAATTTATATCTCCAGTGTAACTTCTTTCCCTTTCTGATGGTTCATTATCAGAAAGACTCTGTAGGATTTTATTCTGTCTAGTACAGAATTTCTACATTTTATTCTCTGTCAGAGACACAGTAAAGTAGTTTTTTAAGTAGAATATTGGTGGTAACAGTGACTTTTCATCCTGTAATTTTAAGCCAAAGTTTTCCAATTATTTAATTTATATGCTCATGATTTAATTGAACAAATACTTTCTTATTATGAAACTTGGAATGGTGAACTTCTCTGAAAAACCTCAGTCTATTGAACTGAAGTGGGTTAGTGATCTAACTTGATTTCCTAATGATACCTTTGAGGGGGGAAAAAAGGTCCTTTTATATCACAAGAGTTTTAGAAAGAATACTAAGAAAATAAGAGTCTTTTACAATGTACAAATTTTCTCCAAGGAGACATTATTTTGTTCTTTCTTGTGTTTTAGATAGTTGGGCAAAAGGCACTATGCAAAATAACTGAAATCTAACCCTTTGCTTGTGTGTATCTTTTCATAAATGTGTATTTTTAAAACTGCAGTTATATTACTTACTCAATTCAAGTAAGATGGCAATTAATTCCTGCAGAAATTAACAGTTTCACAAACAGCTTCTAGAATATATTTAGCTTCTTACTAAAATACTTCAGATTGGGTTACTGTTTCTATGAAAATGTGTTAATTAGCTATAATAACTATAAATTGCAGATAAACTATTTATATGCTTTAATGTAATTGCAGTCATATATAAAACCAAACTGCATTCACATAAAAATAAATTGGGAGGGGGCAAATCAACTATTTGGAACATGGTTTGTTACAGAGGGTTCAGAACAAGAAGCACATATATTCAACTGAACAGGATATTACAAACACATAATGCAGAGAAATCAAACCAGATACAGTGCTGAGACACAAAATAACACATGCTCTCTGTAAAATTTGATGAATCTATAAAATTGAATGGAACAATGCCTCCAAACTACTGAGTCTTCCAAATTTCAGGCCAGTCTTAGTTATGATGGTACTTTGCCACAGAAAAAGAGATGAGAGATTTATAGTGTAGCAAGAGGCAGAACAGAGACATTTATGAAGGTAGAAGATTCATGACATACAGAAAGAGCAAAAGAGGCCAGCAAAGTTTAGGCATGCCATTTTTTCCCAAAACAAACTTGCTGGAAGCCCACAGCGTCCACCATTCCAGCACAACACCATGAGACACACAAATCAGTCTCCAGAGACTTTTATACCAAATACTGCAGCAACAAACACTGGCATAACTGGAATACATGTTTATTTCATAACTGGATTTTGACTACTGGGAAATGATTTCTGTAAAGGAATAAAAAAGGTCCATGTTGCTGGGAAATAAAGCTTTGGTAAAATGACAACTGCATATTTGCACAATATCCTTCATAGTTTGGTTGCTCAACGTTCTCATCCAGATACACCCTGCTGATCTTTACCAGTGATCATATATTAACTTCTTAATTCTGATCTATGTTGCTCAAAGAGTGATGAAATAGTCTATTTTCCTCCTTAAATATATGATAATTTAAAAGAAATAAGGCAACCTCAATAAGAAAATAGGCAAAATACTGGAACAAGCAACATAAACACACATGTGGGAAATGGGTAAGAAACGTGAAATAATGTTCAATCATATTAGAAATAAAAGTCATCACATGGGCGATGAGATACCATTTTTAGCATCACATCGACAAAGTCTTTGCAAAGTGCAATTCAAGTAGAAAGGGAGAAAACAAATGAAGACGGTGGGAAATAGATGGGAGAGGAGAAAGTAATGACAACAAATGTAGAAAATGCTTCCAAATTGTTTTACTTCAAAGGAAGAGAAATAAAGCATGAGCAGAAGGAGAATAGAAGGGTAAAGGGAAAACATTGGCTAGTTTTTAGATGAGAGATACTTAAGCAAGTTGAAATGCCAAAAAGAAGCCACTTGTAAAGGGAAACAGGCTAGAGATAGGGGAGATGGTAATGGTGCCAGGGTAATCAGCCTTGGAGAGGAGGAGATACAAACCAAGCACAGGTGGAGGGAATCAGCCTCTGGCGGAGCACGTACCTTAACCTTTCCAAGCCTAATGTCTTACCTTTAAGAAAAACAATGCTGTTCACTTAGAACACATTATTCAAGTAGCATCTGGCATATAAAAGTTTATTTATTTTAATGTTAATGTTTTAAAACAAAATGTTCTTGGTTCCTACCAATGGCTTTTACATAAATATCGTGTATGTTCAAAAGTAAATTCCCCGGCAGGGACAAGGTTATGCTGCTCCATTGTACTACAAAACACCAGTTCATGTCAAATAAAGTATTTATAAGGAATTAAGAGTTTGGCAAACAGTCAGCGAGTATTTATTGAAAGGAGCACAGATGTATTCCTTATTTGGAGTCACACGGATGTGAGTTTGCATTCTGGTCCTGTCAGTTTCTCACTCAGTCTTTTTCATTGTTGTATGTTTGATATTTAGAATAGTGGCTGGCTTAATAAATATTTGTTGAAGGCATGATTGAAACGTTCTTAATTTCTGCGTAACTTTGGCTCCAGGATCTGAAAATAAAACTAATAGTAATTCTAACTCAGGTGCATTACAGGAATAGAAAGAATATATTGAAGCAGTAAATCAGTGTCTGGCACTTAGTTGGATCAATAAGGTAATTATTATTCTTTAGTAGTCATAGTAAAAAAAATTATTTGAAGATTAAGAAAAAATTTAAATAAATCATAACTCTATTATTTTAAAAACCTAAAACACACTATTAAGGTGACCCATTTAAAATATTTTTTACTTGGAGATGCCTTCCCAGAATTTGTGCTGAAGTGACATAATAGATATTGATGTGTTATTTCCCCAGTTTGAGTGCTTTGAAGGTGCCAACTATAGTGATCCAATGTGCTACAGAAATTACTACCGAAGTACAAGCATAATGGAACTGTTGCCATAGAAATGGTATTTTGCTACCCTGTTCTCCTCTTAGATGTGCTTCCTTCATATAAGAGGAAAAACAAAAAACAAGAACAGAAATAAAACACTGAGGGTACTTTCTATTTCTGACTTAAGTATTTTTTTCCTTTTAAAATAACAGTCCTAATAAAAAACAAAAAACCAATAATCAGAGCCAGAATATTCACCCCACCTCAAAGTTAAAAGATTCTAATATGATATAAAATTGCTAAAATCCTCTTACCCCAAAACCTATAGCTGTTTTAAGTTATATAAAATTCATCAAACAGTAAAGTTTTTTAAAAATGTAGAAATGGAAAAGAGGGACAGAATCATCCCTATGTATGTCAGATTATCTATAAACACAAATACATCATATGTCCAAGTTGTGTCTTTTTTTATATTCTTTACATTGAACAATGATAGAATACCTAATATGGAGCAATGGTCTTTATTTTCACAGTTAATTTTTGTCTAGCCATTTGTAGTGGATTGAATAGTGTCCCTTTCAAAACAAAAATATGGTCAAGTCTTAACCCCTGATAACTATGGATGGGACCCTATTTGGAAATGGGGTTTCTGCAAATGTAATTAAATTTTAAATCTTAGGATGAGATAATTCTGGATTTAGGGTGGGCCCTAAATCCGGGCACTGGTGCTATTATAAGAGAAAGGAGACAGCGATTTGGGACACAGAGACACAAAGGAGAAGGCCATGTGAGGATGGAAGCAGAGATTAGAGCAATGGAACCACAAGTCAAGGAACACCAAAGATTTAGAAGGATTTAGAAGGTGGGAGAGAAGCAAGGAACAGATTTTGCCTCACAGCCTCCAAAACAACACAACCCTACCAACAGTTGCTTCTAAGATAGCTTGTTATCAAAAATTACATTTTAAAACAATTTTCAAATTTATATTTTAATAAAACATTTAAAACAATTATTTGATACAAAAATAAATTGCATTTTTTAAATATACTAGCAGCGAACCCTTGGAAATTAAATGTAAACATTTTCAATATCATAAAATCTGGCTAGGCGTGGTGGCTCACATCTGTAATCCCAGCACTTTGGGAGGCTGAGAAGGGCATATCAAGAGGTTAGAAGCTCAAGACCATCCTGGCCAACATGGTGAAACCCCCTGTCTACTAAAATACAAAAAATCAGCCAGGTGTGGTGGTGCGTGCCTGTAGTCCCAGCTATTCGGGATACTGAGGCAGGGGAATCACATGAACCTAGGAGGCGGAGATTGCAGCGAGCTGAGATCCAGCCTCTGCATGCCAGTCTGACGACAGACTGATACTTCATCCCCTCCTCCCCGAAAAAAAAAACCCACAAAGTTCTTAAGAATGAATTTGACAAAACATGTAGAAGACCTGTAAGTAGAAAACTACACAACATTGTTAAGAAAAATTAAAGAACATTAAATTGAAAAACCCAATATTGCTATAATGTCAATCTCCCATAATTTGGTGTATAGAATTAAAATTATCTCAAAGAAAATTAAAATAATCTCAATGAAAACCCAGTAGGACTTTTTGGTTTTGAAAAAATCCACAGTCTGATATCATAATTTATACATAAAACAAAGGGCCAGACCATTAGTCTAAGCAAATTAACACAGGAACAGAAAAACAAATACCACATGCACTCACTTAAAAGTGGGAGCTAAACACTGGCTACTCATGGACATAAAGAAGCCAAAGGCAGAAAATAGGGACCACTAGAGAGGAGAGAGGGAGGAGAGAAAGGGTTGAAAAACTGACCACTGGGCACTGGGCTCAGTACCTGGGCAATGGGATCATTCATAACCCAAACCTCAGCATCATGCAGTATACCCAGATAATAAACCTGCACATGTACTCCCTGAATCTAAAACAAAAGTTGAAATTTTTAAAAAGTACAGAAATAGCTAAAACAATTTAGAAAAAGTAAAACAAAATGGAAGTCTCATAATACCTGATTTCAAGACTTATTACAAAGCTACAGTAATAAAGATAATTTGATATTGTCATAAAGATAGCCATATACATCCATAGAACACAATAGAGTCTGGAAAGAGACCCATACATGTATGGTCCACTGATTTGCAATAAAGATGCCAAAATACTTTAATGCGGAAAGATTAGTTTTCAATAAATTGTGCTACAACAACAGATAATCCATATGCATAAAACAAAAGAACTTGCGCTGTTACCTTGTGCCATCCAAAATAATTAACTCAAAATGGATCACAGTCCTAAATGTGAAGCCTGTAATATTTCTAAAAGAAAACATAAAAAAAATTGTGACAAAGATTAGTCAGCAATTTATTAGAACACAAAAAGCATGAACCATAAAAGAAAACAAATTGATAAACTGGACCTATTAAAATTAAAAACTCTTGTATAAACACTTTAAGAAACTGAAAAGATAAACCTCTGAGTGGGAGACATTATTCGCAAAATGTGTATGTGATAAATACTGAAATACGTACTTAAAACACGTTTTACATTCACCGATAAGAAGAAAAACAACCCAATACAACATGGGCAAAAGATATGAAGAGACAGTTCACTGAAGAAGAGGTTTGAATGGCACATGAGCACCTAAAAAGATGCTCAGCATCATTAGTCATTAGGGAAATGCAAATCAAGCCCATAGTGATATATCAAAACACATCTACTAAATCAGCTAAAATTACACAGCAACAACGTGGACAACAGGCAACAGAGAATGCTGGCAAAGATCTGGAACTCTCATATATTGTTGATGGAAATGCACAAAGGATCAGCCACTTTGGAAAACAGCTTGGAAGATTCATTTAAAGTTAAACATACACTTACCACACTCATAGGTATTTATGCCAAGGAAATAACAACACAGAGCTGTACACAAATGTTTATAGTTCATGGTAGCTTTATCCGTAATAACCAAAACTAGAAAATTTAAGTGGGCAAATGCCCATTGAATGAATAAATCAAATTATAGGAGTTTCATATGATGGAAAACCTCTCACAATAAAAATGAGTGGACTGTGAATACACCCAACAACATGAATGAATATG
This sequence comes from Rhinopithecus bieti, assembly GCF_001698545.2. Taxonomy (NCBI): domain Eukaryota; kingdom Metazoa; phylum Chordata; class Mammalia; order Primates; family Cercopithecidae; genus Rhinopithecus; species Rhinopithecus bieti. The sequence goes on along the minus strand of NW_016807111.1, from coordinate 772,449 downwards.
TAAAGCATCATGCTAAGACAAAGAAGCCAGACACACAAGGCTGCATACTGCATGATTCCATTATATAATACTCACAAAAATGCAAAACTACAAGGGCAGAAAACAGCTCAGTATTGCCAGAGCATGAGGATAGGGGAGGGGATCAACTACAGGGCAGCACCATGGGACATGCGGCATTTTCAGGTGACAAAAACATTACAGATCTTGATTGTGGTGGTGGTGACACAACTGTTCATATTTGTCAACACTCAACCTGTACAACTAAAAATGGTGAATTTGACTCTGTGTAAATTATACTTCAATACATCCATCTAAACAAATTTCAATGGCAAAAGTTAGGGAGCTAGGGAGTTTCACAGTGGCTGTAAAATACTATTCGTCTTTTTGAAGTTGCGTGTTCTTCAAAAGGTCTGACATTTCTAAGCAAATATAAATCCTAAACATTCCTAAATAAATACAATCTTCATATGTATCTTTTACCTAAAATAAAAAATCTTTTTCTTAATAACTGTCAGCAATATCATTAGGACATGATTCTTAAATATCTTTATATCTTTATCATCCATTATTTTCATAAACTAAATACAAAGTACCTTTTTACAAATGTAACGTCCCTCTCTCCCCCAGGTGAACATTTCCCATAAATGTTTAGCACTAGATTGTTATAGTATTGTTATTATTTTAAGATCAGTTAATTAAAATCCAACTCTAATTAATTTATTGACCTTTTCCAATTTCCACTATAAAAACTCCCACTTTTAAGCATTTCTCAGGTGCCTTTTTTTTTTTTTCTCTCTCTCTCTCTCTTCTGAGCCTTGTCTGCCTAAGGAACAACTAATCCTTCAAAACTGCTTGAACAGCCTTCCTCCCTGAAGACTCTGCTGTTGTTGATTCACCAATTTCTTCCCTGCATTTCAGGTCAACTAATCCGTTTCCAAGATAGTACCCCTCTGACATTTATTTGTCTCTTCTACTAAAATGAGAACAGGATCTTAGCTTATATATCTTGATTTTCCTAGCCTCTAGCAAACTGGTTAACACCTAGAAGGCTCTAAATACAATTTTGCTTTGAAAATAAATCATTTTGAATATCAGTTGTCATTTCGCTGTATGGGAGATTTAGCTTCTGCAACAGATTGGCCTATATGGGTGATAGCCTAAGGAGAAACATGGGAATAAAATGATATTTGAAGGACAATACACTAACTCCTAATTTGATTTTGCTTGCTTGCCATTTGTTTCTTTTTGATAAGGGCATTGTGTCAGCTCAAAAGACCGACTAATGGGGGTTACATCAGAAACATTCACTATTACAGCAGCAAAGGATCACACAGATCCACTACGTTATGAATTACATTTTGACCGTGTCTTGGCATCTTCACTTCTAGTTCTAGGTTTTGCCCAGATCAGCAACTCAGAGAGCTTCCAGGTGTCCACATATGCTTGGGTGTAATGCCTGACTCATGTGGCTTCCTCTTTCCTGGGCCAGGCTTTTCCACTGTCTTGGAGAAGGTGAGCATGCTTCTCTGAACCAGGTAGCCGGCCCAGAGGCCTGGAGGAGTACAGTCCTATTTATACTGGGCCTGGGTACACATCCGGGTGGGATAAGCATAGAAGGTATCACTGTTTTCTCTCAATGCAGGGGTTGGGAAGGGTTGAAAGACTGCCCCTGGGTTGCTAATTCAGATTTAACTACAGTGCCCATGGTTAAATTCTGCACAAGTTGGTAGCCAAGAGGAATTCTGTTCTGGCTCATTAGGAGAGATTCCTGTGTATACTTCTGTACGTCCAGCTTAGTAGCAGAGTGAAAAATGCTTGATATCTTTTTACTAAATGAATGAACAAACCTATGATGTGCCAACCCTGTTCCAGGAGGCACGTTTCCCATATGGTATTTCTGTGTGTGTATTTTTTAACAGCTTTATTGATATACCAAATAACTCATTCATTTAAAGTACAATTCAAATGTTTTATTTCATTATTATTTTTTAAAATATGGGGTGACATATACATCAGAAAATGTGCCATTTTAACCATTTTAAGTGTAAAACTCAGTGGTATTAATTATATTTACAATGTTGTACAATCATAATCGCCATCTATTTCTAGTTTTTCAACACTTCAAACAGAAACTACAACACCTAACCAAAACCTCCCCATTTCCTCCTTCTCATAGGCCCTGCTGACCTCTGATCTACTTTCTCCATCTGTGAATTTGCATGGTGTCTGGCTCATTTCACTCAGCATGTTTTCAAGATTTATACATGTTGAAGCACATATCAGAACTGCATTCCTTTTTACAGCTAAATAATAGGTCAAAATATGCAAGGTAAGCTGTCTAGTTTATAGAAAATAACAGAATATATCTTCACGACACTAGGTAAGAATATAATTCTTAGTCATGACATTAAAATGCTAGTCAAGTCAGGTAGCATGACGCCTCTAGCTTTGTTCTTTTGACTTAGGATTGTCTTGGCAATGCGGGCTCTGTTTTGGTTCCATATGAACTTTAAAGTAGTTTTTTTTTCTTCCAATTCTATGAAGAAAGTCATTGGTAGCTTGATGGGGATGGCACTGAATCTATAAATTACCTTGCACAGTATGGCCATTTTCACAATATTGATTCTTCCTAGCCATGAGCATGGAATGTTCTTCATTTGCTTGTGTCCTCTTTTACTTCACTGAGCAGTGGTTTGTAGTCCTCCTTGAAGAGGTCCTTTACATCCCTTGAAGTTGGATTCCTAGGTATTTTATTCTCTTTGAAGCAATTATGAATGGGAGTTCACTCACGATTTGACTCTCTGTCTGTTATTGGNCCAAGATCCTGTATTGAAACCTTCACCTGCTGTCCTTTTTTTTTTTTGCCATATCCATAATCTCTTTTATGACTTCCTCAATTGGCTTTGTCATAAATCTTGTGAAGTCGTGCCTATCTGGACATAGTTGTTTCCAGCAGAAATTTGTTGTTTTAGGTTTAATGGCTTTCACAGCCTTCTCTATAACAATGATGACATTTTTAGTGGTCTAATGCATCCAGACTCTTACGTTATTCTCTCTACTGGGATTCTCTTGCATAGTGTTGACAATCCTGTCTATAGAGTGCTGTGTGTAATCAGCCTTAAAGATCCTTATAACCCCCTGATCTAGAGGCTGAATTAGAGACATCATGTTTTCCTAAAAACTACGTAGACTACTTCAACACAAGTAGACTACTGCAAAACCTTTAGTGTTTAACTCATGGTATTCTGGGTGGCTAATGGCATTATTCAAAATCAAAAGAACTTTAAAAAACAGTCCCTTACAGGTACGGTACTTCCTGACTTCAGAGACAAAGCATTGATGGAACCAATTCAGAACAAGTGTTATCATCCAGGCTTTCCTGTTGCACAACCAAAAGACTGGTAGCTAGTGTTGATCTTTTCCCTTTTAGCCTAGTAGCTTAGCAACTTTATAGGTAAGGGCAGTCCCGATCATAAACACAACTGCATTTGCACAAACAGTAGCATTAGCTTATCCCTTTCTGCCTGAAATCCTAGTGCTTGCTTCTATTCCTTACTAATAAGTGTCCTTTGTGGCATTTTTTTTTTCCAAAATAGGGCACTTGTCTGAATTAAAAACTGATTCAGGGGCTAATATCCAGAATCTACAAAGAACTTAAACAAATTTACAAGAAAAAATCAATCAACCACATCAAAAAGTAGGTGAAGGATATGAACAGACACTTCTCAAAAGAAGACATTTATGCAGCCAACAGACACATGAAAAAACGCTCGTCATCACTGGCCATCAGAGAAATGCAAATCAAAACCACAATGAGATACCATCTCACACCAGTTAGAATGACGACCATTAAAAAGTCAAGAAACAGGTGCTGGAGAGGATGTGGAGAAACAGGAACACTGTTACACTGTTGGTAGGACTGTAAACTAGTTCAACCATTGTGGAAGACTGTGTGAGGATTCCTCAGGGATCTGGAACTAGAAATACCATTTGACCCAGCCATCCCATTACTGGGTATATACCCAAAGGATTATAAATCATGCTGCTATAAAGACACATGCACACGTATGTTTATTGTGGCACTATTCACAATAGGAAAGACCTGGAACCAACCCAAATGTCCATCGATGATAGTCTGGATTAAGAAAATGTGGCACATTCACACCATGGAATACTATGCAGCCACAAAAAATGATGAGTTCATGTCGTTTGTAGGGACTTGGATGAAGCTGAAACCATCATTCTGAGCAAACTATCACAAGGACAGAAAACCAAACATCGCATGTTCTCACTCATAGGTGGGAATTGAACCATGAGATCACTTGGACACCGGGCGGGAAACATCACACACGGGGGCCTGTCATGGAGGATGGGGAGGGAGGAGGGATAGCATTAGGAGATATACCTAATGTACATGATGAGTTAATGGGTGCAGCACACTAACATGGAACATGTATACATATGTAACAAACCTGCACATTGTGCACCTGTACCCTGGAACTTAAAGTAAAATAATAAAGAAAAAAACAAATAAAATGCTAGTCAAGAAGGAAAAAGAAAGTGTTAAAACTGTATCAATTAAAAATATCTGTTCTTTAAAAGATGCCAACACATGTACTGAAAAAGCTAGTCACAGAGTAAGAGCAGATTTTGCAACCCATATAACCAAAGATATGCCAGTATTCAGAGAAATGTATTTTAACACCCACCTAAATTGGAGGGGAGTGTGAAAAAAGACTTAACAGCTGCCCTAATTTTAAAAGCGGTCAAAAATCTGTGTCCATCAACAGATGAATGGATAAACAAAATGTGATATATTCATGCAATGAAATACAGTGTGTGTATGCTTGATACATTGCAAATTCAGGTTTTTTTCTGTTTTGTTTTGTTTTGTTTTTTGTTTGTTTGTTTGTTTTCTTTTTCTTTAAGACAGAGTCTCTCTCTATTGTCCAGGCTGGACTGCAGTGGTGTGATCTCAGCTCACTGCAACCTCGGTCTCCTAGGTTCAAGCCATGCCTGCCTCAGCCTCCTGAGTAGCTGGGATTATAGGTGTGTGCCACCACGTCTGGCTAATTTTTGTATTTTTAGTAGAGACGGGGCTTTGCCATGTTGGCTAGGCTGGTCTTGAACACCTGGCCTCAAGTCATCCACCTGCCCTGGCCTCCTAAAGTGTTGAGATTACAGGCTTGAGCCACCATGCCGGGCTATTTCTGATGCTTTTGCCATTTCAAGTGTTTACAACTTGAAAACTAACTCGTTGAAGTTCAAGTAGGTACTGACCTCTGCTATCTTAGCATACTTTTGGCTTGTCTATGCCTCTAGTTTCTATTCTCATTTTTGTCATGTTTCATAGAACGTTTCACAATTGAGACACCATCCATTCTAGTCAAGCCTAAGCTTTTCTGAGTGGCAGGGGAGAGGGAAAGACAGCTTTTCAATGACATTTTGTTTGGAATAGGAGATAAAGGGTAGCAACTGCTGACTCCATCTGCAACAGTGAACATCACCTGGTTCCCAGACAGCACCCAGTGTTGCTCTCTGTCACACAGAAACAAATACCTTCAACCAGCATTCCAGTTACAACCTTGGGCCAGTTCTTCCTGGGATATTTCTCATCCCTGTTTTTGGCCACAGAAAAGGCAAATTCCTCCATCTGTTCTTTCCCTATATGTCATAAGATCTGGCTCTTCCCATCTTTCTTCCTTGACTCCATCTAATAAAAATATTTTTCTGAACTCAAAGTATGTAAAATTGCATAACTGGTGCTAGCAGTCTGATATAAAATGGCCCATTTAAGTTTTGAATTACAATTTTTTTTTGTTAGTCTGCAAAAATATCCAAGTGGCAGTTCAATACCTCAGAATATGTTAGGAATAATTACTGATATTAATTCAATATATTTATTCATCCACTTAAATCTTGAGTTTATTGCAGTAGAAACCAATTGAGAATTGACATACAAAGAGAATACATTATTATACTACTACAAACATTGCCTGAATGGCTGCAGTTAAAAAAAAGTAAATTCAAAGCTACTTCCTGGCGACAAACGGGGATGTTTGAAAATTCATGTTAAGGGAAGAAAAGAAAAATGCCTTTAATCAGATTAATCACCGTTTTCCACAACAGATATGCTAATGAATTTGATGATCAGCTATGCAGGCTTCTCTAGAGATACAAATATAGAGTAACTGTCAGTGCTATTAATTTTATCTCCTGTGTATTCCTGTGAAATGTTGTGAACCTCTATCTTCTCTGAACCACAATAAAATAAAACAAAAAATCCTCTAATTTTGAACCTCCACATTTTTGGGTTATATAAACTCTTTGAGGATCTTCTCCTGAGATCCAGTAAACTAGGGCAATTGTCCCAAGCTCCAAACTTTGGAAAGAACTGGGAGACATGAATTCAATTATGCTGCTAAATAGTACAGAATGAGGACAGGCTTTTGAGGTAAGGAAAGTAGTTTGCTACTAAAGCAAAAGATTTTGATGCCTTTCTACAAATACACATACTCAGGCAATACATACCAATATCATCATCAACATTAAGGTAAAACAGGACATCTCTGTAAGAGTCTTTTACTGATTAATCTTATCTTCTATGATGCTGTTTTAGATGTGTGTATGTGTGTGTGTATGTGTGTGTGTGTGTGTGTGTGTGTGTGAGAGAGAGAGAGAGAGAGAGAGAGAGAGAGAGAGAGAGAGAATTTACTTTGGTAAACAAGCAGAAGAGGAATTAATCTGGTTCTGCAATAATTAGGTTATCCTGAGAACATCATTAAATAATAGACTTCTCATCTTTAAAATTAGAATGGATTTTTAAAATCACTAAATTCAGCACCATCAAAAATTATATGTTACCTGAAAGCAGTAGGTGTATACCTCAAGGGGATGTATTAGCCCGTTTTCACAAGCTATAAGGAACTACCTGAAACTGAGTAATTTATAAAGAAAAGAGGTTTAGTTGACCACAATGCCACTTGGCTGGGGAGGCCTCAGGAAACTTATAATCATGATGGAAGGTGAAGGGGAAGCAAGGCACATGTTACATGGCAGCAGGGAAGAGAGAGTGATGGGGGAGGTGCCACACTTTTAAACCATCAGATCTTGTGAGAACTCACTCACTATCAATAAGAACAGTGTGGGAACTCTGCCCTCATGATCCAGTCACCTGCCACGAGGTGCCCCCCCTGACATATGGAGAATACAAATTGAGATGAGATTTGGGTGGGGACACAAAGCCGAACCATATCAGCAAAGGAGGAGAACAGAGAACCATTGGAAGAAGGGAGAGGATTCAGAAAACAAGAGTAACTCTGGGTTTTATGGTAAGTGGTGGAGCCCATCAAGCTTCAAAGCCTTCACTCTGAACCTACCTCATGCAGACCCTGACTTTGTGATTTTCCACATGATGTCAGTGATGTAAGTACGAACACATTCATAGCATCCAAAAATATAAGCTTCACTGCTGATTTTACAATGTGTTTATAAGGTAGAAAATAAAATACTGTTGCCTTTACAATGTGTTCTTTCTCACTGAGCTCAAACACTTCACAGCCAACACCTAAAACTCACTATGTTGATGTGTTGGGTTTATCTATTACATCACCCCACGTGATATATATACATTGACTGGGCTTACAAGGAAATCCAGTGCAAGTGCTGATAAACATCTGTATGAATTCTATTTCCAAAGTATTCTTTATACAGATGCCAAATGCACTTCAGAAGCACACGGGAACAATTACATAACTATCCTTTCTGTGAGGCAGATGCATTCATAGTACCCTTGCTCAGGCAGAGACAGAATCAGTTAAAATGTTCAAAAGGTGAATTCAGTACATAGATGATGGTCAAATCGTACTTCAGAACTGGGGTTTCATTTCCAAGAAAGCATTTTGGATTGTGATGAATTTAAAATACTGTGTTTATAAAGTAAAACTAGCAAAAAAATAATAAAAGAGACGTGAAAAGGAGGAAGGAAGGGAAACCAAAGAAGAAGAGGGCACATCGCTCTAAATAAAGACAGGTCTCTGGACCAATGGCCATGTTTTGGTCATACTCTACTTTCACAGTTAATTCCATAAACGTCTCCTTTGACACTGCATATTCTGATTTGTCTTCTAACTGAGACAATATATAAATGTTCATGCTGCAAATTAACAATACATAGTTAATACAAAAATACAGTCACCAGACTACTGTGATGGTTAATATTGAGTGTCAACTTGATGGGATTGAAAGATGCAAAGTATTGTTCCTGGGTGTATCTGTGAGGGTGTTGCCAAAGGAGATTAACATTTGAGTCAGTGGAGTGGGAAAGGCAGACCCACCCTCAATCTGGGTAAGCAGAATATAATCAGCTGGGAGCATGGCCAGAATAAAACGAGGCAGAAGAACCTTGACAGATAGACTGGCTTAGCCTCCGAGCCTACATCTTTCTCCTGTGCTGGATGCTTTCTACCCTTGAACATCAGACTCCAAGTTCTCAGCTTTGGGACTCGGACTGGCCTTGCTCCTCAGCTTCCAGACAGCCTATTGTAGGACCTCACTTTGTGATCGTGTGAGTTAAAACTCCTTAATAAACTCCCCTTTATATATACATCTATCCCTTTATTCTGTCCCTTTAGAGAACCCTGACTAATACAACTACTATTTCTATTCTATTCTAGACTTCAAATATATATTTCTTTAAGTTATTCAGCTTCAACAAACTATTACCCTAACCTCATGCCTTACTAAAGGTTTGGATTTTCTTGAAAATCTTTAGTCTTAAAATTTTTTTTATTAGGGAGCATGGAATTTTAAACTACTTATAAACATTTACTTCATATAAAGAATTGACCTAACAGTTACTGGCAAATAAATATAAATAAAATAAGAATAGAATATAAAACTTCTTAAAATGGCTTTTAAAAAATTGGTTGTCAAAAAACTGTCAAAAAATTAACTGGCAATAGAAAATTCACCATTGCTATTCAGTACTTCATCAAATTCAAAAATGATAATAAATATTCAAAATTCAACCTTTGGGTAATGCCATTTCTAATGTTTGTGTAATCTTTGTTCCACCTTCATCAAGGTGCTGTGAAAAACAGCCCTTGAATCATTTGAAAACACAGTATTTACTTCTCTGAATATTATACCTTGTATGTATGCTAAGCAAAACTTTGCTAAAATGCTGAATACATTTTATAGTCTGTTCTAAGGGATCTCTACCATATATTTTTAAAATACTGACGACATGAGAAAAATAAATCGTTTTGACTAGCGAATGAAGGGTAGAAATACAATTACCTGGATGGTTCCAATCATTCTAGATCAAGTATCTGGTTGGTTAACTAAAATATTTTAATTTTTATTTGCAAAAATTGGTGTCATATATACATATTGTCACATACTGACAAGATATAAAGTTGAAAGTACGTTTATTGTTGAAACATGAAGCAGAAGCAGCATCCGGGCATAGTAAAAATGGAGGGAAATGACCAATGACCAACTTTCGTGGAGGAATGCCATACCTCCCTCATCTTCCAGAGCTTTTGATACATGCTGACAGGAATTATAGCCATGATTTGTTAAAATCACCAAAAATTATTATTCTGGGGCTCTATAACAAAGACATAAAATAAATTTTAAAATATTGAGAAATCACTCATTTGAATTAATTTGGATGGAATGTTTTGTCATATATATCCGTAGAGTTTAGAAGCAATCAGATATTTTAATGGATAAAGAAGTGCTAACAATGTATTTCTTTCAGGGGTTTACCCTGGGTGTGGCTTCATTACTGTAAAATCTGAAATGTGGGAACTCAGTAAAATCTGCAAGTGAGATGACACAACACTGTCATAGTAGCTTTCAGACAAGTAATGAGAAGTATCTTTTTATATGGTAGGGAATAAATTCCTTGACCTGATACCCAGAGGTAAGACTATATAAAGAAAAGTGTAACCTATTATAATTTACATAATTTAATACCTGTTATAATTTTAAGAATTTATAAAGGAATGTTGAGGTTATTTCAAGAATCTTCTTAAACATATCTTAGATGGTAGTGATATAAAATCCCCTGGTATCACTGTTTAAAACTCTGGGCCTCTACTGGCATCACTGATTGATCCCAGCTGGCACTGGCATAGTTCATACGATCAAATCACACTCAGCGTTTGAAAATTAGCTTCAATATTATTTTCTCTTGAAGACTCTAACTAAAAGTACTTATACAAACAAATTCTAGAAGAATTTGCTTTGTATATCTCCAAATACTCGCTCTTCCACCTTAAGTCATATATTTCAATTCTCCTAATAGTTATTGTGGACCAAATATGGTCCAAGCACTGTGTTAGGTGCTGGTGGCCAAAGCTGACTGCTATATGAAGATGACCAATCTCATCTCAACAGTTTGTCATTGTTTTAGTTTTTTTCCCCACAAGATGTGCTGACTATATAAATGTATTGGGACTAAAATAAAATGTGTATATTAGTGGCATGTCAGTTCCCATGATTGTATACACAGTTTCAAACATCTGTCTAGAGACTAAAGCAGCTATTTCTGTATGTGGACATTCTTGGGAGTGTGACAAATATTTTTTGAGGCAGGATCAAACAAGACCTTGATATATTTCCCAATTATAGTTTGAAACTCATTTCTTTTCAAACAGTAGATAACTGCTGAATGTTTATTAATGGATTGAAAAATTATTCTGACAGCATTGAACCGTTAAAAATATACTGAACAATTTTATAAGATAGAAGTGAGCAATTTTCTTGTTTCCTATATATTAAGAAGGAAGGAAACTTACTTCAAATTTGAAAATCTTTCTATTAGAATTCAATCAAATGAAACACACACATAATTTCTCCCACATATATACCTTTCTATCCAAAGTAACACCGAACATAAAGAATCTCTTGATCTCTCATTAGTAAGATAACAAGACTCGAAGAAAACAAGGAGGTCAGCCAAGTGCATCATTTTCCTTTTCAAGCCGGGATAATTCCGAAAAATATTAGATTTAGGCAGAAAAAGAGAAATTTTAAGATATTTGGGAAGATAAATGGCCTCTGCTCATGTCCACGGTCTAATGAGAACTAAATGAATTTCTAGTCTTGAATTTCCTGCAGACTACTTTCTTTGATCAACTAAAAGATTCTGAGTACATAGAGCAGTTATGCTCATCTAGTATTTGCAGCAATGGCAGATAAGAAAAATGTATTAAACCTGAGTTAATTAAAACACTTTTGCTTTATTTCTTTGGTTGTTCCATGGGGATAATGCTAATAACATTGCAGGGAAGAAAGAATTATATATGTGAAATTGCAGTGAAAATTTCAGTTACGTGAAAAGGAATAGAGTGTTATCACACACTTAAAATGTTAACACATTAAAGAGTATGTTTCTTTCCCATGTAATTGTTTTTAACATATGAGATCAGAAAGTAGCTGCTTCAGCCATATCACCTTTCTATTCAGTAATAATAATGGCAACCGTGTGCTTCCTTAGGTTATCTTGTTAAACCACACCCACACCCTATATGGTGGAAACTGATGTCTCCATTTCAGAGTTTAAGTACAGCATCAGGATTTGAACTCAAATCTGTCTGGCTCCAAAGTTCTCATAAACAACCACCCAATTGCTTTGTTTCTTGAATACTTACTGCAGGCAGCAAGCACATACATGACCCCAAATGAGGGAATATATTTCCATTCAAGTACAATCAAACATTAATGATTATTCTCTTTCTTTGCTGTGACTACCTCTTCATGTAGCTTTTGTAGTTTGTGACTAAAACAGATGTCTCAAGATTTCATTGTGTTTAGCCAGTTTAATATTGTTGTATACAATGAAATTTTGAGAATTTTGAGAATTTCTTTTAATCACAAATATAAACTACATAATTGCTACGTAATTAGAAAGAGCTATCACAGCAATTATATAGTTTCTTCATTTCATATGGTACTAAATTGGGATTGACCAATACTGATTAATTCATTAACGATATTGATGAGCAATGAGAAAATATCTATTTATATTTGTGGATCTATTATTTTATAACACATTTGGATATAATTTCAAAATTCCAAGAATAATGAAAAGAATTTATGAATACCCTTCATCAAGATTTTGACATTTTATGACATTTATTTGTATTCTTCTCTCTCTTTCCCTTTCTCACATATGCCTCTGTGTGTGTGTCTGCATGTGTATTTTTTTCTGAATTCTTTCAGTGTAAGTTGCAAACATGATATCCCCTTACCCCTAAATATTTCAATGTGCATTTTCTAAAAGCAAGCAATTCTTTTGCATACCATGGATGCAATCGTTAAAATCAGGAAATTGATATTGATACAATACTGTTACCTAATCTACAGATGCTACAATGTTACAAACTGTATTCCCTGTCTAAGTTGTCCCAATAATGTCCATTAGAGCAAACAAAAAGCCATGATCAAGCATTGTATTCATGAGATGCAATGTCATTTCTCTTTAGGCTCTTTTAATCTGAAAGGGTTATTGAGTCTTTCTCTTTCACGACACGGACAGCTTTGAAGAGTACAGGTCAATTATTTTCTAGAATAATCATCAGTTTGGGTTTGTCTGATGTTTCTTCATGATTAGATTCAGTTTGTACACTTTCGGCAGGAATACCACAGAAATTCTGTTGTGTCCTTTTTAATACATTATTTTCAGCAGTCACATATTGTCTATTAGACTCACAAGTGGCAAGGTTATTTTGATTATTTGGTTAAGGTGGTATCTTCCATATTTTTCCACTTTAAAATTGTTTTACCTTTGGTAATTAATAAATATTATGTCAAAAGTTATTGTGATACAATGTGATTATACTCTTCTTAAACTTTCACACATTTCTTTTAGCATCCATGAATGTTTCTTGTCTGAATCAATTATTAATATGATGGCTAAAAAATGATGCTTTTATAATTCCATCATTCTGTCTACATTTATCAGATGACTTTCTTCTGAAACAAGACCTTTCCCAGTTTGGGCTCATGGATTCTAACTTTATCCTCCAGTATCATAATTGTTGATATTATCCCAGATGTTGATATTCTCCCAGATTTGGCTGGTGCAAGCCCCTACATGTTGGACTTCATGATCTTTTGACATGTCCCCATCATTCTTTGAATATATCCTTGCAATATGGAACACATAATTTCTCTTAATCCTTTAGCACACAAAATAATCTTGGACTTTCCTTGCCCCAGCCCTGGAATCAGCAATTTCTCCAAGAAACTTTGGACATTTTATCGGAGAACGGTCTTTAGAACCCACAATCTAGGTACTAAGTGTGTTGATTCCTATTACAGTGTCATGCTCAGAGTACAGAGGTAGGGAACAGATTGTATCTAGCTATTTATATTTCAATGCATTAGTTCATGCTGATATATCAAATACAAATCCAACAGCACAGGGTTCAATTTAACTTTTTTCCTTCTATATTTGCAACCACGTCTTCAAAACTGAGAAACCCACCTCCTGTTATCCTCAAAAAGTAGGGATATATTCGCTCAATCACATAAAGAATAGAAAACAGTTTCAGAATTGCTGACCCAAGCCTCTAAAATAATACAGGAGTTCAATATGTGTTTAAAGTTGTTTTTGTCATTAGACTAAGGGGAAATATGTTCAAAATTATTTGAGCCAGTTCCTTCTTTGCCCTCTGGCGAAATCATGCTATTCATTTGTAAAATAATAAGACACATATTCTTTTGCTTGAAAATCACTCCCCATCACTTCATGGGCTTTTTCCTCATTCTTTTCTTTTACAGGTGAAGAGAACTCTATGGACATGTCGTAGTTTATTCAACCGCTCTTTCATATATGGACATATTAGATCTTGCCAATGTTACAGAATTATAAACAATGGTGAAATGAATACCTTGTGAATATACATTTTTATTACTGTTGGAGTTGCATGTTCAGAATAAATTTCTGACAAATAGACTGCTGTGTAAAAAGGTAAATGCATACGTATATAGGTCAGATATTATAAAATTCCCCTCTATAAGTTGTACCAATCAATATTTCTATCAGCAATGCATGAGAAAGCCTGTTCCCTCACTGCCTCACTAAGGGAGTGTGATGTAAACAATATACATATTATTTTAATACAGATAATGTTAAATCCCAGCATAATATGAGATCTACCCACTTACATAAATTTTAAGTGTAGATAGAGTACTACTAACTGTAAGCACAATATTGTGCATCAGATTTTAATAAAATTCTTATCTTGCATAACTGAAACATTACCCCAATATGTAAAAATGGTATGTCATAATATCTTTAAGTTTTTCTCTTCATGAGTTAAGTTGAATATGTTTACTTATGTTTAAAAAATGTCAATATTGTAAATATGCATATATTTATTACATGTATATGTGTGTATATATATTTGTGTGTGTGCATGTGTGTATGTATATATAATATGGGATATTTATAAGTGTATATATGTGTATGTGTTTTATATATATATATATAGTTTATGCGTTGCCCATTTTTTCTCAAGGCTTTTTAAAATCTTTTCTCCTTCAAATTTTTTAAACATTCTTCATATATAAAGTTAAAAGTATCCCTTTTTCTATTATAAATATTGAATAATATTTTCTCTTAGTTGCTTTTGTCAGTGGTCTTTTGACTTTATTTAAATTGCTTTTGACATGCAGGCATTAAAACATTTTACATTTAGGCAATAAAATTTGTCAGTTTTTCCATTTATTAAATCTGATTTTGAGTTGTAGTTATAAAACTTTTCCATATAAATTCAGATTAATAAGGAATTCACCTATGTTTTTATCTAGTATTATATAGCTTATTTTTTACTTTGTCCAGTGGTTTCAACTTCATTTATTAAAAAGATTCATCTTTACTCTAGTGATTTGAGATGCAACCTTTACCATATATTCCACATGTACTGAGTCTATTTCTAGACTTTCTATTCTATTCCACTAGTCTATTTATATATTCATGTGTCTGTGCCACAGTTTTAATTACAGAGGCTTTATAATATATTTTAATGTCTGGCAGGGATAGTCCTCTTTTGTATATTATTCTATTTAGGTTTTTGGGTTTTGTTCTTTATTCTTGCATGCTTATTTTTCCATATCAAGTGCAATACCATATGTTTAGTTTCATTAACTATGTTTAGTATTAATTTTGGAGATTCTTTACATTTATAAAATACAAAAATTGATAAATTAATTTAGTGTGAACTGACATCTGACTTTGAGTATCCTATCTCAAAACAAGGTATGTCTTTTCATTTATTTAAAACTACTCTTATGTGTTTCAGTAGTGTATTATATTTTCCACAAATAAATTTTACATATTCTTTGTTAAAGTTTTTCCTGTATATTTTATTATTCTGCTATCATAAATGGAGTGTTTCTGTTATTATACTGTCTAGGTATTATGTATAGTAAGGTATCATTTTATGGTAATTTTATAGTCCACTTTTTAAATTAAATTCATGTGTTATTTGAGTTAGTTTTATCACTGCTTCTGTAAGGTTTTTCAGGTATACAATCACATCATCTACAGATAGAAACAGTTTTACTTCCTTTCAAGTTCTTATACTTCCAAATCAATTTCTTTTCAAATTACATTAAAGGAAACCTCTAGCACAATGTTGAAAGTTAACAGATACAATAGGCAGTGTTGACTTGTTTCCAGTATTAATGAAAATATTTCTAGTATTTCCCCATTAAGTAAAATTCTGGTTTTACTAATGCAGTGTACATATATTTTATAATACGGAGTTCCCACTAATTTCTATTTTGAGTTTTGTTTTCCTGAAATGGGTGTTAAATTTGTCAGAAGCTTTTTCAGAATCTCTGGAGGTTAGACATACACATTTGCTCTTTCAGAAATGTGTGGGTTTGGATGACATAATGTATATGAATGTCTAATACTGAAACATCTTTGAAATTCACTTGATATTTTGTCCACAAGCTGGATAATACATGAAAATCTAAAAGTATATTAATTCCTTATCTTTTTATTTAAAGTTCCAACCTTGTTCTCAAATCAAGGAATAAATATGTATAGAAAATCACAACATCATCTTTTACAAACATTTGTACATTCTACATCTAAAATCATATTTGAAGAAGCATAACTAGATGATATAATGTGATTATCCTATAATCCAGGATTAGTTTTATCCTCCAAAATTAGCATAAAAAGAGATTCAACTATATAAGCTGCAATAAGTTCATGCTACCAATTTTCTAGACCTGTCCTGAGTATTGCAGCTTAAACAAACAATGCAAGTGCCTGTAAACGGTAAATGGCTGTAATAATTGCAATTTAAAAACACTACATAAATAAATAGGATTTCAATTAAGTTTTGTACAGACGATCAAACTGAAGAATACCAGAGAGAGTCTTCATGGTATTATTTCTTATTTTATTTAAAGGTTAAAACATGATCCTCTCCTTTAAGGCAAGCATATTTGGAATTTTCTAGGACAGAAATGCCAATTTCTAGACTAATTTGTAACTCAATTTCTTATGAGAAGAAATAAGACACAGGATATTGTAAGGCTGTAAGAAAAAACAACTTTTGGTGTGTAAATAAGGTTTGTCCTCATACATTTTCCTGAAATATTTTACAATAATTGGTGTCATTCCTTAACGACTATTGAAGGTTTTGTATTACTCCATCAGGGATTACAAAGCACACCTCTAAACTGGGTATTGCTTTAGACATAAATGCTCATGCACTTTTGACTGAAATCATTCTAATAATTATGTACTGTTACCTGCAGGTGTGAATCAAAACATCATTGACCACATTGGCGAGTTTGCAGTTACATTGCTGAGGACTGCGTATTTTTCTGTTTTGCTCTTCTCCAGAATGTGAGTAAAGCTCTTTGCAAATGAATTATTTTTAATTGACATATTCACAAGGTAAATTAGAACTAATACTTGATAAAAACTGTGTGGCAGACTGCATTCGTGACTTAATTTTTAAAACCTCTCGGTAACCACACTTTCCTATTTTCTGGTGACTTTTGCTTTGCCAGTGGAGCAACAGCAAACCTGACAAAGCAGAGGCATGAAAAAATGCTTGCCTATTTCTACTTCCTCTTTTATCACCATGACAATAAGCCTGGGGATAGTCTGCTTAGACGATAAGCTGAGCAACGCAGGATGAGTAGATCCTGGACCAACCAATCCCAGGCAACCCATCCGGTAGCCACAGACAATTGCCTGAGCTAGCTGAGAACAGTAAAGCCAGCCCAGATTAGTAGAAGCACCCAGCTGGCCCATGAACTTGCGAGAACAGTACATCATTGCTGTTTTAAGCCTTTACGCTATACACTTTGAGACAGTTTGTTTTGCAGTAGTATTGTGGCAATGGACAAGTGATACAAGTGCCTAGAATTTTCTTTAAGTTGGAACATCTTAAATGTTTCTGGGTGCCAAGATATCTAAAATGCTGTGCTATTTCCAACACAGCTTTTTAAATTGGAACTAGAAAATGTGATTTTCAAATTTAAATGAATGAATAGGAACCAAAAACATCTGTGGAGAAAAGCAGGCATCAAGGCTCATTAGGAAGCAGTGTGGCACTGGCTCAGGCACACTCAACCAACCAAAGCAGAGTGGGAAAGTATTCACAGCAGCCAATATGTATTCACAGCAGCCAATATGAATACTCTGCAACCAGCAACTCTATAGGTGAATCTTAGCAAAATCATACTCAGTGAAAAAGTAAGTCCATATACACGGTTTGCAACAAAATTCTTTAAAAAGGAAAGGAAAACAATTGTGAGCATGAGAATTCAGGTGCTGATTGCCTGGGAGGGGGCGAGTAGGTAGATGGGGAAATTACGTGGTGACACAAAGGTCACTGTAAAACTGGATTTTGTTTTGTGTGATAGGTTTTGTGTGATAGGTTAATTAGTTACTTAAGTAACTAAATAATTTAAACAGCTAAGCAAAAGCAGTTCCATACATAGACTAAAAGAAAGTAAAATAATACTTTGCTAAGTAAGAAAGCTGAGAAATGTATTACAATATGCAACATATACTGACTGCCATCAAACTGTCTCTTAATGATCCAGGGTCATCATTTTGTAATGCCGTAACATGAAAATGCAGCTTGAAAATATGGCTAAGATACAAATGTTCACTGGTCACAGGTGGGGACTATAATTTGCTCTCTTAAAAGAGTCCATATATCTTAGCTATTTTTTTCTCACACACAAATAATTAAATGAAGCATGTTATTGATGAATATGCAAACCTCACTGCTTTAATGAACCATTAGCTGTATTTGGCTGTATAAGCAGAAGCCTTTGGCAAAACACAGGAAGTATATTTGAATTTGCCATTTGAACTTCTCAGTGTTTTTTTTCTTAAATCTATACTAAGTGTGAGGTACACATTTTCTCTCTCAGGTGTTAGTTAATAGAGACTGTCCTTTTGTGATGACATAATTTTGCTACTTTTTTAATTTTTTAAGTTTATTTTAGAGTTGGGGTCTTGCTCTGTCACCCAGACTGGAGTGCAGTGGCCTGATCATGGCTCACTGCAACCTTGAACTCCTGGGCTCAAGCGATCCTCCTACCTCAACCCCAAGCAGCCTGGACTACAGGTGTGAGCCACCATGCCTGGCTAATTTTTAGACCTTAATAACCTTGGTAGATACCTCCTAATTAAGTTATCGACAACCTGTCTCTCTCACCACTGCTGCCATTACTCCAGTATGTGTCTCTCCCATACTCACTGCCAGGTACGGTGATTGTCTCTCTCCTCTCCTAGACAAGCTCCAGAATGATTTCCCCATGCCTTCTCTGCCTTTATATAAGCAGCACTGAACACGTGGATTATTGCAAAGACCTCTTAATGGAACTTCCTCTTAATAGCTCTGCACTCTATGTATTTGATATGGTTAGGCTTTGTGTCTCCACCCAAATCTCATCTTGAATTGTAATCCCCGTGATCCCCGTGATCCCTATGTGTTAAGGAAGAGACCAGGTGGAGGTAACAGAATCATGGGGGTGGCTCCCCCCGTGTTATTCTCATAATAGTGAGTGAGTCCTCAAGAGATCTGACAGATTTATAAGGGGCTCTTTCTCTTTTGCTCAGCACTTCTGCTTCCTGCTGCCTTGTGAAGAAGGTGCCTTTTTTCCCCTTCACATTCCACCATGATTATAAGTTTCCTGAAGCCTCCCCAGCCTTGCTGAACTGTGAGTCAATTAAAACTCTTTCCTTTATCAATTACCCAGTCTTGGGCAGTTCTTTATAGCAGTTTGGAAACGAACTAATACAGCATCTACCATTAAAACTATCCCCAGGGTTTATTATTATTATTATTATCATCTAATGTGACGATATCACTCTTTAGTTTACGCACCTTCAAACGTCTTTCATTAGGAGGACACAGTAGTGTTTCTATAGCTTGTTGCAGGGGCAAGTCCCAGGGTTTGCAAGTTTCATATGAGAATTTTCGAATTTTGTAATTTCACTTCTAATTTGCCTTTTAATAAACAATATAAACTTATTGTGAATTATCTAACTCAGCTTTCTGAACCTTGAATCATACCTGAATCTCCCAGGAAGCTTTGAAAACAATATCAGTCCAAGGAGGCTCACATCCAGAAACTGTGACACATTTGTTCTGAAAGGCTAGCTAAAACATGTTAAGGGATTTGGACTACAATTGAACCTTGAACGACCTCGGATTGAAGTGTACCAGTCCACTTGCACATAGATTTTCTCTGTCTTTGCCAACCTTGAGACAGCAAGACCAAACCCTTCTCTTTCTTCTCTCTCCTTCTCCTTCCTCAGCATATTCAACGTGAGGATGAAGAGGATTAAAACCTTTATTATGATCCACTTCTACTTAATAATAGTAAATATATTTTCTCCTCATTATGGTTTTCTTAATAACATTTTCTCTAGCTGACTTTATAGTAAAAATACAGTATATAATACATATACCATACAATATATGTGTTAATCGACTGTTTATAATATCAGTAGGGATTCCAGTCAATAGTAAGCTATTACCAGTTAAGTTTTGGGGGAGTCATACATCGATTTCTGAGTGCACTAGGGTTTGGTTCCCCTAATCCACACACTGTTCAGCATCACCTGCATTCTCTACACGGTGGATTGCTGGAGAAAAATTTTTAAGAAAGGAAAAAGATAAGGGTAGATCTCCATGTGAAAAAGCACTCACAATAGCTCTGTAGATGACATGACTGGTGACAAGCCTGGAGACAGGGAGGTCAAGAAGGTACTAAGGTCAACCAGGGTAGAGATGAAGAAGGAAGGATGTAAGGCAGCAGTGTAAGCATAAATAGAGAGCAAATTGTGGAAGAGAAACACGTTTAGGAGTTAAGGAAACAGAGTTAGAAGGACATTGGCTTGGGCAACTGGCGGTGTCATCTCTCCTCAAAAAGAACAGCAGGATAAGTGGGGACAGTAAATGGAGATTTGTGAAGTACATGAAAGAAAATGAGTTCAATGCTCAGTGCAGGTTTTTGACATGGCTGCAGAATATCCATGTACAGAAGTCCAAAAGAGAGTTAGCATTAAACATGTACAGAGGAAGAGAATTTTACTTCAGGTGTGCAAAGTTGTGCAAAATATTGTAGCTTTTTTACTTCTCGGTAACTGATTTAGATTTCCTCATGATCCTCCATCCCAAAGAATAGCATAGAAAAAAAAACCTATCTTGTAAATGAACCTATTTTAGTGTTTTGGGTGAGAGTGTTATTTTGTTCTAATTAATCTAGGTAAATTAATTCAATCAGTTCAAACTTCAGATTCTCCAACAATAGTTTTGTGTTGTTATTTTTTTTTATCCTTTCCCTTCTCCTTTAAAAAATCATCCGAGTGAAGGGGAAAATTTATCGGCCTCAGCAGGCGGGCTAGGATGTGATCCATGCTGCCCTATGGTGCAGACATGTCCCAAGTCCGCTCTTGTCTCAGAGCACTGGGCACAGGAAATATGCTGGTTATGCCACTGGTCCTCAGTGGCCTTTGATGTAGGTTTGCATCTGCCACTGTGCACCTCGGACCTTGCCATTGTCTCTCAAATGCCCCATTCTCAGTGTCCTCTATTGACCACAAGTCTGCACTCGTCAGCCAGTGCATAAAACACTTCTTTGTATCCATGGCTGTTGGGTGGGTTAGGGGTTGTGTATGGGAAACTTCTCCATTAAACGCATATCACATGTGTACTATATAACAGCAGCGTTAAATCAGGCTTGTTATCTGGACATCTTCCATGAGTGCTTTCCTACTGTTTTTGAGGCATGCTGGACAGGGTCTCTGTATACACGCCACCAACACTATGTCTAAGGAAACTAGCCACTCCCGACTTCTCAGATTTCTCTGTTTCTACTGTAGGCTACGTCTTCTCTGACACTTTCTCCTACTTCTTCTTTCTTATTGACTCCCTTACCCTACCACCCTCTCCCTCTCTCCCTGATTCAGCCTTTCTTTTAATGACACCTGATGTCTCATAGGGGTTCGCCCATATTTGCCTCCTTCTCAAGGTGGTATTTTCCCTTCTCTCTCCCTGGGGCTATATTGCATATGAGGTCCAGGATGAAAGGCAAACTTTCTTGGGAGGTATTTCAAAATTTTTAAATATCCTTATCATCCCTGCAATAACTAGAAAGTATTTTAATCCTTATTCTACAAAAGAATAAAGTGAGGCTCAACATAATTAAGGGACTCCTTACTTTTGCTGAGCTATTGTTCAGAAATGAAACCAAATATAGCAGACTTCAAAGATGATTTATATGATTTATTTCCACTACCTGTGGAAATAAGGTAGTGGAAATAAATCTAAATGCTGTGTTTGGTGGGCCACTGAGGTAGGACACGACTGGCTGTATCGCTTTAGCTTCATGACTAAGCCACGCACAGCAGGAAATGGTGCAACTTCAAGAGGATTTCATTATAGCGCTCACCACTGGCCTCACATGCCCAGTCATTGCCTACATGTGGTAAAGATGGCTCTATGTCTTTGTGGCCTTAGCATTTTAGTGAATATTTGTTCTCTCTTTGGTCTATTACTTGCTACTTTGAAAGTATCTATTTTTATTGTATTTTTTCTGATAATTTATTATGTGTTCCATGTGGTTTAGCTCCTTAACCTGAAAATCCAATAAAATCTCATCCAAAAATGCTTATGAGTACATTAATTTCAGCCAGTCAGTATGAAATTCGTGTTAATTTTGGAAGCGGTGCACCAAAATATGATCTCATTTTAATATGTGAGTTATATTTTCACCAAAAATGGCCTTTAATTATTCTCATTCTATAAAATATTTAATGTTTAGGCTGTCAGCTATTTACCAGTGAGGGAAGAAAGATTATGTCATATTTATTTACTTTACATACTTTATACATGTATCCTAAATAAATGGAAGATTTAACATTGTGTAGGCTTACTTGTACTTAAAGAAAGTCTCCACTTAGCAATTGTGTAGGTTAACAAATGTATTTTTCCTTGTGATGCTTCTTAAGGTCTACTGTGAATATTGCTTAAAAACATAACCGGTTAAATTGCTATTTTCACATTAGCAGAGTAATTTAATTTTTGTCAATTCTGACAATATCAGAAACAGATTTGAAAATCTGAGAAAAACACATTTGGTGAATTCAAACTAATGTAGACATGCTAGCTATTCTGAATGATTCAGGCTTCACTACCAAGGCAGGTAAAAAAAAAAAAAAGAGTCTGTGACAGTATCCTAATCACCTCACCACAATGTGTAGGTGATAGTATTTACTCAAGAAAGACTTACAAAATTGCAATAAGCCTCCTCTCCACCTCCTTTTACAATTATCGGGTTCTTACTCTGAATTTTTTGAATAGACTAAAGGCTACTTTCTTTTCTTTTCTTTTCTTTTTTTTTTTTTGTTTTTGAGACAGAGTCTCACACTGTCATCTGGGCTGAAGTTCAATGGTATGATCTCGGCTCACTGCAACCTCCTCCTCCCAGGTTCAAGTGATTCTCCTGCCTCAGCCTCCCAAGTAGCTGGAATTACAGGCACCTGCCACCACACTCAGCTAATTTTTTGTATTTTTAGTAGAGATGGGGTTTCACTATATTGGTCAGGCTAGTCTCAAACTCCTGACATCGTTATCCACCTGCCTCGGCCTCCCAAAGTGCTGGGATTACAGGAGTGAGCCACTGGGCCCGGCCAGAGATACTTTCAATCTCTATTGGCAACGCCTTTTACAAATGCTCTGTCTAGCTTTACCAATACATCTATAGTGATACAGAGTAGGTGAAAAATTAATCTTTGCATATATATATACACATACACATATATATAACCACAACCATGAATGAATTATTAATGGTAAAGATATAAAGAAGGCTGAAAATATGATTTAATGGCATTTATGCATACTATAAACTTCCATTTCTGAGCAGAGCAATGAACCTCTATAAATTTATACATTTTGTACATGCTCTGAATTATATGCCATACTCTTTGAATTAAAAGATAATGGTGCTGACAGTATTATTGCCCATGCATACTAATGTGGCTGAAAATCCCTATCAGTTACTCCTGGTCTTCCCCACTAATTCTACACTAACTGGCACTAAATGAAGTGAAAAGAGGATTGGTACAGTGTGTCCTCTACAGAGAGAAAAAAGAGGGCTTTTTATGTCTGAGTCATTAAAATCTGTTGTTAGCACTGCCCTGATCTAAAGGCAGAACTTTCAAAGACTGTAATTCATTACCTGTTTGGTCTTTTAACACTGCAGTCTTTCATTAATCTCAACAGGTGAATAATATGTTATATGTGATTATCAACAGTAAATACATGATGCTAAGAAAAAAAAAATAAAACCTCCTAGTAGTATCAACCATTATCAGATTTCAACTAGAGACCAGAATTTCAGGTACTTTAAATATCATACAATTCTTTCTAGAAAACAATTAGATTTTGGTTTCATTTTGGTTAATATGAAAAATATACCGCACAGAGTCTAAAATGTCTGACAACTGGTCTGAATTGGAGAGATCTGACATTCACTGCTTATCAGTTTCAGTGCTGGAACATTTCTTCATTCCATATTGGTATCATAATATTTTATGGATATACTCTGGCATATGTTGGAGGAGCCACCCTCCAGTGTGTGCCTCCATCATGATTCATGCTTACTTCTGTTACGAAGCACCCTTATACTTTGGTAACCTGTATAACCTGTTTGGTGAACTTTTGGTAACATGTATAGTAACTTTCAATGAATAGTGATGAAGTTGACAGTGTGTGACTTCTGAGAATATGCCATAAAAGACATAAAAGACATACAGTTTCCACCCTAGCCTCATGAATTGCTCACTCTGGTTGGAAACCAGCTGCCATGTCCTGAGGACACTCAAGCAACCCTGAGGAGAAGACCATACGGGGAAAAACCGAGGCCTCCAGTCAATAATCAGTACCATTCTGCCAGCTATATGACTGAGTAAATGTGGAAACAGATCCTCCAGCCTCAGTTAAATCTGTGGACAACTGCAGCTCTAGCTGACATCTTCACTGTTATTTCAAAAAACAATTAGTAGAGTCAGAACTGTCCAACTAAGCCATTCTACATTCCTGACCTACAAAAACTAAGAGAGAATGCATGTTTATTTTGTTGTTGTTGTTGTTGTTTTTAACTTCTTTGGGTAAATACCAAAAGAGATTCTAGTTTTCTTAAGCTACTAATGTTTAGGATATTTTGTTATATACAATAGATAAATAATATGCAAGTGGATACTGATATGGTAAATTATTTCTTACTTTTTTATAAAATATATCAAGGCAATACCTGAAAAGATTTATGCATAATCCTAAAAAGAAGCTGATGGAGGTGCATTTTCAGGCTCTTAATGATGGAAAATGGATTGTTAATCTTCTTGGTAAGAGGTGAATTGCTTATTTTATGTGACAAACTGAAATATTTTCTGAATCATCTTTCAGTTTGTTTTTTAATGTCTTGAAAAATAAGTCATCGAAAGCTATTTTTCTTTCACCAAGAAACCCATAATGCCTATCAAATGTAAATGAACTAAGAGCCACAAAGAATACATAGTCTCTATGATCAATTGTCTTCATCAAACTATATAACTTTGTATTTATTACAGTAATTTGATATAAACAGTCAAAAACAGTTCAATTCTGCAATTGCAGCTGTTGATAAGAATATTCAGCTATGAAAAATCTGCAAAATAAACCAAGTTTATGAGAACAATGAGATCAGTCATTTGTCCAGGTCATTGCCTTTGACATGATATCCAGTATTTTCCTTTTTATGGAAAAACAATAATTCAAAACCAAGTTTAAGCATTTGAACCCCCTTTCTTGCTCCAACATCTATATTCATAGAATAAGTTTTTGAACTCCTCTTGCAATTCACTAAACATTTGTCTAAAATGATAGGTATTTGAACCAGCTGATTTTATAAAACATTCGTATTTTTAATCATCCCATCGAAAATACTGAGAGAATTCTGGCTAAATTCTTTAAAGCAGGAGATTTTTAATAAACAATGGACTTGGTGTAGGAGATAGAGCTCCCAAAGTTTTGCTCTTTATAGAGTTGCCAATTATTGCCAATTTTTTCCCAGTTGCTTGTCAACAGGCAATATGAAAATATTGAAAACAAAGTCTATTAAAGTGATAACTTTGACATCACCCAAGTCATATAGATATATGGGCAAGAACTCAAGCTCTCAACAAGTTGCTTAGGTGTATATTTTCTGATGGTATTAGATAAGGGTGCCTTTCTGTCTCAGTGGCTACCCCTTCTTGATGCAGAAGAATTTCACTATTTCCCATGGGTTTCATCAAATTTTCTTCCATTATGTGAACCTCACTTTCAAAGCTCACTTTAAAATTGGCGTGGAAGAAAGTTCCAAGAAAGATACCATTTTCTAGGTTTGATTCTATTTTTCCACAACATAGGTTATAGTCATGATTTTCTTCTTTATAGTTGCCAAAACTTTTTGCAAATTTTGTTCAAAATTTGCATGGCTGGATTGTTAGTTCATCCATTTTAAAGATTCCTTCAAAAGATTAAGACTTAGGGTTACTTGTATCATCACCACAGTTAATTAAAACACATACATAAATTTTTTTGTTGTTTTTTTTTTAGTGATACGGTCTTACTCTGTTGCCCAGGCTGGAGTGCAGTGGTGTGATCACAGCTCACTGCAGCCTTGAACTTTGGGCTCAAGGAATCTTTTTGCCTCAGCATCCACAGTAGTTACGGCTACAGATGCACACCACTACACCCAGCTAATATTTTAAATTTTTGTAGAGACAGGGTCCAGGCTAGTCTCTAACTCCTGTCCTGAAGTGATCCTTCCTCCTCGGCCTCCCAAACTATTGGGATTACAGGTGTGAGCCCCTATTTGTGGCCACAAATAAGTTTTAAGAAAATCCTACCCTGTCTCTTACCACCACTATGCTAGCTGTAGCCAAAGTACGGTTACCATCGTCCTTAATGTCAGGTTGACTGTGAAGATCTTTAAAATCTTTTTGTTAGTCATGACCCTATATATTTTAGGTTGCTATAAATCACACATATAATGTATTGGCTTTCATAATATATTGGTTTCATTTTGTTGCCAGTAGAAAATAAAAGTTAAATCCATGAAATTGTTTAAAGTTACATATAGAACGCAACAAAAATTTCAAATACATCTCAGAATCTTGGTCATTTTCTAACTAACTGAAGGGAGAAGTGGAAAAAAACAGAAGATGTTGGCTTATAAACAAAACTTAGATCTGCCCAAAGGTGGAAAAAAACTAAAATGATATGTGGAAGCAATATTTTTAATAGAAAGTTTAAAGAACCCGGCTTATAAGTGACAAAAACATTCAAAACTCTGTGAAGGTTTCTGAGGACATCGTAAGAAATGACACATTCCACAATAGGAGGAAGTCTTCAGTATTTTTTATTCATTTTTGGACCACTGATTACTCTACAGCTAGTGCTAATATCTCGAGATTTCTTCATAATACAAAAGTATCAAATGTTCCTATCACTAATTGCACAGAAAATGTCTCTATTCTCTAAACTTTTAAAACAACCAACAAAAAATTATATTGTCCAAATACAAAAATAAACTGAATTATGTTGATTTAATTAGCCCATGATAATCTTGGAAGACTGAAAAAGAATATTAAAATGTATCCTCAGACTTCTAGCAGAACACTGATAGTGAAGGAAGATGCATCATAATGTTCTAAACTTAATATATTTGCTGATATATTTCCACACCGGCAAATTGGTGCATCCCATTTTAAGAAGAATGAGTGTAAAATAATCTGGTATCTTCCAGGTAGCATTGCCAGATAAAAGACAGAACACCCAGTTAAATCTGAGTATCACATTACAAACAATACAAAAGTATACTGTCAATACTGAAGGTGCTAAAAAGGTTAAAATCCCATGTACAGGTTATGAAAAGCAGCCAAGTAACTGTAAACTGATTGACCAACTCCTTTATAAGTTTAGAGTTGTCTGTGAGTTACCATGCACTTCAATGTGATGTTGAGGAACAATATGTATGGATTAGTGCATTTGCTCAATGAATGTGGATTCAGTTCCTGCAACATCTCAAGTATGCTTCTATGCATTGGGGAACCACAGTGAATGGACAGAGAAGACGCCTGCACTTATGGAACTCCCAGCCTAGCTCACAGGTGACTCACAAATAGAGAAACAAGAAATATTAGCTGGTGGGAAGCGTTAGGGTGAAAACCGAACAGTAGAGAACATAGAGCATGACCAGGAAACTGCTTCATCCTGCATGGTCAGGAAAGCTGTCGAAGGAAATGCTGCTGAAGCTGAGATGACATGATGGGACAGAACCAGCCTTAAGGAGATCTGGGGACATTATTTCCAGGAAGAAGAAAGGGCTGTACAAATGGCTTGAGCTCAGTATGTTGAAGAAACAGAAGAGAGAAAAGTGCAGTGGAAATGTAATAAGCAGAGGGAAGAAAAGCCTGAAAGGCATGCAGATGGTAGATTTATGCAGGGCAACATTTCTCAAGCATTTTGTTCTCTAGGACCTTTACATGTTCTTTTTTTAAAAAAATTAAATATATATAACTATACTATATATATAATCATATAATAATACACCGTTTCATAATTATATAAATTGTGATACAATAATTATATAATGTATAATATTATACATTATATATAAACTATAAATGTATGTAACTATAGATATATGTAATATATATTAAAGTTAATTATAAAATTATACAATAATATAAATATATATTACATTTTATTATAAATATAAACATAAAATATATGTAATGTTATATACTTAAAAATATAATATATAAAGTAGCATATAATGTAATATAAAACATGTAATAATATAATGTATATATTTATCATATATATGGATTATATATATCATTTATATAAATAAACAAAATTAAAAATATATATAGTGTACCCTTACCCCAACTTCCCCCAATGATAATATCCTTAACATAACCATAGTACATTTCAAAACAAAAAAAATCAATTTTGGTAGAATACAACTTAGACACAGACCTTATTTAGATTTTATCAGTTTGTACTTTTTTGATATATGTTAAATTTTATCACATGTGTAGAACTGTCACCCCTATCACAATCGTTACAGCACTTTTCTGTCACCACAAAGAAACCCCCCTGTGTTATCCTTTAATAGCCACACCTTTCATCCAATTTTAACCTCCGGCAACCACTGATGGGTTCTCTATAATCTTCTCACTTTGAAAATGTTATATGAATGCTATATTGTTATATAAATAGGCTGCTTTTTATCTCCCCTCAGCTAAATGTCCTTGAGGTCTATCCAAGTTGCTAGTGGATTAATAGTTATTCCCTTTAAATTGCTGAGCAGGATTCCAGCCAGGTATGAATGTACCAGTTTGTTTACCCATTCATTCACTGAAGGACATTTCTGTTCCCTTTACACTCCTAAATATTGATGACTCCAAATTGCTTCTGTTTAAATGTATTATATAGACATTTTCCATGTTAGAAATTCAAAGGCATGTATTTACTTATTTATTCACGTAGAAATAGCAATAACAAACCCACTGCATGTTAATAGAAATAACATAATTTTATGAAAAATACTGATATTTTCAAAATGAAAGAAGGTAAAAAGAGGGGCATTGTTTTACATTTTTGTACATCTTTTCAATATCCAGCTTAACAGAAAACTTCTGGTTCTCATATCTGCTTCCCCATTCAATGTGTTGGGATAGTGCATGTTGCATGACCTCTGGGAAAGCCTTCTGCACACACATGGGAGAATGAGAGAGAAAAAGTCAATAAGGTCTATATACTATGACGAAAAGTGTTTGGATCTACTGGACCCAGGTAAAGTTCTCAAGGACTCCCAGGAATTCCTCTGTCATTGTGATTCACTGAGTTAGGGGTTTGGATGATAAAGAGGTTGATTTTAAGGGGAAGGAAGACCACTGTAGAATTTTAAGCCAAAAGTGACATGACTTGACTATCTTTTGAAAGATGACACCTCTGACTTCTATGTGCATAATAAATAGCTAAGGTGGCTAGTGACAGCAAAGGAGGTCTCTCGTGGCAAGAGACTGTGGTGGTTTGGACTAGAGGAGTAGCAGCGAAAACAGCAGTGATGTAGTATATCTTTAGTAAGCAGAGTCTGTAAGTCTTGCTGATTGAAGAAGATGTGGGAGATGAGAAGGAAGGAGGGAAAACTGGGCTAATTTACATATTTTCTACCTGAGCACTCACTGCTCTATGTAAAAAGCCTGGAGGAACGGCGAGTTTTAGGGTGAATTTTGCAAAAAAGAAGAAATTGTGTACACTTAATGGGACATGTAAGTTTTTTATTTTTTCCCCAGCTTCTTCCAAAGCTGCTATTAAATTGATGGTGCATCTTATAATCAATGACATCTTATATTTAAGAGACTACATTTCTTCTCTATTCCAATATAGCCTAAAACAGATTAGCACTAAGTACAGATTTTAAAGGCAGTTTTATAACCAGGAATGTACAAATGTTTAATGATTCCATTTTTCCTCTCCATGCTGCTGCTACCTTAGTTAGATATAAACATAGCCTCAATATCACCGAGTTCAGACCAAAGGATATTAACTTCAGGCAAACATATCACCCAAACATTGTCATAATACTTTTTTCCCAGGTCCTCATCTTGCTCAATTCCCTTAGAGCGTAATACATAAACAAAATTATTTTACTGAAGTGAAAACTGAGGCAAATGTTTAAACTCCGATGTAAACAGAGATGGCTCAGTATCAGCAACAGATAATCAGTGTACCCATGTGCCAAGCAATGTCCTTATTACAGATTCCAAGCTGCAGGAAAATTACAGTCTAAGTCTTTCAAGAACACATTGTAAACAGAGTTAGAATTAGTGGTCTTTAGCTTACAGTGCACTGTCCATAACTCAGTTGATTGAGAGAAAGAACAGTTCCCTCTTGCTCTTGTACCTAGGCTCTTAGTCCTTTTTTTTTTCTTTTGACGGAGTCTAGCTGTCTCGCCAGGCTGGAGTGCAGTGGTGCGATCTCAGTTCCCTGCAACCTCGGCCTCCCAGGTTCAAGTGATTCCCCTGCCTCAGCCTCCCAAGTAGCTGGGCCTACAGGCGCAGGCCACCACGCCTGGCTAATTTTTATTGTTTTTCTTTGAGACAGAGTCTTGCTCTTGTTGCCCAGGCTGGAGTGCAGTGGCACGATCTCAGGTTACTGCAATCTCTACCTCCCGGGTTCAAGCAATTCTCCTGCCTCGGCCTCCCGCCTTAGCCTCCCAAGTAGCTGGGATTACAGGCGCCTGCTACCACACCTGGCTAAGTTTTCTATTTTTAGTAGAGACAGGGTTTCACCATGTTGGTCAGCCTGGTCTTGATATCCTGCCCTCGTGATCCACCCACCTCGGTCTCCCAAAGTGCTGGGATTACAGGAGTGAGCCGCCATGCCCGGCCAGTCCCCTTTTATTTTTTATTCATCTTTTCAGTGTATCTGACATGTCTAAAAAACAAAATCTATTTCTCCATTATCTTATTGTGATCACAAAATCTAAAGTCAAGCGAATGTCCCACAGATTACCTTTTGCTACCCAATTCCTTACATTCCCCTAAACAACTATTCGGAAAGATTTTAGGTTCAGGATGCCCAGAACAACTTTTGCAATATTTTCCCTCGAACACGAAGAAACCACTTCTGTTGAAGCCTTTGGTTCATGCCTTGGTGCTGAGCCTCAAGAATATAAGTATTAATTACCTGTTTTAAAAAGGGGAACATCACCCACCGGGGCCTATAGTGAGGTCGGGGAGGGAGGGAGGGATAGATAACATTAGGAGATCTACCTAATGTACATGACGAGTTAATGGGTGCAGCACACCAACATGGCACATGGATACATATGTAACAAACCTGCAAGTTGTGCATGTGTACCCTAGAACTTAAAGTACAACAACAACAACAACAACAACAATAATAATAAATACAAAAAAGGCCTAGAGCATTTTCATTTGGCAAAACTGGCAGAGTGGCCTAGACTAGTTTATAATAATGTCCCATGATGTGACTTATACTCTGTGGCCAGTCATACGGAACAACTTATTATTCCCTAAACAAGCCATGACCTTTCACACCTTGCACTCGATCAGTAAAATCATACTTTTCCATTTGAAGAAAGCTGAAGGCTTTATATTCTTCGTGAAGTCTTCTCTGTCTTCCTTAGAATTAATCAGTTTTTGTCAATGCTTCTATTACATCACGCTAATAAATAGTTTCTTTTTTTTTTTTTTTTGAGACAGAGTCTTGCTCTGTCACCCAGGCTGGAGTGCAGTGGCTGGATCTCAGCTCACTGCAAGTTCCGCCTCCCAGGTTTACGCCATTCTCCTGCCTCAGCCTCCCAGGTTTACGCCATTCTCCTGCCTCAGCCTCCCGAGTAGCTGGGACTACAGGTGCCCGCCACCTCGCCCGGCTAGTTTTTTGTATTTTTTAGTAGAGACGGGGTTTTACCATGTTAGCCAGGATGGTCTCGATCTCCTGACCTTGTGATCTGCCTGTCTCGGCCTCCCAAAGTGCTGGGATTACAGGCTTGAGCCACCGCGCCCGGTCATAAATAGTTTCTTGACTATACACAGTGACTATGGTAAGTTCCTTTAATGCAGGGTTTATGTCTAGTTTCTCTCTGTGCCACCTGCAGGTAGCACAAGCCCTTGTGTATGGTGGTTGCTGAGCATATTCTTAGTTAAAATACACACACACACACACAATTTTACTGACTCACAATTATAGTTAAACAAATAATTACAAGTTTATCTGTTTATTCTGCCTGACTCAAAGGTCTCCAGAGGTGAGAATTACATAAACCAAGTGTCTATACATACCCTGTGGAACTCAATACATCACGTTTTTTATTGAGTGCTTAACAATTTGCTTTTAAGCACTCAATTCATCCCTTCATTCTGAGAATCTTCATTACCTAGAATAACACAAATGTTAAATTTGATGGATACATAGACACACAACATAAAAGCTTCCTGGAATATAAAAGATACCATGCTTTGAAAACATGGCATACCAAAATTAAAATTCTTGAGTTTGGACTTCTTGTCTGGGTATTACAACTTGGGAGGAGCTTTGCCTGAGTAACAGATACCTCCTGGGAAGGCAGATGGCTCCAACAAGGCAGGTAACTTTGGAAGGACTCGCAAGGAACAGTGAAGAAGAAGGCAAAGATCTTCTGAATTAACAAAGGTCAACTAGATCAGACTCGTGGATCCTTGAGGCTAAGAGATATCAGAACAGCCAGATTACGTTCTCAGCTGGATAAGCACTCTTAGAACTCACTGATCCAAAACCCTTCCCTCTATATCCAGGGATGTTCTAATGGTGCACCTGTCCATTAGCTCCTCCATGTAAGCATGAACAACAAAGTGGGATGAAAAAAGTAAAAAATAAAAAACAATCTATTTAGAAGGAAAACAAAAGAATTTTATTGTTTTCATCTTTAAGGATCTCCAAAAGCTAAAGTTGGAAAGATGAGAAAAATTGGCTAATTAGAAAGTGATAAACATATGAATCATAAGTGGTAAACTGGTAAATTATGAATCAGACACTGTCTTTAAACATGAAGCAGTCAATGAACTTCAGAGTCATCAGAGAGTATTTCATGAGGAGACTAGGTTTTGAACTGGATCCTGAAATATGGAAACAATTTGGATAGGTGATAAATATCAGGGTTTCTTTGGCAGTCAGAGAATTAACTTATACTGAATTTAGAACCATGTGAATTGGGAAAAAGAAGAATCTAGAGTGTATCTTCTCTCCTCTGAGGAGCACACAGAGCTTGAACTCCTAGGAGCAGGCAGTTACTGCACTACCAGTGCCGAATCCTGAAAAACAACAATGCTAAGCAGCAATTAACAGGTGACCACACGGGCTTCGTTTGCTATTTACAAAGGATTATACTTTTTTTTTTTTTTTTTTAATGTGGGTTTGATGTTGAAAATCCCACGTTTATATGAAGCAAAAATTCAATTGTAAGAATAAAATAATAGCATGTAGAACTTTAATCGTATCGACTCAGAATTTAGAGTTTACCAAGTGCTAATACAAGAATTGCATCAATTGATCTTGATCAGCCCTCATGGAAAGTTAAGATATCCACTTTACAGATGAGGAAGCAAGTATTGCCAAGTGTCTATGGTTGGCAGCCAAGAAAAGCACCCAGACTCGAAATCGTATGTATTTTCTATCACAAGATGCAGCCTTCTTAACATTAATAAAAAGTTTACCAAAAGATTGCTTTAAATAAAAGCCTCCAAGCTACATGCAAACATAATCAATTAGTCACAACAAATTGAACACTACTTATTGGTAACATACTTAAGGAGGCACAAATTGTACAGATTCTATTGGTTAACCCTTGCTCCCTAAAGAGATTTGAGAGCCGGTTCCCTTGCCTCAAATCAAAATAGTATAGAGTAGAACATACAACTCTCTCCTACTCCTATCAATTAATGGAGATCAACAATTAGGAGCCATTGTCCCTATCAATCAAATCTATAACATAATTTTTATAAGAATGATTTACAGTGACATCTCTTCCTCAAAAGATAGCAATGAAAGATAGAAAAGAAACATTAATTATATTTTCTTTTTTTCTCAAAAGTTTTCTTAGAATCATATTATGACAGCAACTACAATAAAAAGCTATGAATCTTACAGAAATAGATTTTCCAATTTTAATATTTGGATTTGTTTATTCCAAGCCTATACAAAACTTCCAATAGAAATTCAGCATATATAAGATCACTTTTTGTGCTTGGTAAATGTTAAAAATGGATATACAGGTGGGCACAGTGGCTCATGACTACGATCCCAGCAACTTAGAAGGCTGAGGCAGGCAGATTACTTGAGACCAGGAGTTCAAGACCAGCCTGGTCAACACAGTGATCCGTGTCTCTACCAAAAAAAAATACAAAAATCACCCAGGCATGGTGGTGTGTGCATGTAATCTCAGCTACTCAGGAGGCTGAGGCAGGAGAATCACTTGAACCCAGGAGGTGGAGGCTGCAGTGAGTCACGAGATCACACCACTGCATTCCAGCCTGAGCAACAGAGTGAGACCCTGTCTCAAAAAAAAAAAAAAAAAAAAAAAAAAAAAAAAAAAAAAAAAAAAATGTACGGCAGAACAAGGCACTGTGGAAAATATGCCATTCATGGAAAAGAAACAGAAAGACAATACTTTTGAAAATATAATTTTAAGAAGGATTTTCTGCAATAGAGAAATATAGCAAAATGGAATAAATTACTCTGTTTTTGTTTTTGTGTCTCACATCTGAGGTAGGTTCAGCAGCTAAGTGCCTTCCTTCAATTCTGCCTGGAATGTGCCACATTATTGATCTCCTGGGTCTTTTCCAGGAGCAGTTCCCACAGATGCTGCAGTAGTCACGGTGCCTGTGATGCAGTTTCTACTATAGCTCTAAAACAGATGTAGCAAACTTGGCCTGCAAACTTGTTTCTCAGAAGCCCCTTATGCAAACTACCAAGTCTAACACTGAAATCCTAAAGCTTTCCCGAGGGCCTCTAAGCCAGCTAAAACAGTGTGATTTACACAGCTATACAGCTGATGCCTTAGGTCTAACAAGAAGCATGGTAAATCAAAATAGAGTCTCTAACAGTATTAGGCTAAACCCAAGCTTGCTTACATGTGTATAGGCATACTGTAAAAATAGTTTCACAAATGGCTTTTCAGTTGGACACATTTAAACATTAAAATCATCTTAGTAATTGGTTTTCCTTTCTTAAAAAATAAATATTTAATATTACAGAATCAGGAATTCTTTTCTTTTATAGGACAAATACTATAAGGTTCCTAATTTGTATTTAACGAAGGTATGCCCCCTTCGTTCAATACATTTCAGTCCTGCAGCCCTTCTCTCTACTTCTGCAGTAAGCAGACAGAGCTACTGGATCAGGAAACACTTTACCCAATGTGACTGAGCTAACAGCCTCTGGGGTATATATTCAAAAATTGATTCACATTTTATTAACTGCAGCAACGGTGTTCTGAGATATGGCACTGAGTATTTGCAGGGAAAGGCTGACAAGCTGTCTTTAAGGAGTCAGTTTTCACAGTTTGCTGCAAAGGTTCCTTGACTATGCCCTTCAATGAGAGCTAAGTGAAGACTTACTCCTTAGGAATCAGGTTTTATGTACTTTTAGAACAGAGCCTATGTTGTTCCTATAATAAATAATTATAATGGCCATTATATAACTAATGGCTTTGTAATCTTGATTTTGACTTGTTCCAAAATCTGCACCTCATTGCAAAAATGATCTAATATTCAGGGACTTGTAAGTGTAACAGACCATGAGGATTGAGTAAGCTGTCAGAAATAACTACAGTCATATCCATCAGAATAGAAACAAATCTGGCTGGCAATAAAGGAGAAGCTGACATTATATAAACACCCCCAGCAAATGTTAAACAAACCTCATACATGTGCCTTTCTATACATTTTCTACACATGATCCCATGTAATTGTTACATCAGCCCTATGAAGTGAGGGTGACTATTTCTAGTTTAAAGATGAAGAAACTAAAGCTTTGAGAAAAAAGTATGGCCCCCAGGCCTGCAAGATTGAGTAAGCCATGGCTCAGAGAGCCAGGTGATGTTCCTAAGATCACATAGCTAGTGCATATCAGCGCCAAAATCGGAACCTGTGTATATCTGACTCCAAAGACAAGGATTTTAAAACTACATCAGGTGGTCTCCCAATTTGTTCTGTAGCTTCTTCATATGCCTAACGTGGCTTATGATTACTGCTTACCAGGCAACAGCTATGTTTTCTCGGCTTATTAGCCCATTAAATCCTCAGAACAAACTCATGAAAGAGGTAATTTTATTATTCTTATTTTACAGAAGACAAAAGAAACGTGTCTGTGATCGCATCCAGCAGAACAACCCAGGACCCACTCCCTCACCCTCTGCACTATCCCAAATCTCTACGTATGACAACAGCAACACAGACTGCAAATGTGACCGACTGCTTTTACAACATTAAAATCAACTGAAATGATAGTCTGACAATAGCTTTTCTCATATCTCTGCCAAAGGAAATTAAAACATGTCTCCAGAAAAAAATAGGTACTAATTCTGATCTTCTTGAAATAAACTATTCTATATTATATAGAGTCATTTCATGGACACATGGATAAATAATTATCATAATTTTCAGAAATATAAAGCCTCTTTTAAAAAAGGTACACAAGGCCGGGCGCAGTGGCTCAAGCCTGTAATCCCAGCACTTTGGGAGGCCGAGACGGGCGGATCACGAGGTCAGGAGATCGAGACCATCCTGGCTAACACGGTGAAACCCCGTCTCTACTAAAAAAAATACAAAAAAACTAGCTGGGCGAGGTGGCGGGCGCCTGGAGTCCCAGTTACTCGGGAGGCTGAGCCAGGAGAATGACGTAAACCCGGGAGGCGGAGCTTACAGTGAGCTGAGATCTGGACACTGCACTCCAGCCCGGG
>NW_016807111.1:715276-735021 GCF_001698545.2 Rhinopithecus bieti | reverse complement strand
AAAAAAAAAAAAAAAAAAAAGGTACACAAATGATGTTGGCTGATCTGACATAGGAGTCAATGTGATGGACTTACATAAACAGAAGAAAGTCAGTAGTGATTACCCAGAAGAAAATAGAATATGATCATCTTGGGCTTTTCAACATATGTCCTGCATGCTTATTCTTTCTCATATTTTTATGATTGACCCAAGTAAAGAATGAGTCACTCCACAGGGGGGCTGAGAACATGCCAGGTCGAAGATTTTCCTGTGACATTAAACAATGGCTTAGAAAAAGCAAATAGAATCTACTACAAAATTATAAAGCAGATAGAGTTTGCCATGGTTCTTTTCCCACTCACTTTCTCAGCTCTATTCCACTTTGTGGTACCCCAGCTCCTGGATTCAGGCATTCATCTTGTTTTCAGCTAGCTGAAACCTAAATGATTTTAAGTTTCACAAGCAAGTAGCCCTTCTAGGAGAATTTGATTTTTCACTGGGAATTCTGGATGGTTTCAAGATGAAAAGTTACATTTTACTGATCAAATTCTAGAGAAAAGTGATAGGGGGAGGTGATGGGAGATTTGAATCATCCTACATGGGACAGCTCTGGAAGGGTCAGTGCACACACACACCCACACACACATACACACACACAGTCACGCCAAGTAAGTGCTCTGTCTCTATTGAAAAGACACATTTTCTCCAGCTATGTGTTTTCAGATTGAATACCTCGGAGCCAAGGGGTTCCTCTAGGCCTACCCCTACAGTATAGAGAAAACTGAGTTGGCAAACTTCTGCTCCTCCTCGCTTGTCTTCAAACAGAACTTCTCTTCCTTCATTGGTTTTATATATCAAAGTTCTGTGGAATAGTTCTCAAATGTGTACACTTCCCACAATTTCCTTCTAAGTTTGCTCTTTCCTCCCTCATACTTCTCAAACCCACTCACTCCCTCACTCCCGCACTTTTAGCCAATGACTCTAATTCTCTCTTTACTGAGAAAACAGAATCTATGAGGCTTTACCTCCCTCTTCAAATAACATCTCCAAAATACAGAATGTCATGGGCTCCACCCACCTTCTCCTTCCTCTTTCCTAACAAAGGCCATTCCCTCGCATGCTTCTGAATCCCACTCTTTGGCTTTGCTTTGCAAAGTCTT
Organism: Rhinopithecus bieti; assembly: GCF_001698545.2. Classification (NCBI taxonomy): domain Eukaryota; kingdom Metazoa; phylum Chordata; class Mammalia; order Primates; family Cercopithecidae; genus Rhinopithecus; species Rhinopithecus bieti. Next base: position 733,882 of record NW_016807111.1, on the reverse strand, counting down.
TGCTCTTCTGTTCATCCTCTCTCCTTCTGATCTAGTATCTCCAATCATTAAAAAAAATTCCTCTTAACCTCACAAACTTCTCCAGCTATTGTGCAATATCTAAATTCCTTTTCAGAAAAAAGTCTTTAAAGACTTGCTTACATGTGCTGCCTGCCTTATCACTCCACATTCATTCTTCACCTCATTCTACTCTTGCTTCAGCCTCCGCCACTCCACCAACTCCTCTTATCTTAAGCCTTAAACAATCTTTGTGTTGTTCCATCTGAGTGAACATGCTTTGTCTCTTAAATTACCAGCCCTCTCAACAGTGCTTGGCACATTGGCCACCTCTCTATCTTGATACCCTAGCTTTCATGGCCATCGTATCAGCACATCTTCTTGATTTTTCTGCAGCCTTTCCTGGCCTCCTCCTACCCTCCTTCAGGAACAGCTGCTGGCCCTTCCTCCTCTAACTCAATCCTCAAAATTGGAATTCCTTGAGGACCAATCCTGACCCCCCCCCCACCTCTTCTTTTCTCTTTGCATACAAGTCTCCACAGGTTTTCTCATTCATACAATATGATTTACATGCCTCAAAATGCCAAAATTTGTATCTGAGCATCAAAATCATATATCCAAAAACCTACTTAAGATGCAAGCATCTCAAACTTAACTTTTCTAAAATCAAACTCCCCTCCTCCATCCTCAAAGTTTGTCTTCCTTTTCAGAAAAGAGTATTATTATCTACCCAGCTGCCCAGGACAAAAAAATTAGTGCTCAACCTTGAGATCCCCTTCATCTAAGCATTTGACAAGTCTCATTCATTCTGTTATCTATAACTATATACGTATATACAAACACACATAGACAGTTTTTTCTCCAACTGCCCTGCCAAAATGCTAGCCATGGCATCATCCCTTACATTGACAAATGCAACAGTCTCCAAGGTAGTTTCCCCATGCACTTTTTCTCCCTCCAATCCACATTGCCAAGTAAAATTCTTAAGACATGTATCAGGTCTTGACCCTCTCCTTTTTAAAAGCCTTGTTGTCTTTCAACTCAATTCAAAGCAAAAACTCCTAAAAATGCCCACAAAATGTGGCATGATGTGACCCCTGCTAGGTTTCCAACCCTGCTTCCAGTTCATGGCATAGCAATCACACTGGTCTCCTTCCAGTTACTCAAAGGCATCAAGATCTTTTCTGCCTAAACTTTTTTTTTTTTTCTCCTGGTCGGTTCCTGTATATGGATATATCTTACCTTCTCTCTTACCTTATTCACCTCTACTTATCCTTCAGATCTCAGTTTAAATATTACATCCTTAGATTTCTTCTCTGATCACCTACCAAACCTCAATTCGAATCCCCAGTATTCTTCCCTTATTGTAATATATTTATTTGTTTATTTGTTTGTTCTGTCTTCACTCTTCAGTGTCACCCAACTAAACTACAATCTCCATAATGGAAAGCATTTGATGTTTATTTTTTTCAATACTATATATGCAGCACTTAGCAGAGTGCACACAATACATCTAAGAATTACATATAACTTAATTAACAAACAATATTTTGATTATTGAAAACCACTCATCCCACTGAAGTAGGCAGCTCTCTCAACCCTAATCTGGGTTCTGGAAGTAGGAGGCTGGAGGGAGACTAACAAGCTCCTGCTTTCAGTCACCATAAGACACTGCCATCCACACCTAAAATTCTCCTCATAAAATTGGTTTCCTGTCACACGGTCCTTACTGTCTTAGAGACAAAAAAAAAAAAAAAAAGGTAAAAAGAAAATGAGAGAAGAGAAGAAGAAAGAGGGGGGGAAAGGAGAGAGAAAGACTTAATTTTTGGAGTTGAAGCACATTTGATATGTAAGAAGTATTCCTACCATTTTCCTTTAAGATTTAGTCTATAAAACATGCTCCATAGAAAAGTCTATCATCTCTGTAATGAACACTTGGACATGCAATCTCCATTACTGTTAGTGTTTGGAAAGGCCAAATATACGGCTCCAATCATGAGAAGGATGCATCCTACAAACTCTAATATCCTATTTATCTCTTCATATATTTCACACTAGAAATGAAATCCCTCTTACTGATATATGAGGAGATAAAAATGTGAGTTAGCTCTATTAGTTCTGAAGCAGATTATTCCACAGCCTGTACTTTGAAACAATAACTCATTCAATACTCCCCCAGTGGCATGAAAGAATTAATACAATCTGCAGATGTGCCTAAACATATTCCCAAGGGAATTACTTAGGCACTTGGAGAATGTGGAATTAAGTTCTGAATCTCCTGTTATTATTACAGTAAACTTTTCTGCAATGTCTTCCTTGAAAGACATTAATTTTAATCTAAAAATATCAATGGAAGCTTATGAGCTGCAATTTTATTTTTCTCAAAGGAATTATTCAAGGACCCATATGTCCAATAGCTGTTTTATTTTCCTGAAAGAAAAAAAAAAACTACAAAAAAGCAGCTCTCTTATGTATAGCTATTATAACATGGCTAACAATTAGTTAGGTACTGGTCAAAATATCAGGAATGCTGGGAAAAAACAGCAAATAGGGAGCATTGCATTCAGTGCATAATTTAAGTATTAATGCAAAATAAGAGCTGTACATGGTATATTTATTCAACTCTTGATTTCATCCTAGAATGAAGAAAGACAATAAACAAATTGGAATTATTAGTAATCCCCAAATTCCCTTTCTTCATTCAGCAAACATTTTTAGACTTCACTAGACACAAGGCAGTCAGAGTGACATGATGTACAGAAGATTTACAGGTTCTTTCATTCAATATGTAGCATACATACAATCAGTATAAGAGTATCTCTGTTACAGGTGTCTTACTATATAGGGGTTTCTGGGATAACTGCCTAAGTTGCCTCATGAGTGGTCAATATTTGATAACTTGGACAACAAATCAGGGTATTACTTGTAACTAGGCATACATCTGTATAAAGGACTGGTGTAGAATGTAAATTTGAAAGAAGGTATCAATAGTACAATTTTATCCAATGGTGTAAAGCTCCTTCTGCAAAGGGTATAAAACTGAAGTTGTGCTAAGGAGTAGTGATGTGGCCAGACTGGTTACAAGGAGATGGATTATACGGTTAGGGCTTGAATAATCACAAATTGACTTAAGTGAGGTCACTATTTATTACCTCTTATCTCAACACAGCTTTTCATACTAAATAGTTTTATTCTTCAACAAGTCAGGCCTTATAGTACTTCTGGAAATTATCACTCCGTGACTGGTGAAAGAGAGAGTAAATGAGGTCAAGAGGTTTGCCCCAGACCTCCGCACGAATCCCCAGACCTTAGCAAGAACTGCACACTCAACAGGGCAGTTGCTATTTTGTGCAGTGCTTACATGATAAACTCAAGTGCTTTCAAAATCAAGTAATAAGAATAGCAGGCCATGCACTCTGCCAAACACTTCGTATGTATTGGGACATTTATTAGGGTGTTCATATGTCGATAGATTTTAGACCACAGAAATTAGAAGGAAAATTTTATTTTTTCCAAGAAACATGATTTGTTGCATATACAAGGATTTCCAATCCTTTACAATGCAGTCGTCAGATATGAGCATTTTCATACTAACTAGAAACAGAACCTTTATATTCCTCTGTTCTTAAGATTCATCTGTGACAAGGAAATAATAGCACCTACCAGTTGGGGTTGCTGAAAAAAGAACATGAGCATCTAGAACAATGCCTGACATACACGAGGTGCTTCATAAATGGTTAGGATCCAGCCCTCAAATGGTTCCCAGATGCTAATGATATACAGAGATTATATGGACACTTTAAGAGATAATAACAACTTATATTTGTAGTATATGAATTGACTTCCGCGGTTGTGCTAAGTGCTTTACACAGATTTTTCTAACAATGCCTGCACCAACTCTACAAAGAAGGTACAGCTGTTATTCTCATTTTACAAATGAAGAAATGGAGGCTTAGTAGTAATAAGTAATCTGTACAACTAGTAAACAAATGGGCTTCGACATGTCCTGTCAGTCTGAATCCTCTGTTTTCACTTCAAACGCCAACTATACTGCTTCCCTTAAGCACAAATCATTTTTAGTGGGGCCCATTAAAATTCTACAGCAAATTTCAGATACTTAAAATGGTTGTTCTATTACCTTAAGAGGAAAACTCCAACTGTCCTCTCCAAAAGCCCTGAATACTTTGAATAAAAATCACTTTCAATCATCAGAAAAGAGGATTTCCTCCATGAAATGCCACTACAAATAGTACTTTGCCTGAAAACATTTCAATAATTGTTGAGATGGGTTCTCAACTTCTACGTGAAAACAGGCCATTTCAATCATATAATTTGTTTGAACTTGTAACAAATATAAAAGTATCCACCTGGTGCCTACTATGTGTATAACTCAGGGTGAGGCATTTATTTGGTGAGACAAAAGCAAATATTAGACACCATAGCTACCCTGGTTCAACCCTCCTATTTGCTGGGCTTGAGGCTCTGTAAGATGCCAAGAAATCTGGGCTTTCCAGAATAGTTGAAGGCAAAAGAAAGAAGAGGAAGAGAAATGCAAGTTGTCTGTGGCAAGGGGGATGTTTCCTTTACTTTAACATTTGTAGTTGCTCCCATAAGAAGTATTTGCTAATCTAAAGCAGGCTAAGAGGTTTCAAATCATATATAGATAGGGGAAAGATTTTCCTTCTGTTTTTCTTTTCTTTTTCCTTTCTTTCTTTCTTTTTTTTTTTTTTTTTTTTTTTTTTTTTTTTTTTTTTTTTTTTTTTTTTTTTTTTTTTGAGACAGGGTCTTCCTCTGTCACCCAGGCAGTGGTGCAATCATAGCATAGTGCATGCAGCCTCAACCTCCCAGGCTCAAGTGATCCTCCGGCCTCCGCCTCCTGAGTAGCTTGGACCACAGGTATGTGTCACCATGCCCAGCTAATTTTTAATTTTTTTTTGTAGAGATGGGGTCTGGCTATGTTGCACAGGCTGGTCTCAAATTTCTTGGCTTAAGTGATATTTCCACCTCGGTCTCCCAAAGTGTGAGTCACTATATCTGACCCCTTCTGTTTTTCTTATTTTATTTTCTAAATACAAAAGGAAGAAAACGAACAATATTATACAGAACTGGGTAAGCCACAAAAAATACAAACTCTGTTCAAGGAGATCCTTGCCTTATCTTTGAGCAGGTAGGTGACACTTCTCATATACATTGAGCAGTTTTTAAAAACCACCTTCTTAGTTAAAGCAGCAGGAACATACTAACAATGAAATAGAAGAATAATATCTAACATTCACTGAACATTTTCTCAGAGCCAGTTCTCATGATAACACTAAGTGGCAAATGTGTTAGTATGTTTATTTCACAGAAGAGACTGAGAAGGAGCTCAATTAATTTGAGCAAGTAGTACCCAGCTAATCATCAGCGGAGCCAAAATTTGAATCCAGGCAGCCTTGACACTAGGAATGACCAGCATTGTTTTCTAGTTATTCAGTGATCTAAAAATTTGTCCTTTATAATAAAAGTTTCAAAGTTTAGATATCTACCCTAAATAAATTCTAGCTTTTCCTAATAAATTACTAAATTACTGTTATTATGAAAATATGAACATTTTCCTGTTGGGTGAGGTGGTTCACACTTGTAATCCCAGCACTTTGAGAGGACAAGGCAGGTGGATTGTTTGAGCCCAGTAGTTCCAGACCAGCCTGGGCAACATGGTGAAATGCTGTCTCTACAAAAAAATTAGCCAGATATGGTGGCACATGCCTGTAGTCCTAGCTACTCTGGAGGCTAAGGTGGGAGAATCACTTGAGCCTAGGAGGCGGAGGTTGCAGTGAGCCCAGATTGCACCACGGTACTGCAGCCTGGGTGACAGAGTGAAAACTGTTTCAAAATAATAATAATAATAATAATAATAATAATAATAATAATAACAACAACAACAACAAATCAAACAAAAAATGGAATATATCTCATCTTCCTGCCTTGAAAATAACTTACATTGCTTCATTTACTATTCTGAAATTTTGATTAAATCAAATTAAATCTTTATAATTATTATAAAATGAATCTATTTGCAATTCTAGTATTTAATACTCATCCAATTGCTAATGTAGGTATCACTCTTCATGCATGTTATGTCTAAGCTCGTACATGCATTTTTAAGAATAACACGGATTGCTTTAATCTGCAAAATGCTAATGGGTATATTTTGAATACCACACTAGTTCATTAATACCTCTCAAACCACAAATTGGAACATGAAGAGAAGCCAGAAAATCAATGTTCACAACTAATGAAGAGCAATTTTTTTTAATGCTAAAGTTGACTGCATGCATGATGTCTAACAAGAAGGACTGGAAGGGTTAATCTTTTCCCTTAAGCATTTCCACCACTTGAATCCTCAGGAGCACTGTTCCTTTGCCAGAGGCAGCCTACATAGCTCTGGTCATTGAAATGTGGATGCCCTGCTGGGGACTCAGGACAGGAAATGTCCAGAAGTGCTTCCTGGAGCCTGAACTGGTTTCTGGTCACAATGCACCAGCACAGAACAGAGGGACCAGGAGCTCATGGACTGTTTAACATGTTTTTTGGTGTGTGTGTGTGATTGGCAGAGCCTTTTAGGGGCTAGGGCAGGGGTCTCTCTTGCTTGGCTCTAAGGGGCATATTGTTTGGAGATATATGCAAAAACTTCTTTTGAATAGCACATTGGCTCTGGAGCCACACTACAAAGCTTCAAATCCCTATTCCCCCATATATTGGTCACATGACCACAAACAAGTCACTTACCATTTCTGTGACTTAGTTTTCCTCATTTGTAAAATGGCAATATTAATAATTCCCACCTCATAGAGTTGTTTTATGAACATTAACTGAATTAACACATGTGAAGTATTGAGGTGAGTTCTGGCTTACTACAAGGGCTACCTAAATGTTACCTTTTTATTTTTATAAGTATAACCAAAATCTCTCATATGTGTTTTCCTCAGTCTGCTCTGTATGTTCATTACAACCCTATTTGTGTGTATCCACTTATACCTAAATCTTTCACCTGAACATATTAGGACTTTCCCTTTCTCAATGAGCAAAATATTCAAACAAAAACAATTACTTGTGTGTGTGTGTGTGTGTGTGTATTTCTATATATATGTGAATATATGCTTATATCTAAGCATATACGGAAGGATCTACCCAATATTGTGAAAATATTGCATGCACACATATACAGTCATAAACTGCATAACCACCATTGGTCAAGGATGGATGTCATACAGGATTGTGGTCCCATCAAATTATATTGCAGCTATTGCCTAAAAATACTGCAGCCATCCTAACATCATAGTGCAATGCATTACTTACATGCTTGTGGTGAAGCTGGTGTAAGCAAACTTACTCTACTGCCAGTCATAAAAAAGTATAGCACATACAATTGAGTGCATTACATGGTACTTGATAATAATTATAAATGACTATGTAACTGGTTTACTTATTTACCATATTAACATTATTTTAGAGTGTATTCTTTCTACTTACATTTTTTTTTTAAGTTAACTGTAAAACAGCCTTACGCAGGTCCTTCAAGAGGTATTCCAGAAGAATATACTGTTACCACAGAGATGACAGCTCCATGAGTGTTAAGACCTTCCAGTGCAACAAGATGCAGAGGTGGAAGACACTGAATACTGATGATCCTGACCCTGTGCAGGCCTAAGCTAATATGTGCAATTGTATCTCAGTTTTAACAAAAAATACATAAAATGGAAGAAAATTTAAAACAGAAATAAAGCATATAGAATGAGGATCTAATAAAGGAAATTTTTTGTAGAGCTGTATAATGTGTTTTTGTTTTAAGCTATTTTAAGTTATTGCAAAGGGTCAAAAGCTTAAAAGATGAAAAAAGTTAGCATAAGCTAATTTTGATTTATTACTGAAATAAAAATATTTTTATAAATTTAGTACAGGATAAGTATACAGTGTTTATAAAGTCTATATAGTGTACAGTAATGTTCTAGACCTTCACTTTCATTTACCACTCACTGACACCCAGAGCAACTTCCAGTCCTGCAAGCTCTGTTCATGGTAAGTGTCTAATACAGGGGTAACCACTGTATACCTTTTACAGTATATTTTTATTATACCTCTCCTATGTTTAGATATACAAATACATAACATAGTGTTACAACTGCCCATAGTATTTAGTAGAGTAACATGCTGTACAGGTTTGTAGCCTAGGACCAAGGCTACAAACCGTCTATAGCTTAGGTGTGTGGTAGGCTGCACCATCTATGTTTGTGTGAGTACATTCTATTATGATCACACAATGACGACATCACCTAATATTCTCACTGAGAAAATACCTATAATTCTGACAATGTATCCCCATTGTTGAGTGATTCATGATTGTACACAGAAACTTCTCTAAAGAAGATTCTAAGTCTCTGAATACTACGTATCACCAGAAACAGGTGGTAATATTCACAACTACCTTGTGAAACAGCTGTTTGTTGCCTCAAACACTGATACCATATGCAAATTTACATATATCTATAGGAACACTACATAGGAGAACTCTTATTTTTCACTGATAAGGACTTTGTTCTTGTTGCTCACCCTGTATATCAGTATCATAAAAGATGAAATGGAATGCAAATAGGTAACATTTAAGTGAAACTTACGTGCCACTGTGTTAAGCACTTTACAGACATTACTCATAAAAGGAACCCCGCTAATGGGGGATCCATGATTATCATTTCACAGAATGAGGAAACAGATGAAGATCACCCAGACAGTAACTTGCCAGGGATCACACAGAGGTAACAGCTGGTATGTGTTTGTTTGTTTTTTTTTTTTTTTTTTTTTATTATACTTTAAGTTCTAGGGTACATGTGCATAACGTGCAGGTTTGTTACATATGTATACTTGTGCCATGTTGGTATGCTGCACCCATCAACTCGTCAGCACCCATCAATTCGTCATTTATATCAGGTATAACTCCCAATGCAATTCCTACCCCCTCCCCCCCTCATGATAGGCCCCGATGTGTGATGTTCCCCTTCCCGAGTCCAAGTGATGTCATTGTTCAGTTCCCACCTATGAGTGAGAACATGCGGTGTTTGGTTTTCTGTAGGGACATGGATGCAGCTGGAAACCATCATTCTTAGCAAACTATCACAAGAACAGAAAGCTGGTATGGTTTTGACCTCAGGTCTCTGACTAGAATCTTCTGCTCCATTTGTAGCTGAGCAAGAAGGAGGGAAGAGCTAAAATTATGCCCCAAAATTCCAGTCTTTATTATGGTATACACAGTTCATTATATCATGTTTTGTTAACAACTAGTGTTCTCAAATCACATGAACTAACCAAGTCACCAGCACAAATAAGATGCCTGCTAGATAAAGTCACCTCACTTAGATGAAGGCATTAAAATTGAGAGAAAACTATGGAGAAAAAAAAAAAAAAAACCATGCTTACGTGGGTAAGAAAAAGCATTTGGTCAGTTATTTATCTAACTCACATAAGACTAAAAGAAAAAAGGATGTTTGTATCTCCAATCATCTAAACTGTCCGGTTGTAAATGCTTTCATATTTTCTAAATGCTTATTCAGCTTTATGTGACATTTTTCTCAATGTGGAGTCAGTAATATTCTGTATAGAGATGATGGCTCATATAATTCAGCTATAACAGCCAATAATTTCCAAAACGACAGTAGGAAAATAATGTCTCAAGGAGATAAAGGAAACTGACAATAAAAGTGGAAGAAGTACAAAAATTGCCATGTAAAACAATTCCTGGAAATTTTTGCAAGTTTTGCTGGAAAAGACTATATACTTCTTCAAAAGAGAAGTAAACTTCTAAGTGTTATATATAGGTAGATATTAGTATTATCATGAATTATAAAAAAAAAAAAAAAAAAAAACTTGCATTTGAGACAGGTCTACAAAGAAATCCAGAATGGCACGTGTAGTTGTCCAAAAAAGCATAGTGTTTACAAAAGAGTTACTTTAGAAGTATTGTTAAATCTTCATTTAAAAAAAATTAAACCAGCACCACAGGGAGTTTAAGTAATACATGTACTAGAAACTTACATTTCTGAACTGAGGAGCAGAGTAACACATTGGTAGATGACTTAAAAGAATTCTAACCATAATTAATAAACTATGTAATCTCAAACCTCTATACAAGCCAGTTGTAAACCAGATGAGGTAATTCCAATTTTTCAGCACTCTGGCACTATTTGTTTGCAAAATTCCTCATGAACCCACTAACTGAGACCATATGTTCACATTTTTTAGCTCTGAGGAATGATAACAACCACAAAGAAGTGCAGCCAAACTAATACCATAAGACATAGTTATTTTTTTCAGAGACAAGATTACTACCTGTGCATCAGCATAACTTCCAAACAGTGATAGCAAAGACTTCTGTTTGTGTTTCTGAAAATAGACATCATTGATATTAACACAGATCCTATGCCAAAACCATCTTGGGTGAGATGCTGGAATTGCCACACAAAGATAAAAAGTCCACATTCATTCAATTATTCAGAAAGCACAGATTGCCCATTCTGTGCAAGGAACTTTGTTGTATATAGGAAGCTAAACAAAGACTATTAGTTCTAGACCTTTAGAAAACTTGAAGACTAGCAGTAGAGATGAAGCAAGTCCACCTCATTAGAAATTATGGTGGCCAGAATTCCATATGATCCCCAGTGACCCATGCCTTTGAATAATGCCTTTTTTTGGTTTGTTTTGAGTCGGAGTCTCACTCTGTTGCCCAGGCTGGAGTGTCGTGGCATGATTTCAGTTCACTGCAACCTCTGCCTCCCGAGTTCAAGCAATTCGCCCACCTCAGCCTCACAAGTAGCTTGGACTACAGGTGTGTCCCACAACACCTGCCTAATTTTTGTGTTTTTAGTAGAGATTGGGGGTTTCACCATGTTGCCCAGGTTGGTCTTGAACTCCTGAATTCAAGTGATCCTTCTGCCTCGGGCTCCCAAAAGTGCTGAGATTAGAGACATGAGCCACCACATGCAGCCAATGCCCTCTTCTGAATGTAGGCAGGACTGTGAAGGTGAGGGGGTACCACTTCCATGATTAGAATACAAAATGTGACAAAGGTTAAAAAAAATTGTGATGTAATTACAGTCCCTAATCAATTCAGTTTGAGTTCATCAGAAGGGAGACTATCCCCAAAAAGGCCAAATCACATGTGTCCTTTAAAAGAGGGTCAATCTATATAGGTAATAAACAAGAAGCATCAAGGATACCCTCTTGTTAGTCTTGAAGAAGCAAACTGCCATGTTAGAGAGGAGGTTACATTGCACAGGATGCTGGATGACCTCTGAGAACTGAGAATCTCATCCTATAAGCACAAAGAACTGAATCTTTCCAACAAATAGTGAGCTTAGAAGAGGACTCCAAGCCACAGATGGTGGCAGCCCCTGCTGACACCTTCATCAGAATTTGAGCCAAAGACCCACTAAATTGTGCCTGGACTTCTGAGTCACCAGATCTGTGAGATAATAAATGAGTGTTATTTTAAGCTGGTAAATTTGCGATATTACTAATTTATTATAAACAGTAAGTGAATACAGAAGTCAGTGTAAACTAAAATTCCATAGTAGAGATGAAGTCCTGTGAATTTCAGAGAGAATAAGACACTATTTTTCACCAGTCACAACATTCACTACTAGTGGAGTAAGGAACTCTGGAGTAAGAGAGCTGTGTGACTTTTGGCAAGTAACTCAACCTTTTTGCCTCAGTTTCTTCACATACAAAATGGGAATGATTTTATTGTTTGTGAGATTTCAGTGAGAGAATACATTTATAATGCTAACTTCAGTTGCTGTCACATGGTAAGCTCAATATATTATTATTAATGTTATTGCTATTTCTAACATAATTACTATCATCATTAATTTGAATAAGAGAAACATGTTTGTATTGTCAGCTATATATATATATAATACTTTCCAGGCTGAAAAATAAATAAATAAATAAATAAATAATAAGATAGGAATATTAAATGGACTTACAGAGATTGCAGATGATTGTGAGTTTGCAATCAACAAGGCTTTTAAATCATTCATTCATTTTAAAAGAAGATCCCTTCAGCATAGTTTTCATTACAAGGCCCAGGCCAGGTAATTCAAAGAAAGAGGTCTTGGTGCTTAAGATGAAACTTACGGGTCATACTACAACTAGAGAATAGGTTGAAACAAGAAACTTAGGAATGCTTAAAAATTAAAAAGACCCCACAGCAGTTTGGTTGTGGTTTGTATGGGCATGGGAAACTGTGAAAGAAATCCTCCACACTGTGTCTTTGATCCAGTGTCCTTATCTGCTGCTTTCTAAAATTCACAGCAATGATGTTACTGAGCTCTGACCATGGCTTGGTGATGGCAGCATCTATGAGGTTAAGTGTTGGGTCTACTTGCATTTTTGTCCCTCCTTCTCAAGGAGATTATAAGAGTTCCAGGAAAGAGTTCAAAAATAACTGAAGTCTCAGGATAAAACATTTTGAAAGCAACTGGAATAGAAGGAGTAAAAGCTAAAAAATTATTTTTAATCATTACATATATTACCAAAAATGCTTTTTTGTCCTAATGCAAACAGTTTCAATTCAAGAAATATATTGCTTTTGTTTATTGAGTAAAATTCTACAGTAGGAAAATGTTCTCAGAGCGGTTATTATCTAAAAGTATAAGAACTTTGGTATTTATTAATATAACAATAACACCAATTATAACTACACAAACAGCATGAGTCCTAACAGACTCGAAGTTTATTATCTACCTTTCTCCAATTCTTAAAATTTCCATTCAGAAGAAACTAAAATCTACACCTGAAGAGCATTAGGAACAAATCTATCTTATATGATCTGTGTATTAATTATTAATTCTTTATATTTTTATTATTATTATTATTTTGAGATCTCACTCTGGTCATCCAGACTAGGGTGTTGTGGTGTAATCATGGTTCACTGCAACCTCCACCTCCCCGAGGCTCAAGCGATCCTCCCACCTCGGCCTCCGAAGACACTGGGATTACAGTTGCATGCTACCACGCCTGGGTAAATTTTTTCTGTAGGGACAGGGTCCCACCATGTTGCTCAGACTGGTCTTGAACTCCTAGGCTCAAGTGATCCTTTTGCCTTGGCTTCCCAAAGTGCTGGGATTACAGGTGTGAGTCACTGTGCCTGGCCCTGTATTGGTTATTTTTATATGAACAAGTAAACCCCATTCTATACCATTTTAGGTTCTGGACAACTTAGGCAATATTTCATTGACAGAAACTCAAACTGGGAAAAAATTAAGTAATGCTGAAGATGACAAGGAAGGGGCAAATTTTAGGCATATGTTTCCTCTATAGTTTAAATTATCCATTTTAGGAGTCTGAGTAAATAATAAATTACTTCTTGAAATGTAGAATTCATAATTAAGTGGGAATTATAAAATTAAGCAGGGTTATAAGTCACGGTAAAACAGGTCAGATATTTAAACATCTACTATTACTGCATCTATGCCTACTTCAAAAAGTAGCTTGTAACCTGTATTGCTTGCTAGAGAAACATACATCTGCAAATTTCAGGTCTTCAGAAAGAGGATTTTACGGGTAGTACCCTACTTATTATCCTCCAGTCTCAAATAAGAATGTAAAACCAATGTGTTTTTTTTTTTTTCAAACAGTTTTGTCATTTGCATGATGGCTGTCATTTACTAAAATTATAAATGCAAAGATACTTATTATATTTCCTAATTAAATTAATTAAAGAAAATGTAATGCAGAAATAGTAAAATTAAATTAACAATGTGCTTTTAAAATTAAGAATCGGGCCTGTATTTTACTTTTAACAATAGCCATCCTGATTGGTGTGGCTATCCTGATTGGTATTTCACTATATCCTGATTGGTATTTCACTGTGGCCTTGATTTGCATTTCTCTAATGATCAGTAATGTTGAGCTTTTTTTCATGCTTGTTGATTGCATGTATGTCTTCTTTTAAAAAGTGTCTATTCATGTCCTTTGCCCCCTTTTTAATGGGGTTGTTAGTTTCTTTTCCTGTGAGTTTAAAAGAAATGCTTATTCATTGTTGGTGGGAGTGTAAATTAGTTCAACCATTGTGAAAGACAGTGTGGCAGTTCCTCAAAGACAACAAGACAGAAATACCATTTGACCAAGCAATCCCATTACTAGGTATATAACCAAAGGAATATAGATTGTTCTCTTATAAAGATACATGCAAGCAAATGTTCACTGTAGCACTACTCTCAATGGTAAAGACATGGAATCAACCTAAATGCCCATCAATGACAGACTGCATAAAGAAAATATGGTACACATATGCCATGGAATACTATGCAGCCATAAAAAAGAATGAGATCATGTCCTTTGCAGGCACCTGAATGGAATTGGAGGCTATTATCTTTAGCAAACTAACACAGGAACAGGAAAACATATAACACATGGTCTTATTTATAAGTAGGAGCTAAATGATGAGAATGCATGGACACATATGCAGAAAAACACACACTGGGGCTTTACTGAGGGTAGAGGGTGGAAGCATGGGAGGAGGGAGAAGATCAGTAAAAATAACCAATGGGTATTAGGCTTAATACCTGGGTAAAAATAATCTGTGCAGCAAACCTCTATGACATATGTTTACCTATGTAACAAACCCGCACGTGTACTCCTGAACTTAAAATAAAAGTAAAAAGAAAAAGAATAGGACCTACAATACCAAAAGAGGGTATTATTAAGTCAGAACATTTGGCTGGCATTGATATTTTTTAGAAGAGGTCATTTGAAAAATGTATTTCATGGAGAAAATTGCCTATACCAAAGATTACATAACTTTCTCAGAAATCTAGAAGGTACTGTCAATTCATTTTTAATAACTAAGAAAACACATGATTGAACACCTCTTTTTAGCTGGACAGTGTAGTGGGCACTGAGGATGTGGCCATGTCCAAACTGAAGCTCCTGCCTACAGAGAGCTTACTCTGCATTGGCAAGGATGGGGGAGGGGAGGCAGACAATAAACATATAGACTAATAACAGAATAACAGAGTGATGCATGTAATATGGAAAATAATAGGAGGGTGGACAGTGAAAATAACTCATTTCTTTTCAGCACTGAATAATATTCCATTGTTCGGGTAGCACAGTTTATTTATCCATTCACCTACATACACAAGGACATCTTGGTTGCTTCCAAGTTTTGGCAATTATGAACACAGCTGCTATAAACATCCAACTGCAGGGTTTTTTTGTTTGTTTGTTTGTTTTAAATGAACATAAGCTTTCAACTCTTTAGAGTAAATACCACTGAGCAGGACTGCTAGATCATATGATAAGAGTATGCTTAGTCTTACAAGAAAAACTGTCTTCCAATGTGGTTGTATCATGTTGCATTCCTACCAGCTATAACGAAAGTTCCTGTTGCTTCACATTCTTGCCAGCATCTGGTGTTATCACTGTTCTGGATTTTGGCCATTCTAATAGGTGTGTAGTGGTATCTCACTTCTGTTTTAATTTGAATTTCCTTGATGACAAGGTTTCCTCGAATGTCATTCCTTGATTTCATACGCTTATTTTCTATCTGTATATCTTCTTTGGTGAGGTGTCTGTTAAGATTTTGGCCCAATTTTTAGTTTGTTTTCTTATTTTTGAGTGTTAAGAGTTCTTTGCATATTTTAATAACATTTCTTTAACAGATGGATATTTTACAAATATCTTCTCCCAGTGTGTGACTTGTCTTTTCATTCTCTTTACAGTGTCTTTTACAAAGCAGAACATTTTAATTTTAATAAAGTCTAGCTTATTAATTCTTTCTAAGATCATGCCTTTGGTATTACATCTAAAAAGTCATTGCCACATCTGAGGTCATCTAGATTTTCTCCTATGTTATCTTCTAGGAATTTTAGAATTTTGCACTTTACATTTAGGTCTGTGATCCATTGTGAGTTAATTTTTGTGAAAGGTGTGAAGTCTGTATGCAGATTCTTTTTTTTTTTTTTTCTGCATGTGGATGCCTACTTGTTCTAGCACCATGTGTTGAAAAGACTCTCTTATCTCCATTGGGTTGTCTTTGATCCATTATAAATCACTTGACGATAATTATATGGGTCTTTTTCTGTGTTCTCTATTTTGTTCCATTGGTCTATGTGCCTATTTTTATAACAGTACCATGCTGTTTTGGTGTCTATTGCTTTATAGTATAGTTTGAAATCAGGTAATGTGATGCCTCCAAATTTGATTGACAATATTCCACAAGATAGAGAAAGAGGGAATCCTCCCTAAGTCATTCTATGAAACCAGTATCCCTAATACCAAAACCAGGAAAGGACATAACAAAAAAAGAAAACTACAGACCAATATCCCTGATGAACATAGATGCAAAAATCCTTAACAAAATACTAGCTAACCGAATCAGACAACGTATCAAAAATATAATTTATATAGTTTGGCTGTGGCCCCACCCAAATCTCAACTTGAATTGTATCTCCCAGAATTCCCATGTGTTGTGGAAGGGACCCAGGGGGAGGTAACTGAATCATGGGGGCCACTCTTTCCCATGGCATTTTCATGATAGTGAATAAGTCTCATGAGATCTGATGGGTTTATCAGAGGTTTCTGCTTTTGCTTCTTCCTCATTTTCTCTTGCCGCTGCCACGTAAGAAGTGCCTTTCGCCCCTGCTCCATGATTCTGAGGCCTCCCCAGCCATGTGGAACTGTAAGTCCAATTAAACCACTTTTTCTTCCCAGTTTCGAGTATGTGTTTATCAGCAGTGTGCAAACGAACTAATATAATAATCCACGAGGATCAAGTAGGTTTCATACCAGGGATGGAGGGATGGTTTAATGTATGCAAGTCAATCAATGTGGTACACCACATAAACAGAATTAAAAACCAAAATTACATGATCATCTCAATAGACATAGAAAAAGCATTTGACAAACCCCACCATCCCTTTATGATTAAAACTCTCAGCAAAATCGACATACAAGGGACATACCTCAATGTAATAAATGCTATTTATGACAAACCCACAGTCAAAACAATACTGAATGAAAAAAAGTTGAAAGCATTCCCTCTGAGAACTGGAACAAGACAAAGATGCCCACTCTCACCACTTCTCTTCAACACAGTACTGGAAGTCCTAGCCAGAGCAATCAGACAAGAGAAAGAAATAAAGGGCATCCAAATTTTTAAAGAGGAAGTCGAACTGCCACTGTTTGCTGATGATAGGATTGTTTATCTAGAAAACCCTAAAGACTCCTCCAGAAAGTTCCTAGAACTGACAAAAGAATTCAGCAAAGTTTCCAGATATAAAATTAATGTACACAAATTAGTAGCTCTTCTATACACCAAAAGTGATCAAGCGGAGAACCAAATCAAGAACTCAACCCCTTTTAAAATAGCTGAAAAATAAATAAAATACTTAGGAATATATCTAACCAAGGAGATGAAAGATCTCTACAAGGGAAACCACAAAACACTGCTGAAAGAAACCACAGATGACAAAAACAAATAGAAACAAATCCCATGTTCATGGATGGGTAGAATCAAAACTGTGAAAATGGCCATACTGCCAAAAGCAATATACAAATTCAATACAATTCTCATCAAAATACCACCATCACTCTTCACAGAAATAGAAAAAACAATCCTAAAATTCATATGGAACCAAAAAAGGGCCTACATAGCCAAAGCAAGACTAAGCAAAAAGAACACTTTTAGTTTTAAATTCCACTTGTTCATTGCTGGTTTATTGTAAAGTGACTAAATTTTGTATATTAAGATTGTATCCTACAACCTTGCTATAATCATTTATTAATTCCAAGAGTGTTTTTGTCCATTCTTTCAAATTTTCTACATAGATAATCATGTCATCTGTGAACAAAGACAATTGTATTTCTTCCTGCTATGGACTGAATGTTTGTGCCCCTTCCAAGTTTATATATGAAGCCTAATCCTCCATATAATGGCATTTGTAGATGGAATCTTTGAGAGATAATTAGATCATGAGAGTGGAGCCCTCATGAATGGAATAAGTCCCCTTATAAAAGAGACAAAAGGGAGCTTGCTTCCCCTCTCTACTCTAGGTTATGTGAGGATGCAATGAGAAGACGGCCATCTGCAAACCAGAATATTGACTCTCACCAGACACCTAATCAACCTAGCAAGTTCATCTCGGACTTCTCAGCATGCAGCTGTGAGAAATAAATAACTATTGTTTAAGCCACCCAGTTTACGGTATCTTATAACCTAAACTTAGACACTTCCCAATCAGTACAATTTTGTTTCATTTCTTGTCCAACTGCATTAGCTAGGACTTCTAGTCCCATGTTAAAAAGGAGTAGTGCAAGGGAACATCCTTGCATTGTTTTTGATCTTAGTAAAAAAGCTTCTAATCATTGATATTCCATTGCAAACTTGCCATAGTATTTAATGCTATACTCACCTCCTCATCATCTCCTTACAATAATATGTTAATATATTATTATATATTATATAGTAGATACATTATATATTATATAATATGATTAATATGTAATACATATTGTATATTATATAATGTGATTAATATGTAATATATATTACATATATTATATATTACATATACT
>NW_016807111.1:711739-714853 GCF_001698545.2 Rhinopithecus bieti | reverse complement strand
TATTCAATATATTAATTAATATTATATATTATATATATATATAAATTCCTTTTGCGAACTGGAACTATATATGTCCTATGATTTTTCAGACCATTTCTTTCCTAGTTGCGGAAAGTCAAGGCTGACTTATAGCACTTTCTTTCACTTTTTCTTCCAAAGCCATCCTTAAATTGCACTGATTATTTTTTCAGAAGGTATAGCATTGCCCCTTATATTGCCACAATCATCATCCCAATCAAAGGCTTTCATTACTTGATGTCTACATTGTTGCAATTGGCATCTATTTGGCTTCCAATTTTCCTTTCAGTCTAATTTTTCTTTACTATGTCTCTGGATTAATATTTCAAAAAAATATATTTTCAAAATCCAAGTTTAAAATTCTTTGTTATTCCTAGTTAAATTCCTAGCTTAAAACTGTCATTCCTAGTTTAAAAATCTTTAGTGTGACCCCATTACAGAATAGGATAAGTTCAAACTCTTGACCTGGCACCAACGGCCTTCAATCATTTATCCTCATTGTTATTTAATATTGTTTTTTAATATTTCCCCAACAAACCTTGGCAGCCATCAAACTATCTGCAAAGATCATTTTGTGGATGTTTACTATCTCAGGACTTTGATGGTATTCTTCTCTTCATATGGTACAATCTCTTCCCATTCTGGTTTTTCATTAATTATTTCTCTCAGTAGAGTCATCATGTCAGAGGGCCCTCCATTCCTCTCGAAATGGTACTTCTGAACACAAGGAGCCAACTATTGTGATATTTTTACCCCTTTGTACATGGCCTACTCCCAAAGTAGATCAGAAGTCCTTTGAATGCAATAATTAACATTTGGTTCTGTTCACCTCCATAGCTCAAATGCAAAACAGAGCCTTTTACAGAGCAGTCCCAGAATCAAACTGCATTGACGAACCTGACCATACATGGCAGGACATTTAAATGACAGGAAGTGGTGTTTTTGAGAAGTAAATGATTTCCTATTTAATCCAACAAAAGCAATTGAAGATGCAGAGTGACAGCACATGTCACCATTGTTTTGTAGTCTCCCACTGCTTTTCATTAAAAACACATCTTTGAATCCGAATAAATTAGATTTTAAAGAACAAACTGAAAGTTTAATTTGATTGTCAACAATGGAGACACATTATTCTTTTCCTCAGACACCTATAATGTCCTTTCTAATCCAGGTGGCAATGTGAATAAATATTAAGGGGTACATATTTGGAATTTTAATTCAGTGAAGTAATTTTCACTTAAGAACATCTGTATCTGTTGTGAATACATTTCACCGTGCTCAGAAAAAAAGAAGTGTATCATTTATCCAGAATTACAGATATTTAGAACTAGAAAGAATATCATAGAGGTCAACTGGTCCAGTGATACTAAACTACCTTTTAGTTAGTGAAAATCAGCTTTTCTTTCTAAATTTTCAGTCTATTATAGTCCAATACTTTTGTGGAACATAGTAAAAAATGAATTACTACAAGATGAAATAATAAAAAAGAAAACCTACAAGAATACAAGTTCCAGTTTTAATTTTAGATTACATAGACATAAAATTACTTTTGCAAATTGTGTAAAATGTGTGTACCCATTCTCAATTTCTGTATTTAATTCATTAAGGACCAGTTAGTTTATGGTGCATCACTGGTTCGCAAATTATACCTGGAGTAGCACTGATACAGTCTCATTATTTTATGGATGAGAAACATGAGACTCATAATCATTTTAAACTTATTTTGAGCTCCAAATATGTACCAAATGTTAATCTAGATTTTTCACATATATTATTCATTTCATTCTTGAAAAAATCCTTTTTGGAGGAATATTATCTAATTTCATAGTTGAAACTGATACCCATGAAATTGGACGCATCTGATGATAATATAGTAGCAAACCCAGGGATATCCAAATGTGTTTATACTGGTCTTATTGATACGGGAGGTAGAAAGAAATTATTTAGGCAGATAGTGAGGATAAAAGAGTCCTCAGCAGAGTTTCCCTTTTAACAAAAGAAGCCCCAAGAAATTACTTTTTTCTAACAAAGAGCAGCCTGAAAATCAAATTATAAACATAGATAAGCAAGCTGGAAGTTTGCACAGGAGAATGCTGGCAGCTGTACCAATAGAAAAGGGCTACGTTGGGGCCAGACATATCTAACATGAAGGCTCCATTTTCTTCTTTTTTTGTTACAGTAAAGGAATAAGCAACATGGTGCAGGTCAGGCAGAGAACCCATCTGCATAATAAAAAATTAGGGTTGGGGAGGCCAGAAATTTGTGTCCTGTGCAAATGGCACACCTAGTCCTAACCAGTTTTTTCTTTGGCACCTTATGCAAATGGCACCCCTGATCCAACCAATCTTTTGAACTCAATGCAAATCAGACACTGCCTCCTCACCAAGCTTCTACAAACCCCTTGCATTTCACAGCAGAATCAGCAACCCATTTCTCTGGGACCCCTTTCTCCAGCAGAGAGCTATGTAATACTGAAAATACAACTTACAACACATACATTTTTTTTTTCTTCAGGTAATCAAAAGTCTTCTGAAAGGAAAATACACATGTTTTAAGTTCAGTTTTGGACTACCAATTTTGGATCTGTACAACTTGTGTTGATGCTGATGAATCTCTATGTATAAAGGGAATAGGAAGCAAAAGATAAAAGAAATTTTATATCAGAAAAAACAATTACTAGGTCCTGGACACGTAAGGACGAGTATCATTGATGGAGGACCCTGGATCTCCTACTCACTACACAGCTGTGTTTACATTTTGTCCTTACTAATGTTAATCCCAAGAATTAAAACGAGTTTTAGGGAGTTTAGGGAGTTTGTTTTCCTCTCCTTTTTTAAAAGAATGTTTTCCTAGGAATTTCCATGGTAGTGAAAATACGGTATCCTATCTGAGAAATAATTCATTTTGTTTTCAAAAAAATCAAAACCAAAAGCAAACACAAAATTAAAATAAGTAAGAGACCAGCAGCATAGCATTTTAAAAGCTTTGAGCATAACAGAAGTTATTTGATAATTGGGAAGTAATGCTTAGGTCCTTATTATGAGCCAGGAAGCTGCTTTTAAACAATAATGTCGTTTTTCTTTTTTTTTTTTTTTT
>NW_016807111.1:694955-710689 GCF_001698545.2 Rhinopithecus bieti | reverse complement strand
AACTGATACCCATGAAATTGGACGCATCTGATGATAATATAGTAGCAAACCCAGGGATATCCAAATGTGTTTATACTGGTCTTATTGATACGGGAGGTAGAAAGAAATTATTTAGGCAGATAGTGAGGATAAAAGAGTCCTCAGCAGAGTTTCCCTTTTAACAAAAAGAAGCCCCAAGAAATTACTTTTTTCTAACAAAGAGCAGCCTGAAAAATCAAATTATAAACATAGATAAGCAAGCTGGAAGTTTGCACAGGAGAATGCTGGCAGCTGTACCAATAGAAAAGGGCTACGTTGGGGCCAGACATATCTAACATGAAGGCTCCATTTTTCTTCTTTTTTTGTTACAGTAAAGGAATAAGCAACATGGTGCAGGTCAGGCAGAGAACCCATCTGCATAATAAAAAATTAGGGTTGGGGAGGCCAGAAATTTGTGTCCTGTGCAAATGGCACACCTAGTCCTAACCAGTTTTTTCTTTGGCACCTTATGCAAATGGCACCCCTGATCCAACCAATCTTTTGAACTCAATGCAAATCAGACACTGCCTCCTCACCAAGCTTCTACAAACCCCCTTGCATTTCACAGCAGAATCAGCAACCCATTTCTCTGGGACCCCTTTCTCCAGCAGAGAGCTATGTAATACTGAAAATACAACTTACAACACATACATTTTTTTTTTCTTCAGGTAATCAAAAGTCTTCTGAAAGGAAAATACACATGTTTTTAAGTTCAGTTTTTGGACTACCAATTTTGGATCTGTACAACTTGTGTTGATGCTGATGAATCTCTATGTATAAAGGGAATAGGAAGCAAAAAGATAAAAAGAAATTTTATATCAGAAAAAACAATTACTAGGTCCTGGACACGTAAGGACGAGTATCATTGATGGAGGACCCTGGATCTCCTACTCACTACACAGCTGTGTTTACATTTTTGTCCTTACTAATGTTAATCCCAAGAATTAAAACGAGTTTTAGGGAGTTTAGGGAGTTTGTTTTTCCTCTCCTTTTTTAAAAAGAATGTTTTCCTAGGAATTTCCATGGTAGTGAAAATACGGTATCCTATCTGAGAAATAATTCATTTTTGTTTCAAAAAAATCAAAACCAAAAGCAAACACAAAATTAAAATAAGTAAGAGACCAGCAGCATAGCATTTTAAAAGCTTTGAGCATAACAGAAGTTATTTGATAATTGGGAAGTAATGCTTAGGTCCTTATTATGAGCCAGGAAGCTGCTTTTAAACAATAATGTCGTTTTTCTTTTTTTTTTCTATAACAGAACCTTTAAAAAAGAAAAGAATACATTCTATTTCCTGGTTTGCATATGAAAAGCAAACAGGGTAGCAGGACAATTATCTAGACAATTCAAGGAAAAAGTTCTTGAAATATCTAGTTAATTGTCTCACACCACTGCTTTATTAGTCTATGAAGACAAAAACTATAGTTGCCTAGTGAATGTTAAATAATGAGTACAGACATCTATTATTAATAAGTATTCTATCAATTTTTAAACATAGTAAACGATGAGTCAATAATATCCTGAAGCCATGAGTTTAGCCAATTAAATATGTTTAAAGTGGCATTCTTTTGTCTTTATTCTGAATTCATGAATTCAAAGGAAAAATAAATTACTTGTTAGCAAGGCTTACAATTTTAATGCAGACTTTGAGAGATTTTTCAAATGTCCTTTGTTCTGGACATACCTGTATTCCTTTGTGTTATATTCTTCATGGGATTTTAAATTTCTCTAATACTACTTATTCCTTTTTCCTGTTTTCATATCTGCTGTAGTCATTGGGTGCTGACTCTAGCTAATTGAGAAAAGTAATAAAAAACTTTCTTCTAATTGGCAAAGGCCCAACTACCTCAGTACTTCTGTAGTTATTCGCAAAGGTATGAAACACAGGAAGAAGAGCACATTTAACAGGAAAAAGTGATCATTTTTGGTCATGTTGAGTTCATATGATATGAAAAAATTTATATGATATTGGTGAAATATGGAAGTGAGATGTCCAATAAGCAGTGAGATATCCATATAAAAGTCCAGCTGAGGAGGAACACCTATGAATCAATAACATACAGATGGTAATTGCAAGGATGAGTACCAATGAGATCATCCCTAAGAAAATGTACAGAGTGGAAAGAGAAAGGTCCTAAGAAGAATTCTGAAGAAAAGTGACTTTAAATTTAACAAGCCAGATAGAAGAGAGGAAAGGCTGCATATGCACTGTAGAAATAAAAGTCAGAGCAATTTGTGGGCATTTCTAGGAGGTATATTCCATTGAAAGCATAAAAGGACTTTCTTAATATTGAGCCACTAACTGTGAATAGGCTGTATAATACGGTGGTGAATCCCCTTTTACTAGAAGTCCTGTATCAACATCCATTAGAGTGGTCTCAGAAGAGATTCCTGTAAATACAAAACTAAAAGATATTTAAGGCCCTCATTTCACTAAGTGTAAATACTATAAATGCTGATATTCATTAAATTAGCCATGTTCACATTCATTTCTCATTTTTTCAGGATGGATTCAGAAAATTTATTTTCCTTATCCAAGTGTCTAGAAAAAGTTTAGACACAGTTTGCAGTGAAGCAAGGTTTTGACAAGCAAATGTGATTGTTTTAATAATTTAACGAGCTTTTAAAAATATTGCCTCTAGTCTAAACCCTACTGTTTCCTAAAGGCACTAAAAAAATGAGGCTTTCCTCCTCCAGGAAAGCTGCACTCCCCATGCAGGCTTCCCTATTCACAGAAATTATTAAAAGATTTAAGATAAAGAAACTTAGAGAGTCCAGACAAGTCAGTAAAATAACTTTTGTGAATATTCAAAGAGAATATAATAAAAATGATCATTTAGCTAGTATTTCTTTTGGGTCAGGTGAGTCAGAGACACTAATATTCAGAATTATCTCCTTTTGCTGCTAAAACTGCTACAACAAAGGAGGACTCTGATAATGCCCATCTTTATAATTAAGCTTTTAGTGTTGACTAAAGAATTTCAACTTCTCCCTTGGGCAGTCTTGTTAAGTTTCAGGAATAGCTGAAAGTTAGTAGCTTATTGCATTAAGTCATAATGGAAGAGAAAGATAGATATGAAAGTAATATGTTGGTAATGAGCCTCACTGATGGTTAGAAAATGTGTCTCCTTCACAGCATGGCTCAGAGGTCAAGCAGCACATGCTTTGGAGTCTGAATTTCCTGCTTACCAGCTATTTGACCTTGAGTATGTTACTTAACCTCTCTAAATTTAAGTATCTTTATCTGATAATAGGGCTAAATATATATTTCATAGGATTGGTTTTTGGATCAAAAGAAACAATACATACAAAGGGCTTCAAATTATAAAAAAGGACTAATGTACCCTTTTTCTGTCTATTTCTGTTTATTATTACTATTACATTATACTAACAGCATTTCACCTTAAGGAAAATACTTGTGAGAGATTTCAATTTCAGATTTTTAAACGGTTCATATGAAAATTGTCAGAGATGTATTTACTTGAAAAGAGCAGTTATGTATTATATGTACTCAGACCTAGGTTCAAATAAAACCACACGACACTATCCCAAGATGTTTCTCGTTTATAGGCTCTCCAGAATGTCCCACTACTAGGAACATTTTAGGAATCAAATTACATGTTATTACTCTACTGTGTATTTACCAATGACTTTTTTAGAGCACAAAATATCCTCATAATTTTATTTGCAAAATACCAAACTTCCTACAACTTTATTAGCAAATGCAGGGCATGACCACTCCTGATGCTGAAGGTAGACAATGGATAATGTTGTTCATACTATGACCAACAGTGATGCTGTCACTGCACATTTATGGTGCCCAGATATTCAATTCAGAAAACTAGAATAACGGTGACATCGTTACATAGAACAAGCATTTGTAACCTCATACATATCATGCAATAAAGAGCACAGCTCTTAGGCTAAGGTTGAAGCAATGCAGAGCAACCAATGTGGTCACAGTAGTGGGGAAGGAGAGGGGAAAATCCTTTCCTGCCACTCCTGACATTTCCTTTCATGTGGAGAGAACTCCACTAGCCTCATATCCTTAGCCTCTCACTGCTCCTTTACTCATTCCCACAAAAGAGAAACTTGGTCTACACGCAATGAATTTGGAATAAAAGTCTGGCCACACAGAGTCCTTACTGCCCTTGCACTTGGGACAGAACAGCCTGTAAGCTGGAGGCACAGACTCTCCTGTGCTCCTCCCTGCCTGTATTTCAGTGGAGCAGGACACAGGAACGCCCTCCTCCAGTCCAGTAGGGCTAGGATCTAATACTGGGATCACATAAGCAGTAAGAAACTTCACTTCTAAAAGACATCATCAATATCAATTTTACCAGTATTATCTGTCTTGTCCTTTTGTTTGTACAAGGTGGGGAAGATATATACTATTCATTGGGTCTTTCTACACCCAAACAAATTTATTGTTTTAACAGTTTTTAAGGAGAAAAGCAACCTTTGTTGATCATGTACTTTGTGCAAGGCATTATGCTAGATGCTAAAGAAATAAACATAATCAGGATACTATTTCTGTTCTTAAGGAGATTAAGGTCTAGTAAGAGAGAAACATATATGTAGAGCATATCTACATAATATGACAGGTGCTACATAGCTGACATGCTCACATCAATCATTGTACAGTTCTCTGCTAACAGAGGTTGAGAGATGTGCTCATTCTCAAGCATCAGTTACAACTTTGCCCCTTTCTTTCCTATAGAGCAGCACACACTGCAATGCAAGTAAAAAAGTTAATACAGGAATAGCTGGAAAGTACTCCAATTTAGAAAAAAAAAAAAATCCTTGACAAATGATGATACCCTCAAAGGGTAAAAAGTTATATGAGCTCTCACAACTGCACAGGAAGCCTTGGTGATACAGCAGCAGTGTTTTAACCTTTCCTCTACGAAGTTTTTTGAGGGTAGAGGGGCAGTTCAGAAAGACCTTCAGGGGTACAAGGCCCTCTAGCAGCACGAATCCCATGCCCATACCCAGACCAGCTCAGCTTTTCCTGCTTTACTCCACAAAAGAGCTCTTCAAAGAGAAAACTAAAGAAAGGTAGAAAACATCAAATAAGAACTTAAAGTGTGAGGTAGGAAGTGGCAAGATTTGAGGCTGAAGTGGGAGCTGGAGGCCAGACAATGAAGCCAATTGTCTTTTCAGTGAATGATTTCCACATTTTGCTGCACATTGGAATTGCCTGGACATCTTCCGAGATGTTGATGCCTAGATCCCACCCATAGACCTTCTGATTATTATAATTAGTAGGAGGTGTGATCAGGACTTAGAGAGTTTTGAAAGTTTCCAGGTGATTCTAATGTGCAACAAGTCAGAAAACCACTATTATAGACACAAGCGGAAAAAGCGATGAAGCCAGATTCACTTTTTGAAGGGAAATGTGCTGTGTGGAAATCTGGATTCTAACCTGGTTCGAACAAGCACTAACATCACACATGTATTACATTCTAAACTATCTATGCAGAGGTAACTGCAAAGAATAGCCTTTACCATCACATCCAGTCCTGATTCATTGAATACAAGCCAAGGTTTCATTTGCTGGTTTTACAAGCAATGAAAATTACTATGACTTACTAAAAATGTGTGTTTATGTATGTGCTATACAGTGGTATGAGTGTGCGTGTGTGTGTGTGTGTGTGTGTGTGTGTGTGTGAAGGACACAGAGCTCAAAAAATAAAGATGAATATGAACAACCAACCAATGATAAGATGAATGATAAGTAAGATAACACCCAGGGCATCTCTGAGAACATCAGCACAGAAATGTATGGAACTTCTCTTAGCTGACAGCACTAACATTTAGTTATTTAGTTATTAGCATTAATATTGGTATTTAGTGTTCTAATACATTTCATCTCTTTGCCTCTCTCCATTCCTGTTATAAATTCTGAGGAGAAAGTGATTGACCCAGCTTGAGTCATAGGAATTCCCATGGGTCAATAAGTCATGATCAGAAACTAATCCAGAAGAATTAGCACAAACATGGCAACACAGAGGGCTGCCATCAAAGCTCTGCAGCATCCCAGCTATCCCACCCATCCAGCCCCAGTTTCTGTCTACATCTGATTAAGTGTTAAACCTACCCAGGACCACCTGAGAAGGAAAGATGAGCATAAAGGGACATTACCTGTGCCCACTGAAAAAAAAATGTGGGATAGGTGAGTCATACCTTAGTAAAGGATATGCCACCCTGAATAAGAAAAATGAAAGATTAAATGCTGGTGTGCATAAAAATAGATTAATCTATCAAAAATGCCGCACAGTATACTTTGAAATTTGTGCCCAAACACAGCTCCACTCACTTCTTGGTTCATCTCCACAAAATGCTAGTGGTACCCTCCATTAATCACAGCAACCAAAACACCTATTGTGCTTTCAAACATCTCTAAACTATGGGGTCATCCTCAGCTGAGAGCCTCTGGATACATGAAAAGGCTGGCACAAATGGATGGCTCCATGCATGATTGTGTGTGTATTTCTGCTTTCCTTTGCAAATCTGTCAAAAACAATGAGCAAAAGATATTTGCTATAAAAAATACTGATTCAGAAGAAGCGGTATAGAATTGGTTCTGGAATGAGAAAACTCTGGTTTGGAATTCTGGCTTCTCATTTGAGAAATTTATTTTACCTCAGTGTCAATTTATTGACCTTTAAAATGAGGGCAAGAATCATACCTACCTGGAAGATTTACTATGAGGATTAAATGAAATAATGCACATTGCTAATGCACATGAAGTTCCTGGCATTGTCCAACACATAAAAATGCCCAATAAACGGCAGTGATTGTTATTTGTGCTGTTACCACTATTATTGCTGCTCATGATTCTTAATTACAATATTGAATTCAGAAATTAAATTATCCTCATGGTGACCTAGAAATGCAAACTCCGTACATCCAGTGATAGAGCAGAGTTTCCAAATTAAGGCTGTGACCAGCAGCCTTAAAGTAAACATTGCACATGTTCTGCAGTTATATATTGAAAATTTTGAAATCAACTGGGAATCCGCAGAGAATTTTAAAAATATAAGAGACACAGCAAATTATAAGGAATCTGACAGAGCATAATACAGAGCTCTGCCTCAAACTGGAGCTTTATATTTACCCAAGAACTAACATCTCACTCTGTCACTGTCATCATCTTTTTTTCTTTTTTCCTTTCAGCAACTTCAAACTTTTTTTTTATCTTTGCAGGTAGCACTGTGTGGCAGCTATTTAGGCACCCTGGAGAGTGGTTTAATGATGAGGAAGCACTGACACATAACAGCGGCATGAAGATTTAACAGCACTTCTTGTCAACTTTCCCCTTAACCTGCAGTGTTTCCTCCTGTGATCATCTTGAATCATGAGCAGACACACAGAAATAAATTCATGCTTTTCCAGTCATGTCTCCAGGAGCAGGTTCTCTTTTCATTTGTAACACAGAGGAGAAGGAAAACTCAGTAGAATACAACCTTGCTATAATGGTTGCAGAGAGCATTGTGCACCAGCATCAGATGCTGTCTTGAAGCAGCAGGGTGCAAAAATTGCCATCTTAGAAGTTGGCACCTGAGATCCTCCTAAAGAAGAAACTTCAAGTTAAATACTGTAATCAGTGTTTTGGAGGTAGAGCTTGAGACATAAAGTCAAGAGTTAAAAGGAAATAACAGGCTGGGTGCAGTGGCTCACACCTGTAATCCCAGCACTTTGGGAGGCTGAGGTGGGTGGATCACCTGAGGTCAGGAGTTCAAGACCAGCCTGGACAATATGGCGAAACCTTGCTTCTATTAAATAAATACATAAAAAAAAATTAGCCAGGCATGGTGGTACATGTATGTAATCCCAGCTACTTGGGAGGGTGAGGCAGGAGAATTGCTTGAACCACAGAGACGGAGGTTGCAGTGAGCCAAGACTGCACCATTTGCACTCCAGCCTGGGCAACAAGATGTCCGAAAAAAAAAAAAAAAAAAAAAGGAGTTAACAAGAAAGAAATAGGTAAACCACTCAGCATAGGAAATTAAAGGGGTTGACAGAGCATAAAAGATAGAGAATAAAAGAAGTGGAAAGAAAGAACTAAGAGCCAAGAAGCACAATAGGAGGCTGCAATCTGCAGAAATTCAAGCAGATGGAAGAATACAAGGGGTATATGATGAGGCAGAATAACCCTCTACATTCTAAGGTCATTTGTAATCCCCCCACCCCTTTTCTCTACCAAAACTTCAAGTGAAGTCTAATGCAACCATAGTTTCTTGTGAGATGAGGCGTTCAGGAGGCACTGGCCCCAAGGAATAGCAGGGACATTGTGATGAGATGTTTGGTTCTCTAGGCGGTGATGTGCCTCAAAGGGAGTGAATAGTGGCTGCAGTGCTGACAGTGGTGCACAGAAGCAGCAGAAATGACTCCAGGTGGGCATGAGATTAACCCACTTTTCTCCAAATAGCCAGAGAGATGATCTTAGCTCTGGAAAGGGCAGTATCTGAGCAACATAAATTAATGTCTCTGGCTGCTGAGACACAACAGAAGACAAAATGTCCTTATATCAGTCTTCCCTATACTCAACTATACTAGCCTCCTTTCTGTTTGAATAAACCATGTGTGTTCACCTTCAAGGCCTTTGACTTTGCTCTTCTTCTTGAATACCCTTCTTAGAGCATGGCTCATTTTTGTCATTCAAGCTTTGGCTCCAACATCCTCAGAGAGACCTTCTTAGACCACCCGTCTAAAGTTCCTCTCCTCCCTGCCTACAGCTATTTCCTATCACTTCATCATGTTTTATTCTTTTTACAGACCTTCTAACCTTCTGATATTTTTGGTTTATTAATTATATTTCATCGAATCAAAAAGGCCATCAATTATAAGATGCACATTATCTTGTGTCTTCTAAGAAAGCTAAATGCTGCCAAACTAATATTTTCTTATCATTTTGAATTCTGATTGTACACTTAATTATAAGTGCTCTTTTGGATTTATGTAGACATTGATTTTTAACATACGTCACCTTGTACAAACACAAATAGGAAAATATATTGTTTATTGTTTTGCAATAAAATATGAAGTTGTAGTCAGTCTTTCCTTCAAAATAGTATTAGTTTTGTCAATATCAAATTTAGGTCTCACTGCTCTGTTTCTGTCCTTTCTGCAGCAACAGTAACTTTTCATTTTAATGTCAAATCAAAGTGTAATCTTTTCAAAATATTGTAAATGGCAATCAGACTTGTGTAATACTAACAGTGCATGTAACTTAACTGCAATGGCAACAATATGTCCCTCTTTGAAGTTTGGAAATGACAGCTACAATACTCCTGCTGCCTTGCCAGTGGTGAGAAAGACATCATTAATTGTGACCAGCATCTGACTTCAAAATTTCTAAAATGTGAAAAACAAATATGTATCTTAGTATCAGTTAAATAAGATAACTTTTTATTTGTTTATCATTTACACCACAGCTCCTCCATCATTAAAATAGAAGATCTATGAGAAGAGAGACTTTGCCTACATATCCTTACAGTCTACACCATAGTAAGTATTCCAACATGCATTCATTGAAAGAATAAGAAGTGTTCTCTCTTAAAGCCGGTGCTTTACCATTCAGGATGCAATGTCTCCGTTGCCTTACAATGAGTGGCATTTCTGGTCTAGTAATTGTACCTTGAAGATTTGCTGCCACCAGTGAGAAGAAATGCTATCTAATCTCCTAGACAGAGACACTGTCAAAGAGTTTTCCTTTAAGTATCCTAAATGGCAACGAATTTTAAAAAAAAAAAAAAAAAAAGGATGCTTGGTGATGTACCTTTCGATAGGATAACCTCTAGTCTGTTCTAGTCTGAAATTCGACATTTGCAGAAGGCTGGTAAAGTAGAGAAAAGTAGAGATAAAACTGACAAGTGGCACCAGGATGAATCTTTGGATGTATGTTCCAGAGAGGATCTGTGGATCTGGTAAAAAAAAAAAAAAAAAAAAAAACACTATCCCCTTCTGGCTCAGGAAATCTAGAGATCTACGTATCTTCTTCTGACATGGTGAGCATGCCAAAAAACAGGTAAGTATCAGAAATTCAGAGAGTATTAGATAAAACTCTCTCTTTTTATTTAATTGTATGACATTCACATCACTCATTCCAAGATCAACTTATCATTGTTTTCCTTGATACTCTCTCTCTAAGTTCCCTCCTTATACTTATCTAGGTAAAACTATACTGAATAGATAAAAGTTCTAATAAAACTCACCTGAAACCATGCATATTTTTAAAAATTTGGACAAGTAGCACAGCCTTGACATATGCATACTCATATGAATTTCAGATATTACTATAAAAATTACTTCTGCTTTTTTTCTGCTCTGTACAGAGATGTAACGAGATAATTACCTACTTCTCTACAGTTGGAAACAAAATTCTTAATGACCTCTCTTTGGGTTCCCTGTAGCCTTTTTTGCAGCCTCTTTAAGTGGGGGCTCTTCTTTCACAGAGATTTCTTCCTGGCATCTGCTATTTGTGTTATCTTTTCAAGTTACTTGTGTTCTTCATGCTCCATAACATGAGTAAGGGACGCTTATAAAACCATTCTAGAAAGGAAGTAGGCTAATGAGCTAGACACTACAGAAAACACACATCTTTCCATCATTATTTTACAGAATTATTTATGCTGAATATTGATGTTCTCATTGATACTACTATCCTTTTCTCATCTAACCCAGAATTCACTGTGGGACAGGAAATGGAGATTATGAGTACAATTAGTTGACCTTTCAAAATAAATCAACCTCCTTAATACGAAACCTACCTTTTCATAATGTTCTGAGAATATAACAAATGAACAATGTGATTGCAAAATATATTGTGCAATGACTGTACTAGTCAGGATAGGATAGGTTATGCTATAGTAACAAAATAATATTGACATCTCAGCAGTTTAACTCAAAATGTGTTTCTTGCTTACAAAACATTCAGAGACCGTCTTCATCATTTGAACAGTAAGGTTGTTACAGTAGGAGAAGAGACCAATGGAAGAGGCATACCGACTCTTAACTGCCTCAGGCCAGAGTTGACCAATGTCACGTCTGTTACTGCTCATCGGCTAGAATTAGTTATGAGGATTAAATGAATGTTGACTTCCTATGGTAAGTAGCACAGTACTTTGGTACTCAAATATTTGTTAACAAGTAGAAGATGAAATGACTGCCAGCATCGAATAAAATGGCATGCAACAATGTCATCTTTCCTACTTCTGATTAATACACTGAGTCTTTAGAAATCATGAATAACAAATTTAAAATTATGAATAATTTTCATCAAGAAGAGTTTGGCACGATTTTATAAGCTAAGGCAGTTTTTAAATACTGCAGGAACTTCTGTAGTTGAACATTTTGGGGCTGGTTTTAAAAGTTATAGTGATAAGCAGTGTTTTAAAACTCTCATTATATTTCCAGCTTCTATACTAAGGAGAATACAGTGAAGACATCCAATCATATTTACACACTTGGAGTTATCTAGTATAAGTGATGAAGATGCCCCTCCACATTCAAGTATGGCAGTATGTGACAAATGCAAATACTATCCTGGCTTAGGATCTTACTGATATGTTTCACTGTGCCATCCAATTTTTAATTCACAGCAACTAGTTCTTCTTGAATTAAACAAATAGCAGTCACTAGTATTTACTGAAATGCTGCTATGTGTCATATAATGTAATGGACAAGGCTTGTGAGGGCAAGAGTATTTTATGAGTTCCAGCCTATCAATTAAAACAGTAACAAGAAAACTGAGGCTTGAAGAGGCTCTGTAACATGCTATTATGTGGCAGAGCCCTGAGTCCTGGTGTATTCTGTATGCAGGGTTCATGCATATCATTTACCAGGGACATAATCTGGTAAAAAAGAAGATACCTAGCAGTCACCAGAAAGAACATCTCTTAACTGCTGATATGGCCCCATGTCAAGACAGACACTTGTGCAATCTCCTTGTTTCAATGAATGAATCTCACAACTACATGCATTTCTGTAGCATTAATCATTCCTATCAGCCAATAAGAAAGCAGGAAGCATGAAAATAGAAACTGTATTTTTGAAAAGTTCTGTTTCCATTACCCTTTTCAAGTAGGAACCCAGCTTGTGTATATTACTGAATGTTTAGGGGTTACACACACAGATACAAATGTATACTCACACAAGTGCAATGTCATCTTTGGAGTACCACATACCACACAACTGATGAAAACTCAGCAGTATTAATGGAATACTCACATTAAACACTAACCTTACTTCTTTTTTCCAGCTGCTAAGCGTCTCTAGAAAAGTACTTCCCATTAATCACAGTTAAAATATTCTAAGTATACTATTAAAGGAAATTATTGTATTGGATTGGAAAATTGATCCCATATACAAAATAGAATTCCAAACTGGGAGAATAAACCTCAAAAAAAGCTCAATTAATTCAAGTCATACAGCTTCAGAAACAACTGGGTATGAAGAATCTTACCTGGTTTTGAGCACCTGATGGTATCCAGTCCACAGGATATACTGATTCATCCACTCATGCACTCACTCACTCATTTATCTATGAAGCACTTCCAATGTGTCAGGTCATGTGCTAAGCTCTGAGATCCCATACACACTGTATCTTCAAGAAGTGCAAAGTCAGTATTTCAGTTAAGAACACCAAGGTGTCTCCTTGAAGTTTAGGCAGTATGTTTATTCAGGACTCTGGAGGGGCTGAAGCCTACACCTCAAACTCTGAAGCAGAGTAGTCTACCCTCCTGAGAAACCCTGGGCACATCTACAGTCTCCTTTCCGACTGCCTCTTCCTTCTGGATGCACAAAATGGAATGCAGCTATTCTTCCCATCTTAGCTTTCAGGACTTCCTGCCTCATTGACTCTCTGAGTTCAAATTCCAACTTCCTATCACAGGAAATCTGGCTAACCCAGGCTGACTCATGTCTATTCCCTTGTCCAGTGCCCTTAGGCCAGCGGGAAGGAGCAGGGCATCCACTGGCCTCTCAGTAGGGGCTACAATTAGTCCCTCTGAGAATAACCATGGGTAGAAGGCAGGCAAACTAAGATATCTGTTATATTAAATAGACAATCACACTTAGATGGTGTTAATATAATAACATTTAACACAGTTTCTGGCACAGAATAAGTTCTAAATAGATAGTGGCTACCCTTTCAGTGGCTATTACAGCACCTGGTATTGGCTGTTATGTTAAGGTAAGCCCAAAGGTAAGCCCAAAGGTCTGGGGCAGCCCAATGCAGGGGCACCCATCTCAATACCAAGGGAACCTAGAAAGACTTTCAAGATGACGTGGTGAAAGATGAGGAGGAACTAACAGATACAGTTGAGCGTTTGCATAGCAGGAAGAAGAGAGTAGTCCAAAATTGTGCAGTATGTATGAAATTCCAGAGATAAGAGAACGTGCTATTTTCCATAAATTCCATGTGACTTAGCATGCCAGAAGCTTAAGGTATAAGTTTGTGGAAAGACTGGGTGAGATGAGGCTTGGAAGGGTTGAAGGAGTCAGATCATCAGCCTTACTCAGAAGGCTATTTGGTGGTACTGAAGAATTTTAAGAAGAGGAGGGATCTGATCAAATTTCTACCTACTCCTTGTAGTGTGGAGAATGGTGGATTAGAGGATAACGGGGGGTGGGAAATTGTAGTTCATTTGGATGCCATTCACCCAGGTAGAGTGCCAAAGTCAAAGCTACTTTAGAAAACACTGGGATGGGTTTGGTCCTGCACTTAATGAATCTGAGGTGCCTGAAAAACAGCTATGAGCTGAGGTGTCTATAAGGGAACTGAATGTAAGGGTCTGAGCTCATGAGAGAGGTCTAGGAATGGGTGGAGAGCCAATGGGAAAACATACTAAACACAGGCTCCAAGAGCTTTGGAAACACAGAAGTGGAACCATTAATTCTCTGGAAGCCTGGGAAGGATTCTCAAAGAAGGTGACATTGGATTGGAGTCTGGAAGGAGTAGGAGGGGCCTCCAGCAAACAGGTGAGATGGGATGAGGAAGGAGAAAGGAGCATTCCTAGCACAGGGATTCCACACGGGGGCAACTCTGTAAACCCTAGCTTTGAAATCTGAAAAAGGAGGCCATTGGGCACCACTCAGCTTGTTTGTACATAGGAAAAGACATGAAATTGTGTCTATGACTTAATCCTTGGAGACTAGAGAGGCAAGACAGTCAAGGCTACATATGACTGAATGCTGTAGCTACTGTCCTATAAACATTCTATAGGAACAGAAATAAAGTATTTCTAAAACACATTCGCAGGCTTCCAGTTAAGCAAGACAGATTGAACAAGTGTTTTTACCTTCCTTTCCTCAAAAAAACCCACCAATCCTCATCTTCCAGTATAAAAAGATAATAAGTAATGCCTAAAGTTGACAAATCTAAAAACAGTAGTATATGCCAAGAAATAACAAAACAAATGCCAATTAAAGAAAATAAATGAGACTCTTCTGGGGATTGCGACATGTGCATAAGAAGGGATTAGAAGGACCACTTTTCATTATTACAAATCCTGAGGGACTTCTGCTTGAATTTTCTAACTATACATATGTATTGCTCTGGAAAAATAAACATTTTATAAATTACCACATCAATGAGGTATGAATGAGATTTAGCTTGGATGCAACTTTTCACAAATACACCTTTCCAATAGTAAATAACATGCAAAGCATGATTATTCCATACTAAATCTAAGTCAATACACTCTACCAGGCATGATTGCCTTGTACCATACCAATCTGTCATCACTTTTATATATTATGAAGAATTTGTCCTGTCTGCTAGACTAGACGTTTTTAAGAAACAATCAAACATTTGTGTCAACTCCCTTGAACATTTTACAGTCACATGTTACTATCATACAACACAGAATTTCAGAGCTAGAAGGGTCTTTAGAATGTAACTAGTCCAATGTCCTCATTTTGTACATGGAAAAAATAAACTAGAGGTCAAATGGCTCATCAGTGACTGTGCTCAGGAAACAATCCAGAGCCTCTCCTTCCTGGTCCATTGTTTGTGTCACGAAACCAGCATTTCCCAAGCTCGGGTCTACTGAACACTAGGTTTGTGATACCATGTGGCCTGAATAATACTAACAGTATTGTCAATAATAAGTCCATTTTTAAATCTTTCTGTTGTTTAGAATTTCAGTAACAAAAGAAGATCCTTTGTGTGATAAGGGCCAATATAGAGCTGTATCCTAAATAAATAAGATGTTATGGCATCTCCTGCTCAGTGTAAACAAGAGAGATTCAATCCTTGCTCTTCTGGAGCTTATCAACATACATTCAATCTATGAGAAAGAGAGACTTAAACAAAACAAATGGAATAAAGTAGAATGACTGGCACACAAAAAAACCTTCATGGGAACCGGGATGTATTGACCAAAGCTGAAATCACAAGTATGCCTACAAATAGAACATTTATAGCATTGTTTCTAGAATAAAAAATGTAAAAGATATTTGGTAAATTTTACAGTGATCCAAAAAGTACTGAGTCTCTTTAGTATTCCATACTTTACAACATTATGGTCGAGTTGATAGATCTCACTTTGCTGCCACAGACCACACTATTGTACAGACTGATGGTGGCGTTTGACTTGCACATAACAAATTATCTGATGATTATAAACTTCCATTATATCTAAAATTATTCTATAGTGATACAGATCACCTTTTTTTTTTTTTTTTTTTTTTTTTTTCATTCTAACCTA
>NW_016807111.1:680747-694690 GCF_001698545.2 Rhinopithecus bieti | reverse complement strand
TTTTTTTTTTTTTTTTTTTTTTTTTTCATTCTAACCTACTGGATATCTGGATTTCTCTGTCTAGAGTTCTGTCTGACATCTGATACTCCTGCCTTTCCCCACAGGCCCACTTAATACCCAGATCAAGCTGTTTTTGCAACTTTTGCTGACAGGTACCTGATACCCTCCCAGACCCACCCTTATATGTAATGCAGTTTCTCTGCAGAGAAATGTCAGAGTTTTCCATTGCTTGCTTACAAGGCTATCTCTGCAGCAGAAAATGAGTTCTTGAAAGCAGAAAACATACCTGCTTATCTTGTATCCTCCACTTTTAGCTAATACTTGCACCCCACAACTTGACCTTTGTTATGAAGACAAATATTTTCTGAACACTTTCTTATTATAAACAAATGATATAAATCCATAAATTGTGATAGCTAATGTGCTGTAATACTTCTATGAATTAAAGAAAGAAATGAAATGATATTCTCCCAAATTACATATTTATTAAATAGAGAAAAAATGGCAACACATTCTAAATTATACATTTTTTTTTTACATTAAAAAATCCACTTTTAAGAAAACCCAAAGAGGAAATCCACATTTACAAAGCAGTTATTTTAGACAGAAACTGGCATTACAAAAGGTTTCACCATATAGCTCATTAAACAGCAACTTCCCTGGATAGATTAATTTTGTTTCACAGTTTTGAAAATGTATGATTCTCCATTCAGTTAAATAAAGGCTTATGTTTCATCATAGCCCTACATGTATTATAGCAAAGCACAAGCTCTTTAAAACGGTGGTCCACAAACCTGCAGCATGGACCACAACCTGGGAGCTGTTAGATGCATAATCTCAGGCCCATCTTGGATGGCCTGACTCTGCAGGTGTTTGCATTTTAACAGGATCCCCAGGTGATTCACACACACGATGTGGTTTCAGATACACATCTTCAGTTCATCTGACTTCCCTTCTTTGTGCTCCAAATATATCAACTCCAAATAAAATGACTTTATACTTATAGTATTAAACATAGGGTACAGTGTGTGTGTGTGTGTGTGTATACATATATATATAAATTTTTTTTGAGATGGAGTCTCATTCTGTCACCCAGGCTAGAGTGCAGTGGCATGATCTTGGCTCATTGCAACCTCCACCTCCCAGGTTCATGTAACTTTTCTGCCTCAGTCTCCCCAGAAGATGGGACTACAGGCGCAAGTCACCACATCCGTCTAATTTTTGTATTTTTAGTAGAGACGGGTTTTGGCCATGTTGGCCAAGCTGGTCTCAAACTTCTGACCTCAGGTGATCCGCCTGCCTCAGACTCCCAAAGTACTGGGATTACAGGCATGAGCCACCGTACCTGGCTGGGTACAGTTAATATTATACAGTTTATGGTGCTTTGAATTTTTTCAGAGTCCTTTTACACACACATCTTCCCATATGATGATTCATTTATCTGATCTAGCAATAATGTAG
Organism: Rhinopithecus bieti; assembly: GCF_001698545.2. Taxonomy (NCBI): domain Eukaryota; kingdom Metazoa; phylum Chordata; class Mammalia; order Primates; family Cercopithecidae; genus Rhinopithecus; species Rhinopithecus bieti. Next base: position 693,229 of record NW_016807111.1, on the reverse strand, counting down.
AATTGTATTTTTCCAATTTACAGATGACTCAGAAGCATTATGGAGTAAGAAAGCTGGTAAGGAAGGGTAAAAAAACTGATTCCTAACGCAGGAATCTGATGCCTCATACTGCATCCTCTCAGCATCCTGAGAGCTTCCTCAGAGCATAATACATAATATATGGAGGCTGCTGGGGATGTAACTTCTAATGAAATAGCTGAAAAGTAAAATGAGTAAAGATAACAGACAGTTAATGGAAAAAGGTGAGACTAACTGCCCCAGGACAAATTAACTATCTGAGACATGGTGAAAGAACAGGCTTACATGGATCCAAACTGAACTAGAAATAGGCTTCTGGGACAACAATCCGATCACAAACACCAAAGACTAAAGACTAACACAAAAGTTACGTGTAGTAGCTACTGCTTTCAAGTAGATGCAGGATAACCCAGTGATTTTTTTACTTTAAACAACAAAAACTTTACTGACAATGACATCATTGGAATCAACTGTATATTTCCCTGATTCATAAACAAAGCTCTTCCCTAGAAACCAGCATTAATACTGCACACAGTGACAACACCTTGGGTTCTTGCCATGTCTTAATAAATAACTCTGTCTGAACAAGAAAAACCAAAGGAAATACCAGTATAGAGAACTATTCAGGCAAGTGTGCAAATTAAATCCTAATTAAACCATTTGAATATCAGAACAAATATAGCACAAAATTGTAATGCCAATTAGCATTTTGTTGATCAGTCATTACCATAAAACAAAGAACAAATATAACCGTGTTGCTTTAATAAGGTCCCAATTACAGAAAAATTACTTTAGCACAAAATGCAAAGAAACAGCAGATTCACACATAAATATTCCAGCAGAGACAAATTAAAGAGATAAGGCTCACATGCAATCACTTAGTGCACGAAAAACCCGCAAATTCAACAATCCTCTGTTGCCATCAACAATCCTCTGTTAAAACATGTTCAAAAGGTGCACTCTTAAACACAGGGAAAGAGCAACGTTTCTTTTTTTTCTTTCACCTAACCTCTAACGGAGAGTCCCCCAACTTTCCTTTAGGAAAACATATATTTTCTTTTTCCCCTTCTCTTTCTCCCTTTGGGAACCTCACCCTTCAATGTAGATTACTCCAACGCCAAACTCTCCCCAAAGATCAACTAGATCAACTACACATTTCTAACTATATCTCCCTCTGGACATTATACTGGCAACTGAAGCAACATATCCAAACACAACAATCATTTCTATTTTACTGTCTCCCTATTGCTAATGTCCTAGCCTTTTCCTAGTTATCCACACATTTAGAGTTGTCTTCATTAGGATCTAAAGCCAGTCAATTCTGTTTATTAATTTTACTGCTGAAATCTCTCCCTTTCTATCTACTCTCATAGCTAATAGCTATATGTAAGCTTTTGTGAGGTCTTACCTTGGCTATGTTAATAGATTTGCTATCTGATTTTCACTGGTTCTCCAATTCATTTAACGTTGCTGCCCAGCAGCAAAGGCTCTACATGGTCTGGCCCATCTTATCTTTGCTGGCTTCTATCTCTCCTCTTCTCCAAACACAATTTATGGTGCTCCCTGATGACAGCCCTCCTTGTTTGTTACCCAACATGCCTTCTCTTTCCTGCTTTACATCTCTGCTTAGCCTGGTTTCTAAGAAACTAAAACCAACGTAGTTAAGAAACCTGTAATGTACTCCCCAGATTCAGGTCTTTAAAAGGTTTTCATTTGTTGTAGGTTGAGTGGTATCCATACTCCACAAAAAAAGATATGTCTACATTCTAATCTCTAGAACTTGTGAACATACCTTAGATGGCAAAAGATGAGATTTATTTATTTATTTAATTTATTTTTGTGCTTGCTTCAGCAGAACATATACTAAAATTGGAACAATACAGAGACTTAATTTTTTTTTGAGTCAGGGTCTTGCCCTGTCACCCAGGGTGCAGTGCAGTGGTGAAATTATAGATCACTGTAAATTTGAACTCCTGAGTTCAAGTAATCCTCTTGCCTCAGTCTCCTGAGTATCTGAGACCACAGGCACATGCTACTGTACTAAACCAAAAAAACATGGTTGAGTTCAAGGTCTTGTGAGGAAGAGCTTTTGTATTATCCACGTGAGCCCTAAATGCAATGTCATGTGTCCCTACATGAGTGAGGCTGGGGAGCATTTAGCACACACAAAAAAGGAGAAGGCAATGTGACCAGGAAGGCAGAAACTGGAATGATGCAGCTGAAGAATGGCAGCAGCCAAGAGCAGCTGACAGGCCTCCCCTACGCCCTCCAGAAGGTGTGTGGCCTTACTGATACCCCTATTCTGGAATTTTTATCTTCAGAAATTTGAGAAAATAAATTTCCATTGTATTAAGCCACCACAGTTGTGCAATTTGATTCAGAACCCAAAGAAACTAATATACCATCTTTATAGCCTGGCTTGAACACCATTTCCAATTGCACCAAAGGATGCCTTACTGTCTTGCGGTTGGTGAACTTCCCTAATTAGAATTATTTCAGCATCTTGTTTTCACACTTACCATATTAATACTGCCATATTAATAACACATATATTTATATCTCACATACATCCTTATAATAAGCATAACAAACAATACACCTGAACATATGTGTGAACACGTTTGTGTGCCTGTACATATATATGTTAAATATTATCATGTATCTGGGTATACGGATTTATGTGTGAAATATTATCATGTATGCTGGGTATACGGATTTATGTGTGAATAAATACATGCATGTATACTTATACATACACACACAAACATGTATTTATAAATGTAAGTATATGTTATATAAAGACGTGTGTGTATGTTAAAGATTGTGTGTGTGTATATATGTATATATACGTATATAACATATACTTACACACAAATACAAATAAATACCCAGATATATAATATTTAACATATATATGTACATAAATATGTGTGTGTGTATATATATAGGATATATACACACATCTATTAGAGATGACCTAACAGATTTTTTAAAATTTCCACCTTATCTACCTAGCATAGTGCCTTATTAACAATGGATGCTCAATAATATTTAACAAATAAACCAATGAGTTTATTACAAGTCTTCTCTGAGTTCTCTCACTTCAAATTTCCAAAGTCTTGCTCTGCTAAGTGAGAGTTGGAGATGTGATTGACTGCTGTAGAAAAACTGAAGGCCCTAAGAATTTCTTTGTGATTAGAACAAGGGAGTGTGTTTCCAGGAAATGATGTTGCTGTGCTAAAATCCTCTAGAAAATGTAGACTGTTCTTTCTGATATGGCCAAAGCTCTCTTTGAGATTAAATATTATGATGCATCCAGGAGCAATGATGTAGGCTGTGGTAGTGCATGCTGCAAAGGTTTCAAAGCCGCCTGCATTCAGGGTGTCTGAATGAGGCCAGTAAATCATTGCTGTAACTACAGGGAATGCTCCAGGGAACAGAGTTGCTCTCTGAAAGCACCATGGCTCTGAGATATACTCTATGGTATTGCTCCCACAGCTCACTGAAATATGGAGGCCTGGTTATTTTTAGGGAGCTATACAGGTTTTCCTTATAGTGTGTATTTTCAGAACATAACAATAGGATATTATCATTAATATTTTGTATGAAAATTTTTCTTTATTGAGCATGCAATCTTAAAACATCTGCTGTGTTTTAAATGCTTTTATTCGTTTAATTTTAATAGGAAGGCATAACTTCCTCTTTAGTATAAGGAAGACCTCTATATCAGAAATTGTTTGCTGGTCCTGCTTTAGAAACTCATTGATTAGGTAGTAAGATTTATAGTAAAGCTGATATCTAATACCTATGTCCAGCCTACACATTTCTGAACATGCCAAAGGGGAGCAAAAAAATTAGAAAGGAATCTTGAGCAAATGCTTGCAGAGTAAAGCAGAAACTCTTTGCTTCTAGGAATTCTTATTAGATTTTGGCCTCCAAGACAACAAAACACCTGGCAGCTGAAGGTCTGGTTTAACCATCCTTGGAGGTACCATTTATATTTTAGGGTAACTCAACGAGCTCTTTGGGGAAGCCTTAGTCCTTCCCCAGTTTTGGGATAGAAGCACCTCCTAGGTGCTCGTATGGCCCTGTTCTCACAATACTTACTCTGGTGCATATAATCAACTAGCCTTGAGAGTCTCTGGACCAAATGGCTACATTAGGGTGGAGAATCATGTCTTTTACTAGTATACATCTAGCAGCTAAGGTGCCTGGCATATAGTAAGTATTCAGTAAAAGACAGATGAATCAAGTGAAACTCACTTCCAAAGCATTGCTTAAAAACCAGGAAAGGATTTACATCTCTTTTCCTGGTTACATTATAAAACCAATTTGTCTACTTTTCAAATGCAGTTAAGATTATTTAAGGCAGCTTAAGTTTCTATCCTTTTTCTTAAGACTGGCTTGTTATTTGCATACATACTGCTTTTAGACATGAAATAAAGCTTTGATTGGCAAGTCAGGAATGGATGTCATCTCATCTTGGCTTCCAACTTTATTTAGATTCATGTTTTTATAGACAGAAAGCAGACTGCTAAAAAGTCAAACCTCCAGTGAATAGGTTGAAAACTTGCTTGATCTACAACTGTGACTTAAATGTACTCCAGCAAGTGGAACACTGGAGGTTAAGACTATAAATACAATAAAAAGGAATAACAAGAAAAGGAAAAACCTCAAAATCTCAATTCTTATCGATATTTTTTATTCCAAATGCTGAAACAATTACAGCCATTATATTTACCATTTAAAAAGTCCAGAGGCCAAGGTGGGTGGGTCACTCAAGGTTAGGAATTAGAGACCAGCCTGACCAACATGGTGAAAACCCGTCTTACTAAAAATACAAAAATTAGCCAGGTGCAGTGGCACGTGCTTGTAATCTCAGCTACTCGGGAGGCTGAGGCAGGAGAATCACTTGAACCCAGGATGCAGCAGAGGCTGCAGTGAGCTGAGATCGTGCCATTGCACTTTAGCCTGGGCAATAAGAGCAAACCTCCATCACAAAAAAAAAAAAAAAGTCCAAACTGAACACCACTTGGCAGAGAAAAAGTAGACTTATTTATGATACAACCAATTCAATGTTGATGAAGCCATTTTAACTATTTATCACCAATCTTACTGAGGTTGGCAATTGTCTTACCTAACAATAGACAGGAGGTATCTGCAATACTTTGGAAAAAGCAGCAGATAATAGATCAGAAATTTTTATTTAAATCCTGACCCTGCCACTGATCCACTGTATGACTTTAGGGAAGTTACTGCACCTTTCTGTGCCATGGTTTTATCAACCATAAAGCAAGAAGATGACCTAGCCTGCCTCTAAGAAGCCTTCCAGAGCTAAAATTTAGTGAAATCACCATATTAACATATTGTAGACACAGGCGTTACTACTTTTAGTAAGATACAACTTTTATTAAAGTATACTCTGAAAAAAATGTGGAAAAGTGAAAATACCGTTTGCCTTACCATTTATTCAGTGCCATTTCCCTGATATTGTGCTAAATAACTATTTAATATTCACATTTACTTTATAATAAGTGGTGTTATTGTTATTGTTACTTAATCTCTGAGTACTGAGAGGGGTTGAGTAATCCCTACAAATACATAGCTATAGCTAGGAAGTGGTAGGGGCTGGATTTCAGCTGAGGTCTTGTTACCCTTAATTATTATTCCGTATGTCTCTCATCAGGCTAAATTTTCTTTTCAAATTAATGAATGTCATTAACCAGTGTTGGTATAAACCCAATGCTATGCTACATTGTGCAGTACATGCATCTCTTTAATACATTGTTTGTTTCCTTACATGCATTGGAAACCGTATTATGTGACATAGTTGAAACAGCACTGGATTGATTAAAATGCCAGTTAAAATGCAGGGTTTTACATTTTTATTTTAGCTTAACACATGTAAATATGCATTTCTATAGCCAATTTCTGATGAACTGCAAGAGTCTTTTCTTTAAGTATGTCTCATACTGATAAAATTTTGTAATCATTCTTGCATAAGTTACATCCATAATTTATCTATAATTTCCAATTTATCTTTCTTGAAAGTAGAGAAAACCTTAAAGATACATATGAAGCAATTTATATAGGGAGCTCTTCAGGCTTTTTCGACTTATTTTATTTTCATTTTTTGTGAAATAGTTCAGTTGTCTCACTTATACCAAACTGTAATGAACTGAAGTGTATCTTCCCAAAATGTATCTGTTGAAGTCCTGACCCCTCAGTGTGCTTGTATTTAGAAATAGGGCCTTCAGAGAGATAATTAAGGCTAAATGAGGTCACAGGGATAGTGCTCTAATAGCACAGGGCAGGTGTTCTTTTTTTCTTTTTTTAAATTTTTTTTTTTTTTTTTTTTTTTTTTTTTTTTTTTTGAGATGGAGTCTTGCTCTGTCGCCCAGGCTGGAGTGCAGTGGTGTGATCTTTGCTCACTGCAAGCTCCGCCTCCCGGGTTCACGCCATTCTCCTGCCTCAGCTCCCGAGTAGCTGGGACTACAGGCGTCCGCCACGACGCCCGCTAATTTTTTTGTTTTTAGTGGCGACGGTGTTTCACCGTGTTAGCCAGGATGGTCTCGATCTCCTGACCTGTTGATCTGCCCGCTTCAGCCCTCCAGAGTGCTGGGATTGCAGGCTTGAGCCACCGCGCCCGGCCGGACAGGTGCTTTTAAGAAGATGAAGATATACCAGAGATCTCTTTCCTTCCACATACGCAAGGAGGAAAGAGCATGTGAGGACACAGTAAGATGGCGACCTGGCGATCAGCCAGGAAGAGAAGTCTCACCAGAAATCAAATTTGCCAACACCTTGACCTTGGATCTTCCAGCCTCCAGGACTATGAGAAACAAAGTCTTATTTAAGACATTCAGTCTGTGGCATTTTGGTATGGCAGCCCAAACAGACTAATAAACTCCACAACTTTATTTTTGAGCACTCACTATTAAAGTTTCGACAAACACCGAATTAACTATTTACAGACACAACTCTCTTTTTTGTATTCATGTTTTGCTGTGTCACACAACATTTAATTAAATTATGTAATTACATTAACATGTAGGACTGGAAGACATATGTCTGGAAACAAATACAACACACCTTTGGAATATGTATTTCTCAATGGTGGGAACAGAAGTGTGTTCCAGGGAAGTAACACAAAGCATCACAGTAGCCGTGGACATCAGTCAGGATGCTTCATATTAGACTAGACAATGTGGTTAACCCTGCTCTTAGGGTACCTGAGCTCCTGCTGCACTAAATTTTTCATCTGATAGTTTCACTTGCTTCCACATTTCTTCAGAGCAAACCTCAAATGTCAAGATAGGGATCTTAATTCCAGGGAATGATCCAGATTTTGTAGTATAACACTTGTATGATGTGGGATGTCCTCTTTAAGATAAAGAACATCAAATTATACATATAAAATTAGGTAACAGGACCTTGAAAGGGGCCAATAAAGGGGATGGGCCTGAAGCGTCTCATTAGCATCATAGTTAGTCCCCATCTGCTGCTACCCAGACATTTTCCTCCTGCTACAAGTTGCAGCTTCATCTGAATTGTACTTGGCTGGTGTTCATTCAATCACTCTGCAAACATTTACTGAGTACCGCTATGTATCAGGTACTATTCCAGGAGTCAAGGGGAATAAAAGAGACATAAAAAAGGATACAGTAGGGAATAAAACAGACAAAGTCTTTATCCTTAGAGAGCTTATATTCTTGAAGGAAGACAGAACATAAACAAATGAAAATAAATGATATAATTTCAGGTAGAAATAAGTGAGATTGGTACACACCAGGCACTGGGGCCTACTAAAAAAAAAAAAAAAGAGAAAAAAAAAAAAAAAAAAAAAAGTTGTTTTAAAAACCACTTCTTTGTTGAAAAAATGAAAAGTGCCCTCTGAATAAAATGTTTTCAATAACACCAGAGTCACGCTGTAACGTGACACATATAACGTTGTTGAAGAGATTCTGATCTTGTGAAGTTGTTTCTTGCTTAGAACAAGCCTTTCCAATCTTGTGTGCTTGTTTTGAAAACTAAGTAAACTATGCTATGGTTTTTTAAAGGATAATATATCAAAATGGACAACTTAGGTCAAGTTCTCCACAAATAGAAGAAATAAATTTTGCAGCAATCCAAGTTTTACAGGACATCATTATATATGAGCCTGTCATGGGAACACAATCCAATGAGATATTTCTAAAGTCAGGTAAGGAAACATAGGATACCCTTACGAGCCATTCTACTTAACAGAATATATTTTCCTGATCAAATTACATGCAAATTGATGGTCATGTCAATAATGATCCAACCAATAGCTTGTTAGAGATACTCATTTAACTAAAGTAAGAATGATTTATATTGCTGTAATATTTTTTATTAATCATATTTAAATTCCAGGCCACACAGTCAGTGACAGCTCTGAAATTTTTTAATGCAAAAGGAGTTTTCATAATATTTTATTGTCCTAAAAAGTCATGTTCCAAATATATGCTGTCCAATGGTTCCAAATCTAAGGCCACTAAATCCAAGGAGATATGGGTGACATAGTAAAAATCTGTATCAAATACAGATTATACAAAATAATACAAATACAAATTATACAAAATACAGATTTGATACAAAATCTATATCAAATACAGATTACAAATACAAATAACAGGTTAAACCCTCCAAACATATGGCAGGGTTCTCCTATTCATGAATCTTTTAAAATCAGCCAGAAAGAGTAATTTTTAAAAATGGTCAAGTGATAAATGAGAACATTCTCATTGCCTATTTCAAATTAACTCATCAATGAAAAGAAGTATCAATGCTGGTTAAACACAGTTTTCCCATTCATGGCAGAGAAATGAAGTGCCAGCTGCTGTTTTTATTAGAAACTTTTCAAATATCAGAAATGTTGCACCTGGCATAAAAACTGAGTAGCATGGTTTATGTTAGTTTATTAGATGACTATAATTTTTTAAGATAACACATGAAAATAACTAGCAACATCAACTGTGCCAGTGTTGATATTATAATAAAATATAAAACACATAAAACTTGCCCATGCTGAGTTATTCATCTCCCTAAAAAGTGACTCAGCCATTTCAACACACTGAAACGATGAGATACAAAAATAGCTCTCATAAATTAATCTTTTATGTTGGAAGTAGACCAATGGTAATATGTGTTGTTCCAAATAAATGATCTTAATGTCCTAAAGCTATACTGTCCAAATTGGCAACAACTAGCCACATGTGGCTATCAAATCTTTGAAATGTGGCTACTTTGAAATAGGATGTATTGTAAGTATAAAATTCATAAAAGATTTTGAAGATTTTGTATGATAAAAATTTAAAATAAATCGCAATAATTAAAAAATATGAAACATTGTAATATTTACATATATATTGAGTTAAATAAAATATATTATTATTTTTTTAACTTTTATTTTAAGTTCAGAGGTACAAGTGCAGGTTTGTTACATAAGTAAACTTGTGTCACGGGCGTTTGTTGTACAGATTATTTCATTACCTAGGTATTAAGCCTTGTACCCATTATTTACTTTTCCTGATCCTCTCCCTCCTCCCACCCTTCATCCTCTGAAAGTCCCCAGTGTGTGTTGTTCCCCACTACGTGTCCATGTGTTCTCGTCACTTAGCTTCCACTTATCAGTAAGAACATGTTGTATTTGGTTTTCTGTTTCTGTTAGTCTGCTAAGGATAAAGGCCTCCAGTTTTACCCATGTCTCTGCAAAGGACAGGATCTTGTTTTTATGGCTCCGTAGCATTCCATGGTGTATATGTACCAAAATAACTTAATGTATTTATTTTTACTGTTTTATGTGGTTACTAAAAAACTTTAAATAACATTGGCTTATATGACATTTCTTTCGGACAATGATGGTTTACAGTGGCAAGAGTTTGGTTCAATTTCAGCTAAGAACCTCGGGTTCAGAAATTCACCTAGAATTCTCTGAGTCTGTCCTAAACTCCAAATTTCCAGTAATCTTAAATTTTGCAAATCCCTCATCTAGGTACAGTAAGTTCTCACTTAATGTCATCTAAAGGTTATTGGAAATTGCAACTTTAAGTGAAAGGATGTACAGAGAAACCAACTTTATTATAGGTTAGTTGGTATAAACAAGAATTAAATTCCTATGGCATAATTCTGGTCACAAAAGCATCACCAAACTTCTAATTAAAGACCAAAACAGTTCTAATACTCAACACTGAAATAAATGTGAGCTATATATACATTCAAGAAAAAAGTGAATAAAAACAAGTGCGATAATTATATACCCAAGTTTGGTGAATCAGTGAATGATGGCAGTGGTAGTGGTGGTGGGTTAAGTCAAGGAATAAATGTTTGCAAAGCAGACATTGGAAGGCGCATCCCCTACCATCACACAGCTCAAACACAAACAAGAATGAACATGGCAGGCTCATGGAGTGCTTTCCTGCTGCTCCGTTTATTGTAGTGCACTTGTATAATTATCTTATACTTGATGAATTTATATTTTACAATAACTTGTATTCATTTATTCATCCCATTTTCAACCCATTTGTTCCAGTTCAGGGTCTCTGGTGGCCAGAGTATATTCTAGTAGCTCAGGGCACAAGGCAGGACCCAGCCCTGGACAGGATGCCATCCCATCGGCCAGCACACTCACACACCCACACTGACTCAGACTGGGACCATGTAGATGCATCAATTCACCTAACGGGTACACCTGTGGCATGTGGAAGGAAACCAGAGTATCCAGAGAAAACCCAGAAACTTCACACTGGACAGTGGCCCTGGCTAGAAATTGGTTTTTTGTTTCTCATCAATATTACAATGAAATGATGGTGAAGAAATGACTTCATTCTAGGACCTGCTGTATATATCTTCTGTTACCATCACTTAATATATACTATGGTCATTGTACTTATATATATCATATTACATCAACATATCTAACGTAATGCTGAGACTAATAAGGGCTCTGTGAATGGTAGCTATCATCATGTAATTATCACATCATTTTCAACACTGACTTCGGAACCTAGTATAGAAGCAGATACACATTGGACTTGCAACAAAACTCTATGGAATTAAAAATGAATAAACATATGAGCCAACAAATGAATAAATGACACATGAGGTTAATGAAAATTTTAAATAATTGTTTTATAATATAATGAAATAGGACACTGCCCTTATCATCCTCAATTTAATCTTATCTGAAGTCCATAAAATTTCAAGTCAAAAATTTCTATCTTTCTGATATGGAATTAGGGCAGAAGTGAGGCTTGTCTAAGAAATTGTCAGAAGCAGAGATTTAAATGCACCATTAAACTGTCAATATAGATTTACTGGCCAATGAACTTTAAAATGGTTGGGAAACTGGGCTGAAAAAACTATGCACTTCAACTATTCTTTATTTATATCAAAGACCCTGTGTTAGTTTCCCATAGCGGTTGTAACAAATTGCACCAAATTTACAGGCTTAAAACAACACACATTTATTCTCTTACAGTTCTGGAGACTGGAAGTCTTAAATCAATTTCAATGGACCCTAATTAAGGTGTTGACAGGGCCATACTCCCTCTGGAGGCTCCAGGGAAAAGCCTATACCTTTCCTCTTCCAGCTCCTGTTTGCTGCTGGCATTCTTCGGCTTGTGGACGCATTACTCAAATCTCTGCCTCTGTGGTCACATAGACATCTCTTCTGCCTTTGTCAAATCTCCCTCGGCATCTCTCTTATAAGGATACTTGTGACTGCATTTAGAGCCTACCCAGGTAATTCAGGAAAATCTCCCATCTCAAGATCCTTAAGTAAATCATATCTGCAAAGTCTCTTGCATATAAAGTAACATTTAAAGGTTCCAGGATTAGGACATGATACCATTGGGATCATTATTCAGCCATAGGACAAACCCCAACACATGATTTCCTAATCTGCCTTGAAGCATTAATTAAAAATGATCATTTATATAACATTTTGCAATTTTTATTAAAGTTGGATGAATACAACCCAATTTTTTTTACGTGCAGCAATGATGTAGCTGGTGCACACCCATGACTGATTACTGTTTAGCACATTGATAGAAAGCTCTCTCCCTCTCTTCTCCTCTTACTCTCCCTTTCTTTTCTTTCTTTCTTTTCCTTCTTTCTTTAGGAACTTCCTGCAAGTCAGAGTTGCCAACTAACTGGTCATGTATCCATATTTTGTTCAAAAAATTATTTTCGGCCGGGCGCGGTGGCTCAAGCCTGTAATCCCAGCACTTTGGGAGGCCGAGATGGGCGGATCACGAGGTCAGGAGATCGAGACCATCCTGGCTAACACGGTGAAACCCCGTCTCTACTAAAAATACAAAAACTAGCCGGGCGAGGTGGCGGGCGCCTGTAGTCCCAGCTACTCGGGAGGCTGAGGCAGGAGAATGGCGTAAACCCGGGAGGCGGAGCTTGCAGTGAGCTGAGATCTGGCCACTGCACTCCAG
>NW_016807111.1:670075-680714 GCF_001698545.2 Rhinopithecus bieti | reverse complement strand
AAAAAAAAAAAAAAAAAAAATTATTTTCAACCAATCAATATTTCTAAATTGGATTTTCATGAACTTTACACACACATGCAAACTGGATGCATAAATAGTATAAAACAGTAAAACAGTTATCTGAATTATTTCAACATATTTTAATTATATTTAAAATTTATTGATATAATACATAATAGAATTGTTGTATATTAATGATACATTCCCATTGTTCTTCGATTTTTCAAAAAATGTATCTGGAAAATATGAGACTTTGTTAGTTTAATTTACATTCCCAACAAAGAGAGAGGGAAAATAATACATCATGCTCAAAGTTGTCTTTGTTTACTGCCATCCAGTGGTCAAATAATTACATCGCACATCAAATATTAAAAAATGAAGTCATACTGGGTTAGTAACTGAGTCTACAAATTTGCTTTCATGTTCAGAAACACGTATCCTAAAATTTGAACACACAAAAGAAAAAAGTCAAGAAAGTAAGACTTCTGGTTCTAAAATTAAAAGTTACCTTTCTGCTCAAGTTTTAATAACTGAATCATAAGGGGTTGGCCTTTCGTTTTCAAATAATATTGTTCTCAACAGCAACTCAACCAATACAGATATTTTTCTATTGAACCAAATATTAGGATAGGTAATTTATGGCTATAGTTTGATCATCAAGACGGAATCTCGAAATTAAGATTCTTAAAAAAAAAATCCTAGGTCACATAACGGTGGCATTCACATGGCATTGCTTTGCCCTATGTTCATTCACATACATATTTTCTCTCTTCGGCCAAAGTTAAGTTGTAACAGAGCAGAGACTGTGCCTTAGGTTTGACTGTTTCTGCTCTATGGTGCCTCACCCAGAGCATTGCATGTAGTCTCTGCTCAATAAGTGGTTATGTTTTTTGCAGTTGGGTTTGGTGAAAAGTAGTAAACCGAAGAATACAAACTATAAGGCCACAGTGGTTCTTTCTGATGTATTTAAATAATCCCAACATACATTGTACTTAAACTAAATTCCAAGTTGCTCTCACTTCATTCTATCTTGTTTTTTAATTAACAAATGTTTATAAATCCTTTAATTACATGTTTAGAAACTTTGTCGATGAAATTTCTGTTATTACAGCAAATGTACTTTTATATCCTGTTCAGTAGCAATTCTTGTCATCAGTAAAATGACATATAGTGTAAACATATTTCTCTATAAATTTATAAATGGAAGATGCGTCAATTTTCTGTTAGCCTTCTATCATCTATCTTTTACAATGACTCTTAAGACTTGTTTCCTCATCCTTAATTTATTTTTACCTCTTTTTAAAACCCTTTTATTAAATAGCAGGAATTTTATGTAAATGTACTCAAATACTAATATTGCAAAGGCATGACAAAAAGGATTCATTCTAGTCAGTGGTTAGGTTTTTTTGTTTTTGTTTTTGGTTTGGCTTTTTTAAAGACAATTGAAAATTATCCACATTTCACTGATAATTGTCCAAAATTAACCCAAAATATGCTATGTCCAAGGTGGCAGTCTAAAAGTATGTGTAATCTTAGGGTTCTCAACAAAGTCTTTTGGAAACATATAACCAATTCTTCACATACACCACTGTTCATAATAGATACTAAAGCACTTAACCACGTTAAAAGCACTTATGAAATATCAGACATTATTATCATGCATCCATAATGATAAATGTTAATTATTTTAAAAACTTTATAATACATAGTTATTTACTTCATGTTCACTGTGTATGCATTTCAGGCAAATATGTTTCTCTCTTACCTTCATGCCTCTAGGTTTCTCCACATCAATGTTGCACAAGCTCTTAAAGTTTAAAGTGTTCACAAATTAATTTTCTATCTTTATGACCTTCTCTTATCTGTTCTTCCTGCTTTACTTTCTATCTTGTTCAACAATACAGCAACCACCCACACAATTAAAGTAGAAACCTGACAGCCACTCAAGATCCTGAATTTAAACACTCTCTCTCTCATTTGCTTAAAATCTGATAGTGAGCGCGCTCATGTGGCCTAAAGATCTGTCATTAAAAATGACACTGACTGGATGATTTACAGATTCATCAAACCTTATTGAGCATCTCCAATGTGTCAGCCAATGAAATGGACAGTGAGGATGTTCAGCTGTATTAAATATAGTTAGCAAATATATATTTTCAGATGTCAGATATGTGAATAAACGAGTAACATTGTAGGGCTTATGATAGAAATATGGGATAAATAAAGGAGTATCAAAATTTAACTGAGGAGGGTTGGGAGTCGGGGAAGGCTACATAAAGTGGTGCAATTCCTCTATCTAAAACATGATATATCATCTTTACATTCACTTAACAGTTCATTCAAAACAATTGTGAGGTGTCTGGAAGAACCACAACAAAAGGGATTAAAATGATTAAGGGATTCACCATTGGATGACTAACCCAATATTTTACAAACTAATTACTTCACACGATTATTTACTGAGTTGGAGAGTTTAATTACCAGTGGAATTACTCGTTGTATACCTCAAATAGTAAAATAAAAAGACAGGGAGGGCTCAGTAACAAAGTAGAAGCTACAAATATATTTTTGGGGGCCATTTGCAAGCAAGGAGCAACTGACACTAGATAAAGATTGCTCCTCCAGAGAGGAGCAGTGAGAAAAGTGAGAAGAGAAGTCTGAGGTCTGAACCCTAGAAAATGTGCCAGTATTTAGAGGGCAGACAGGAAGACCCAGCCAAGGAGACAGTCAAGGAAACAATAAACAAAGGGTATCCAACAATATAAGGGAAACAAGCCTATGTATGTGTTCAATGCCATATTTTATAGTGATAAATAGCCTTTTATTTTAAAAAATGTTTTATCCTCAAAAATGTTATATTAATAGTTATATAAATCAATAGGGTACAATATGACATTGGTTTTATCTTTGAATGTTCTTTCTTTTTTCTATTAACACCATCCCCCATTGCATTCTAAAATCTTTCCTTCTTTCTTCATCATTCATCATGGTAACAGAAAAAGAGTAAAACATAAAATATGCTTTCTAAGGCTTTCTCTAATATTGCTTCTCCAAATAACCTAAATGGGTCCTGCGTTAGTTTTGGCTTTATTTCTATCACCATTTCAAACTTGTCATTTAGGAGTAGTTAAGACAAAGGAAGGGCAGCGTCAAGGCAAAGGAAGAAAGTTATTCAAGTAGAGAAGGGCCAATCCCTGAAGAAACGATAAATCACAGTGACCTCACCCAGAGCGTTTCGGTGGAGCAGTGGGGATGATTTCAAATCACAGTGGGTAGAGGGGAGGAGAGGAGGAAGAGACATTGAGTCGTGGTGAGACTGAGAGAGTGTATATGATGGTAAAGTGAAGAGAAACAATAAAAGAGCTTTTGCACATTGTGGGAAAATGCAAAGAAACTAGAATATACCCGTTGGCTGAGGGAATGGAGCCAATAAGAAGGAAAAGTTTAAAGATAGAAGAGTAGTATACTCCATGGAAATAGGTTAAAGGAATTATAAAAAGGTGGAATTGTACAAAAAAGAGGAACCAAGAGCACAACATATTCAGACACAGACTGACCAGAACAGAGTCTAATTCCGCAATTTCTATGGCTGCTTTTGTTATAATGGCAGAGTTGAGTAGTTGTAACAGAGACCATATGGCCTGAAAAGTCTGCAATATTTACTATTTGGCCCTTTACAAAAAAAGTCTGCCAACCTCTGCATCTGCTCCAAACTATTAACTATTCTTTGCAGTGAAAATATGCAAGTTTGATAGATGTGTTTTCTATGTTTTCTTTCAAGTTATTAAGGATTCTGAACCCAACAGGGTCTAATCCAAAGCGCCAATAAAATCCCTGTTCACCTCCCTCTTGACTAACACAAATCTATTAGTTATAACTAGAGGAATGATAATAATAGTTTATTGTCATCCAGGCTACAACCATTATTTTCTTCAAGGTTTCTGTAGTAAATGTTGTCAATTTCTGGTTGAAATACATCTATACTTAAGGAAATACCATTTACAGTTTATGAACCTGGTAAACCTATCAGACATATAATCTGAACTTTCCTTTATGGCTCAAGGTCATTATTTTTAAAATCAACAACTTTACTGGGCTATAATATAGTTATTCCCCCAGCAACATACAGAGACAGATTGGAACTATTTTCACCTTATTTAATAAGAAGCCTCAGCCAGCTGGGCTTGCTTAGGTCTTATGAATGCTTTTCAAGACCTGGAAATAAAAGAGGAGGCAGGAAAACTTCTAGCTGTCACTTCTCAGTGCTAACAGTGTGAATAACTCAAATCAGTTCTCTTATCTATTCTAATAACCTGCTCCTCTTCTGCTGTGGATATGAGAACCACATAAACCAGGGTGATGTAATTATATGGAAAGTAAAGACAAATGGGCTTTTAGTGTCTACCACATGATCCTTATGAACACATTTTGTGACACTGATTTTAGCTTTTAAGTGGATTTGTTGCATATTTGTTAGTTCATTTGGTTGCATTTTCCATAGCTGAGTTTGCTAAACAGCTACATTTTGTAAAAGCAGGTGGTTGCTACATTGCTTATTAAATGTTTCAATGAAATGGAGGACTGGTCAGCATCTTCTCAGATTGGGTCTGAAAAGACTTTTTCAGAACCAACATAGCACATTCAATCCCCACTTCACAGCTCACACCCAGCAAACATCTCTGAGCTCTTCAGTCCAAAGAAGGCATGCTACATTTCAAACCTTAAATATTCAAGATCCTAATACATACAACATGGGGGCTATAGTTAATAACATTGTACTATATTCAAGATCCTAATATATTCAAGATCCTAATATATACAACATGGGGACTATAGTTAATAACATTGTACTATATTCTTGAAAATTGCTAAAAGAGTAGATTTTAAGTGTTATCATCACACAAAAAAGGTAAGTATGTGAGGTAATGCATGTTAATTAGTTTTAGTCAACACTGTATACATATTTCAAAACATGTTGTACATGATATATATATACAATTTTTGTCAATTAAAAATAAATTAATAATAAGATATGACCAGGCATGGTGGCATGTGCCTGTGGTTCCAGCTACTTGTGGAAGGCTCAGGTGGGGGGATTGCATGAGCCCGGGAGGTTGACACTGCAGTAAGCCTTGATTATGCCACTGCACTCAAGCTTGGGAGCTACAGCAAGACTCTGTCTCAAAAAATAAATAAAATAAAATAAAATTTAAAAAATGAATCCTAACAAATAAGGCTTCAAATCATGTTTGGCTTACTTTTATAGACAAAGCACTGCATCCAAAACTGTCTTCATGAACACACTCTATAAAATAGTGCTCAAGTAAAAATCCTAAAATCTGAGAAAAGATGACACCTCACAATGAAAGACAACTCCCATGCCTGGGCTGCGATGCTTCCACAGACCTCTCCACCTCCTAATTATACAAAAACCACTAAACTGCGCACCCCACAAATCAAAAAAACACACAGTATTAATCTGTCAATATTAAAGCTAACATAGAGATGTCAACATACCAGAGGGAAGATGAAGGAAAAGACATATTATTATGTGCATTATCAACAGTTATCAGAAACAAAGCATGCTTTATTCTTGCTCTGGAAAAAAAGACTCATCAGAAGAAACTATTTCTTCCTGTATGTGCACTTGTGCCCTTTGCTGTCCTGTGGGCTTCCTCCTTTAGTTTTGATTTACATTTGGTTTTGAAATACCGTACGAGGAGGCAGAATATTTCTGCTGCCCCTTTTGTCTTGGATTCTTTCCTTTTTGCTGTAATATTATATATTACTCCCTGTAGCTTTTTGCTGAAACCATCGCTCACATAACAGTGTAAAAATGCTCCCTTTTAAATTGCATTAATTCTGAAATGCAGCTATTTGAAAAAACTTAAAATGTTATCAAACACTAGACAGGTTACCTGCATAATTCATATTACTTTATTGAGACCTCAGATACAGTTACAAAATAATATCTGCTGTGCTGAGCTGCAGAGCCTCAACCAGGGTGAGGGGACCTCAGGGATATGGTGAGGGCACCAAGGATTTAGGGATTTGGGTTTAAGAAAGTCATTCATGTCCCCCACCATCATATTAAAAATGAAATGATTCCATCTGTATTCATGTCCCACAGGCAGCAGAGGTATAGGAAGACTGGCCCTGATCACAGCCTCCGTCTGGCAGACTCTTCAAGAATACCAGCACCCAGCAGTCAAACACAGAATGGGCCATGTCTCGGTCTAAATTACACCTTTCAATGGTTTCCCACTGCTCTCAGCATAATGGCCAAGCTCCCTAACATTACTCCCCATGCCTTTCGCTGTTGGACACTTGTATACCTGTATTCTCACCTGGAAAGCTTGGCAAGTGCTGTTCTCTCCTGCTCCTCCCTCTCACTGCACCCAATGTCTGAAATGACTTGTCCAGAATGAACACAGCACGGTCAACCCCTGCTCACAGCTTCCACCCAGCAATCATCCCTGAGCTCCTTCAGTCCAGAGAAGGCATGCCATGCTGGATTTTAACATTTTAAAAATCAAGAATCCCAAGGTATACAATATGATTACTATAATAATCACAATGCATTCTTGAAAATTGATAAGGAAGCAGACTTTAAGGGTTAAGTGTTATCACAAAAATATATGAATAATGCATATGGTCATTAGCTTGATTCAGTCATTGAACACTGCATAGATATTTCCAAACAATATGCTCTACAGGATACATTTATACAATCTTTATTTGTCAGTTAAAACTAAATAATAAAATGACATTCTTTTCAAAGAGTCCTAAGACATAAAGCCTCGTTTCATGTTTGCTTACTTTTACAGGCAAAGCAGCATACATTTCAGCCTCAGTTCAGACACCACTTCCTCCAGGAAGTCTTTCCCAATTCCTCAAGTCTATATTCGGTGCTCTTTGTGTATTCCTATCTCTCAGTGCATTTCCTTCATTAAAGCACAGATCACACTCTTTAGAACTTTCACACTTAAATTGCAAAATACATTTTCTCAAGTAAAACTCTTATGATGAACACACATAAGTGAAGAAGAAGTGTGATAATACATGCGGAGCTATTCTGTTGAAGAAGGGGTGGAGAAGCAGAAGCCACACGCATTCAGCCTCCTTGGTACCTGTGCACTGACCTCCACGGCACTTCTGGAGAATCCCGGTACTCTCCAGAATGCATCTGAAAAATATGTAATGGAACTGACAATTGTTTGTCTATATTGTCCACTAGGCAATATATTCCAAGAGGTCAGGAATCATGTGTGCTTCATCATATTGTGCCAGATGCTTAGTTACCTAGCACAATACATAGGAGGCATTAGGGATGTTAGAAATAATCACTGAAGGCTGGGCGTGGTGGCTCACGCCTGTAATGCCAGCACTTTGGGAGGCTGAGGCGGGTGGATCACGAGGTCAGGAGATTGAGATCATCCTGGCTAACACCACGAAACCCCGTCTCTACTAAAAATACAAAAAACTTAGCTGGGTGTGGTGGTGGGCACCTGTAGTCCCAGCTGCTTGGGAGGCTGAGGAAGGAGAACGGCATGAACCCAGGAGGCGGAGCTTGCAGTGAGCCGAGATCTCACCACTGTACTTCAGCTTTCATTGAATACATGAATAATAGTTACAGCAGGGGTTAGCAGTAGAACTTATGATAAAGAACTATTTGTCTGCTACCTTTCATCTTCAGAAGACAGTTAAGATCAAGTAAAGAATGATCTGAAAAGAGCCTTGAAAGAGGTTAGGTAGCTCAGGCATTAACTCACCTTCACCCTCAAGTCATCTTAATCCTTTTAGAAAGATCAATGTATTCCCTGAATGGCATGGCACAGCTGAGGTAGATACAGTCTACACCTGGTTCATCCATCTAAAAGATTTCCCTATCATAACAAAGGGAAGGATTGTATGAAGGTGTTCCAGAGCTGCCTTTTTATACTAATCTGACTTCAACATAGAAAGTTCAAGACTAATTTCCAGAAGGAAGATGATTTACATTGTGACTCAGCTCTTAGGGACAGAGACAGAAATATGCATATCCTTCTAGACTCTTAGAATGACAGGGCTCTGAGACCACATATGCTCAGAGTTCCGCATGACATCAAGCTTATGCTTATTACTAGTCATTAGAGATCAGTGACTCTGTGGCTCTGCTCCGCTGTTTGACTCTTTTGTTCTGAAACAATACAGTTTTGCTTTCATTCACTGAAAGGGAAAATCCTGTGGCAAAAATCACTTAATAAACTCATTATGGTCATTAATGTAACTCACAACCTAGTAGCATCCTCCACTACATGGTATACAGACACCTGGCTAAACCCTGCTCTTTAAAAGAGTTTCCATAAAATGATATTATCCATGGTGGCAAGTCAAAGCCATGTTACATTTAAAATATGTAATCACAGCTATGCTTTACAAGATTATAGACTTTAATATCCTTAGAGCTGGTCAAAAAACACACAGATGGGATTCTTTGCTTTCAGGCACTTTAAAAATAATGTATTGATAATTGTTCTCTGTTTTGTTGCCTTCCCTTTAAGCTCTGATCTTCGCACTTAAATCAATGTGCTATCATCAACGATGACAATAGAAAACCACATTAAGAAACGAGCTTCACTACTTTAAAATCTAAGACAGCAGCACAATTACTAAAACTGCAGGCCTATCACTAGATAATGCTGATGTAATAGATGACTCAAGTACTATTATACTGACCAAAGATAACTAATTTCAGAATTGTTTACCATCAACACCTATACTTTCTAAAAGCAACAAAAGGTCAAGGAAATGAAGAATGCATCTGCATTCTTAAGCTCCTAGGCAGGAAGTTCCATGTAGTTAGATTTTAAAATAAGTAACTAATATTGTCAGTTAATTGCTATCTTTATACTTCTTAATCTGCACACTGAGCAACACTTGGTTTTGGCCAGTTATTATTACAAAAGCACCAACTGCGTAGGCACTAAAATTAGAATACGTAGATGCTACTGGTAAATTAAGATTTTCTTTGTGACCAGAGGCAGAAATGTGTATCAAAAGTAAATCAGTTTGAGCAAGAATAATAAATATGATATAAGTGTAAACATTCTATTAAGTACTGTAAATTATTATAGTTTAATCCTTCTTAGTTATAGAGCCTCATGTCCTCCTGGAGACGGGCAACAGATTCAACTACCTTCCTTCACTGGGCCACATTTAACCATTCTACAGGTAGAAAGGCTCTGCAGATATCCCTTCAGAACAAGAATACCCTATGATGGAGAGTTCTGGAAGGCAAGGACACAGCAGCATATCAGCTTCTTATAATGGGTAGGCGGAGACTATCATTTGACAACCCCAACACTATGTATTTCCACATCAATTTCTTAGCTATTCCAGGTATCTGGAGCTATTAGGCATAGTATATCAAGAAGTTGTGGGGTTTTATTGTGTTAGGCTAGACAGAATAAAACACACCTCATGCCCTGTACAGGACACCTGGCTTCTTTGCCCCTTTCTTCATCCCAACATTAAGCAGCAACTAACAGGGCCAGCAGGAACAAATGAAAAGCATTCAAGTATGTTCATCATCAGGTAATGGTTTCTAAAACTCCCAAAGCTCACTTCTAATTTTTTGTTGTGATTTCCTATCATTTGCAATCTGAAAGCCAGATCTTCTAAAGACCCTAAATAAATATTTAGAAACTTTCATTTTCTATTTTCCTCCTTTTTATATTCCATGTTCATGTCCTCCTCAAGCTTTTATCATGTCTTAATCTGATAGTCAAATGAGCAAGAATATCGTCGTCTTCAATGAGTCATTAGAAAAATTTGAAAGAGCAGGTTGACAATGTCTGGAATCAGAACAAGGTTTTAATTTAATAAGTTATTACTTTCTCTCTGTCAGCTATAGTCATTAAGATTTTCCAAGTGTCGTCTAGAATTTTTCATAGCCCCATTATTCTTACTCTTTCACCAAAACTCTATGCCAATGTTTCTCAACCATTTTTTCACTATTGCTAACCTCCATCCCTTAAAGACTCTTTTTAGACTTTTCTTCTGATCACTCTCCCTCCTTGTGATTGGTAATACCACAGAAATGTATATCTATTTATATCTGCTAGCCTTTTGAAGGAACACAGACCGTTGCAATATCTAAGACTGTGTTCACCCTCTAAGATCTAATTGCACCCATTGGGGGACAATATTGCCCCTCTTGAAGAATGCATACTCATTTAGGAAAAAGCTGCCATTTGAACATTTTATAACATTTATTTTATAAACTAACAATCCATTATGAATGTTAACATTTTTTACTCTACAGAAAACAAATTTTAAGGTATAACTACCTTTTTCTCCTTCCCAGTCTTGTTTGTAAGATGACATTGATGTTGAGGAAAGTATTGAGCAATCAGAACTAATCAAAGAGTGTGTGTGTGTGTGTGTGTGTGTGTGTGTGTGTGTGTGTACTGTTAAAGTAATTGCAAAACAGTTTTATTAAAATATGAAGAAATAAGAAATCCAGGGTAGTTTTTAAAGCTTTCTTGAAACATACCATTTCCCATACAGACTGGACAGATGTATGCAGATGTATAGAGTTTTAACAATGAAACTAAAATGAGATTATTCTCTTTAAAAAAAAAAAAAAAAAAAAAAA
>NW_016807111.1:656237-666289 GCF_001698545.2 Rhinopithecus bieti | reverse complement strand
TTGGAGAGGATGTGGAGAAATAGGAACACTTTTACACTGTTGGTGGGATTGTAAACTAGTTCAACCATTATGGAAAACAGTATGGCAATTCCTAAAGGATCTAGAACTAGAAATACCATTTGACCCTTCCTTCCCATTTCTGGCTATATACCCAAAGGATTATAAATCATGCTGCTATAAAGACTCAAACACACATATGTTTATTGCGGCACTATTCACAATAGCAAAGACTTGGAATCAACCCAAATGTCCATCAGTGACAGACTGGATGAAGAAAATGTGGCACATATACACCATGGAATACTATGCAGCCATAAAAAAAAGATGAGTTTGTGTCCTTTGTAGGGACACGGATACAGCTGGAAACCATCATTCTCAGCAAACTATCGCAAGAACAGAAAAGCAAACACCACATGTTCTCACTCATAGGTGGGAATTGAACAATGAGATCACTTGGACACAGGAAGGGGAACATCACACACTGGGGCCTATTGTGGGGGGGGGAAGGGGAGGGATAGCATTAGGAGATCTACCTAATGTAAATGACGAGTTAATGGGTGCAGCACACCAACATGGCACATGTATACATATGTAACAAACCTGCACATTGTGCACATGTACCCTAGAACTTAAAGTATAATAATAAAAAAAAATTATGTTTGTGGGTCTTGAAATCAACTTCAATATCAGAATAATCTTGTACATGAATAGATTAGAATACAATAGTATAGAAATTTAATTATCAGGGTTCATTGAAGATAATTGTTTTATGAATATTTTGTTTCAGTTACACGAACACTGCAATATAATAGTTACTTCTTTGGGACATGATCAAAGAAGTTTGAAAACCCCTGGAAAAAAGATCTAATTACATTATTTCAGGATATAGTGAAACCCTGGGAGAGACACTAAGGATCATTTATTCATTCAACAGGTATTAATTAAGCATTGGCTTTTCCCCTTGTGTTTTGCCCTGGTCTAAAAATCTTAGGGATTAAATTGTGAACAAGAAACAAAGTTCCTAATCTCTTAGAGTTTACATTCTAATGGAGGAAAGGGAACATAAACAAGTAAGTATATAACTGTGTTAATAAGTGAAAAGAGGTAGAGATAAATGGGATAGGCGTAGGGACTGATTGAAATATGTGATACCATTTTTTAGAAATGGTTGGAAATGCTCATTCAATTTCATACCTAGCTTCTGATATGAGAATACAGAAAAACTGAGAAATTTTGCAAATGACTTAATTATGTAATTATGACACGCATCAAGATACTGACTTACTATGAGTATCAAAATACTAAAATTGTGTATTAATATCTTATATAAAATAATGAATTTTAAATAGTCAATATAGTGTTTTCCAAGATACTAATACTTTGAGCTCCTAAGGCATTGTGAATTCATAATTTCAAATATTGTAGGTAAGAATAGTAAAGGATATCACATATAATCAACATGTTCTTGATCTTCAATGTCAGTAAATATCCAAAATCAACAATAAAACACAAATTAGGCACCTGAACCCAATCAATTATTCTCGACCTGGTTTTAAAATATCTAATGATTAATTCTTACTAATTAGTTTGATCATATCAACTAAGGTATCATTGTACACAGAATATTATTTAATAAAAAAATTAGTGGGAAAGGTCTGGTACAAAGACAGAAGATAAGATTGTTTCCATTTATTTTTTACTTGTATCTCAGACTCAACAAAATAGTGAATTTACCACTATAATTTGAATGCTTGTAGGTCAATTAGAAGAACATGAGCCAACAAAATGAAATCAGATTTATAAATATTTATTACTATTCAAGCTAACGTAAGTCAACTATTCTATATTTAGCCATTGTTCAATGACACTCATATTACTAAAACAAAAGTAAATCTATTGTGTAAAAGAATTTTTTAAAATGTGAGATCAACTTTTAATAGGTCCATTTATGATGGCATTTATTTCAAACAAATATTCTGGCAATAAGGACTTCATAAAGGGTAGATTAGTATGTGACACTGTTTTTATCATGTGCTGTTTTCAATTCATTAATAGGACACAAGAATAGTGTTTTCCATTACATTTTCAAATATCCTTGGCTTCTTTCACTACTCAAGAAAAGCCCCAGTGGAAAAGAAATGAAGTGTGGCATGACGTTTGAAGCCTTCTCATCTCTGCAAGTGGCTCACCACAGTGCTATTTTTTTTTTAACAAAACTTTGAATTATAACTTTGTTTTGACAATAGTAGTTATTTTTTGAAGGCTACTCCATTCAAAGAGGACATTCCTCTGTTGTTCATCCTGCACTCACTAGATCTCAGAGAGAACAAAGCACTATGAAATGACATTCTAACGTTTGCTCTACCAGTGGACTATTGAGCTTAGTAAACATTGAACTTTCGTGGGACTTTAATACCTCCCTGTAAAATGGGAGTGTTATGGTAGATCACCTTCAATACTTCTTTCAGAATTCTGAATATTCTGTTTTAATAAATCTTGATTTCACTCATAATTTTTTACTGTGTAGTAAATGCATAGCTTATCATGCCCAGGTACATTTAAAATAGTTGTTAGAAAGTTTGGTTATAAATGAGAATTAAATGTTTCTACAAATTTCAATAAGCTGATGTTTTGAAATGTTATTAACTAATATATACCACAATGAAAGCCAAAATGTTAGTTTTCCATCTAACATTAATAGTTACTTTTGCTTTTAAACTTGTATTTTCTTTTAAAGAATCAATTGTTCAAATGTATAAAAATATATATGGGAACTTCTTTGTGGTAGAATTAACTAAATAGATGAAATGCAGTTTATTAAAATTATGATGTAAGTCTAGAAAAAAGACAACATTGATGATTTAAGACAATTAGTAAAACGATTTTGACCAATGAATTGGCTAGGAAGATCTGGATTCAATTTTGCTTATTTTCAACATTAAAGAAGATAATGTATAAATACACCGGGTGCTAAAGAATGAAATTAAATATTCGTAAAATGACAAACTATGGTAATTTATCTGAATAGTGCCAAATGACTTTAACAGCCTACAATACCTACAATACCAGCATAGTTACAGAATGTTTTGTAACAAGCGTGTGTAAAATACATTATTATTAAACTACATTGAATCATCCATAAGTAGCACACCCTTATCCAAGCCACCCAATGCTTTCTTTTTAACAAACTTACCCTTTTGTAAAACTCTTTTGTGTTTTAACTGACTTTTTTGTCATGTGTATCACATTTATCCTTTTATTTTTATTATTATTAATCATAAACAGTTCTAAAATAGTTTGTAAGATTTTCTTAAAAGCATTACATTCTCTGTGTATAAAGAGGCAGAAAATGACTCTGAAATTAAATCTTTGGGGGGTACTGAAACTTATTGATTTATTTATTTCAAAGCAACATTAATTGTCTCTCCTTAATTATTGGTGAAGAAATCCATGACCTGAGTATTGCCTTTCCTCAACAGGCCATGACATTGAGTTTCTTATTATAAGATATTTTTCTTTAAAATTGTAATTTTAGTGGCACACCCTAAATGTCTACCATAAAAATACAAGACAATTAGTAGTGATATTACTTCCTGCTTGATAAACTCAAATGCAGGCTTATTTCTATTTCTAAGTCTTAACTTGAAGAAAAGTATCATAGTGCATGTCAATACAATCATAAGTCCCGGTGTTTTCACTTTTTATTACTCTCTATGGCTTATATACATAGTATATATCAATAATGCATGTATATAACCACCACATATTTCTAGCATCCTACATAGTAATGTTAAATACAATTTACCCAGTTACAGTGCTGACACATTTTGAGCAGTAAATTCTAGATTTCATCATTTAATATTGGTTGTAGTCGAGGCTATCAGCTTGAGCTTTTGACAAGAAATAGGTTCAATTTGTCAGTCAGATAATCTGTTCTGTCAAGCATTAGTTATCCTTCACTTCATGGAATTAACTAATAATTCAGTTTAACAGAATGAGTCAGTTATTAGTTTGGCATGTAAAAAAAATCTGTATATCTATAATTTTTCTTCAGTTTAGTTGCATTTTTTATTTCCATTTACCCATCTTTGAGCTGCATTATCTAAACTTAAAGTTTCAAAGACGGATATGTGCCTATTCTGCAGGATTTCTTCCTTAATTGATCTGGGAGGTCTGCCAGTCTCCTTTAGAATTCTGCACTGTTTATGAGATTGGCTTATATCCAGTTACTCTCACACTTCAAGTTCTCCTCTTACTTTGCTGTTTTTTAAGCAATAAATTGGTCTTTGAGTCTTTAGATGTTCCTTTCTATGTGCGAGGATTTTAATTCTATAAAGAAAATCTTTTTTTTATATCTATTTCCCTTGAAATTCTACATTACACATTTATTCTCCTTTGGAGTTGAACCAATGTTCAATTTATTACGTTATTTGTAAGATGATATTTAAAACTTGAGGGAAGGTTTAACCCTTATTAATCATCTGATTCTTTTTCTCTACCACTAATTTTGCTCTTCTGATATATATTCCCCTTCATAAAAAATTGCTTTTAATTGATTGGGATTGAGGCCATCTTTTGTGTTCTAAAATCTTCATTATCATTCAGTACTTCCCTCCTTATATCTAGTCTATGAAAACAAAAATTGCACTATGGAAGAGAAAAAAATATTGAATGTGTTGTGTTAAATGAATAATGCAGTTTACTTTTAATAAGCTAACTTGTGATAGATAGAAATAAATTACATCATTTCATACCAACTCTACTATGTGAGGGGTGTGTGTGTGTGTGTGTGTGTGTGTGCGCGCCATGAACAATTTGTTTCCTGAGTAGACTGTGGAAGTCTCTCATTGAAAATTTTAAACTTGCCCCAAAAGGGAGATTCTGATAAGGCTAGATAACATTGACTAGTCACATCAACATAATCTTCTGAGTATTTTTCAGCATTACATACTGATTGACTAATTAAAATGACCCTAAAGTGTAAAATAATGTGGTATCTTTGAAATGTCATGACATAAGTTTCATGATTATACTTTTTATGTTTGAACATAGAGCAATTTCAAAGCTATGAAGAGCCACCTCCAATTTGAACTGCTTTTTGGCCATTTCGGAGGCAGGAAACACTAAACCTCTCAGAAAGAATGAAATAAATATGCAAGCCTACTGATTTCATGTGGAACAATCAATGAGATGAGATCTCAAGAAAGAACTGGGCAAAGTAGAAAACAATTAAAAAGTGATAAAGAAAGTTTGTGGGAAACCATAGAAAAGAAGCAGCTTATTTCAAAGTAATGAAGATAAAATTTCCGTCTTAGTTTCTTAAATGGCTCATCTTTTAAATATGTTTAGGTGCCCTACAGAAAGAAAGATGTAGAAACACTAATATGCATACTGTTAAAGCCATAAAACAGTGAATTATTTAGGTGGAAACCATATCTTAAGAACTATGAAGACAGAGGTTTGAGATGAGTGAGTGGGAGTAGGAGATTTGGGGCAGGGGTAACGGGTACAAAGAGACATAGAATTTATCTTTAAGTACTTGAAATTATGAAGATCTATCATAAGGAAGAATAAATAAACTGTTCCTCCTTTATAATGTATATGGAACTAATGGAATGGATTTATTAGAAGACACATTCAAATCAATAGACTATAAAAAAACTAACTTGAGCAGTTTAACAATGAAATAAATTATGTCTTAAGAGAGAGGATATTGTTTAACTATTAAAAGCATTACATTGGGAACGGCATAAATATAGGGAGTTTTGAAAAAGAAGTGGTTTATTGAGGGGAAGTTTTGGAAGACCATAAAAGTTTTTTCCAATTGTAGGATTTTGTGATTCTATATCCGTATCTCCCCAAGATTCATTTTTTGAACAATAATCATATCATATACAATACAACTGGGAATTTGGGAGTAGTTCTATTTCAGATTCTTTTCTAGTGTTTTAGTTATTAGAAGTGTAGTAAGAATTTATTACAGCCTAGCAACATTCTTAATACGGTCTGCAGCATATACAAGGATAATTTAATATTGAGAATAGAAAAATATATGAATTAATTATTATCCTCTTAATATGGCCAACATCTTGAATAGTGCTATAACAGTAAGCATAATTTTACCTAATGCAGTACAGTTGTCATTGTTTTCTAACAGAAAATCTCAGGAAAGTTGTTGTATTGATTTTCGAGGTTTAACATAACTACAGAAAATGAAAATCCTAAGTCTGATAAAATCTGGTATAATTTCAAAAATATTGTCTCAAAAATAACTTATTCATCAATCTGAAGGAACTACAGCAAAACTGAGGTGCATTCTCTGAGCAGCCAAACTAGATGTTCCAAAGAGCATTATGGAAAGTCTGTATACTTCATTCTGTGGAAAACCTGTAAGCCCTAATTCAGAGTCAGCTTTGCCATTTTGTACATAATTTTAATCAACTCTAATAGCTGGTTTCTCCAGTAAGTAGTAAACTAGAAGGTGGAGCATAAAGAATAATAAGGGAGAATTTAGAGCAAGGGAGGATTTTTTTTTTTTTAATGCAGAAAAAAAGAGGAACCAAAAATTGAACATGGTAATTTGAGGATTATTTAAGGCTTAAAACATCCTTGTATTATATATAGATAGAGATATAATTATATATATGGCATGTAATCCGTTATATCTATATATACGTGTGTGTGTGTGTGTGTGTGTGTGTGTGTGTGTGTGTATCTTATAAACAGCCTTATATATCTCTTTTGGACTCTTGGATATTTATAGAATTTTCCACTAATTGAAACATGTAATCATTGTGCTAAATTACAATACATTTAAAATTCCTTTGCCTGTATTCTGTTTAATATGGCAAAGTTTTACATTGTCAAAATGGACATTCACTTTAAAAATACTTGAATGTTAACAATGTGACATAGATGTGTGTGTGTGTGTATAAGTTAGATCCAATATAAAATGTGTTTAAAAAAAAAAAAAGTGGTCCAAACTAAACACTCTGGGAGTTGAGTGCTTAGTGTCTCATATATCTTTATCTAAATATATACAAGATGACTGTTAATTTATATAAGCAATGCTAGAAATGATTTTTCATCAGTGAAATGAATGGTATTAATATATGTGGTTGGTAAGAAGTCAAGCCTGCTGCTATTGACTACATGAGGTATAGGAATCAACACAGTCAACAGTTGGATGTCCTTGATGTAGAGCCCAGTTGGACCTGTATCTCTCACTTCACAGAATACCTTGTCTCTCAACCCACTTACAAAGCCAGCTGGTCCTACTGCCAGGATACCACCATGTTCGCCTCAGCATGAACCTATCATGCCAGGTGCTGGTTCGAGTGCCTAAGCAGACTTAAACTTGCTCCCAGGTGCCAGAGCAGCTGTAAGAACCAGTGATTCTTTTATCCTTGTTTACTAATAATATTTATATGTGTGACATATGTGCTACCATTGTAATATAACAACTGGTAGTAAAGTTTTGGGAGAGAGAACGTTTAGGCATAATCTACCTTGACTGTCAGAAATTACCAATATTTACCCCCAAAGCTTAGCATTCGCCTCATGGTCACATTGGTTTAGGTCATTTTACAACACAAACAAGTGTATGTGATAGAAATATAGTAACTACACTGTATAATCAAGGGCAAATATGTCTATTCTTAAATATTATTTCATTGTCTTAAAAACTAACATTATGACCATCTCCTTTTCTGTTAATCCTGTATAAATATGGAATTATCTGTATTGAAATTATATTAAACTCCAAGTTTCCAGAAATTTAGAATGCCATAGTGCAAACGCAAGAAATTAAAAAGAAACCATGTTCGAAATATATGTAAAAGTCCTTTTCAAAAAGGTGTTCCTCCAAACACAAATCTCATAACATATCGTGTTTAAAAAGTTTGTATGACAAATAATTTTCAGAAGTGCTACATAATTTGCCACTGTTCAATAATCACAATGTACATCAATATATTAAAGAATTTGAGAAAGTTGTATTAAAGAATCCTGCTAAGTTTGCTTAATTCAACATTTCCCCAATATATTAGACATTAACTCGAGAAATTATGAGTTAGAAAGACATCCAATTTGGACTCATTTGTTAATAGAATGCTATGGCCAGTATTTGGAGGGGTGCACTGAAAAACTAAACCTTCTATTTAAGAAGACTGCCAGAAAAGTGAGGGAGGTGAGAACACGTTGAGACACTACAAAATAATGTGGACTACACGTAAAAATAAACTTTTTGTACAGAAACTGTCATGAGTGTATTTGGCAAATAGTATGCCATATATAATCAGTTCTAAGATGCAGTTATTTTCTCATTGTAAACAGCTCTGAAATCAGTGTAAATTTTATAGTTGATGGCATCTGTCAAACCCTTTTGGCCAAGTGGCAGTCATGACATAGTTAACATCACTTGATGTCTCAGGTATGATAAAGAAAGCCCATGTATCAAAAAAGACGGGATGATTGTTAATGGATAAGGAGAAAACTTCAAAGACAATAGTGGAACATTTTTAAAATGAATGCTGTACAGCGTTATCAACACTTTCAATGGACCAGAAAATAACATTACATGGAAAAGCATGGAATTCAATGATTCTCAACCCAAACATGATTCAGGAGAGTTAGATTCTGAATCAGAAGAAGTTTCACCAACACTTAAGCCAATATATTGCGTTAGTCTGTCCTCACACTGCTAATAAAGACATACCTGAGACTGGGTAATTTATAAGGGAAAGAGGTTGAATTGACTCACAGTTCCACATGGCTTGGAGGCCTCACAATCATGGCGGAAGGTGAATGAGGAGCAAAGTCATGTTTTACACGGTGGCAGGCAAGAGAGCATGTTCGGGGAGCTCCCCTATACAAAACCATCAGACCTCATGTGACTATTAGGAGAACAACCTGGGAAAAACCCACCCCCATGATTACATTACCTCTCACTGGTTCCCTCCCATGACACTTAGGGATTATTACAATTCAAGGTGAGATTTGAGTGGGAACCAGAGCCAAATCATATCACATTTTCATTTTTGTTTATGCATAAGGGTGGTTTTTTAAAAGTACATGTAAATAAATATGAAAGAGTTCTTTGAATAAGCATAACATTTCTAAAGATAACAAACCTTTGATTAGTTTGAAAGTTTCTTTTCCTTTCTCAAGGATACACAAACTAATGATGTATCTTAAGATTGCATATTAGCTATGTAAAACCATTTTAATTGCCCAATGGATGTTAGACTTCTAAAATATCTATACTTGTATCATATTTCTCAAAGTAATTCAACAACCCATTTACACTCAATAGTTTTTATTTTCTGTGAGATAGATGTGTTTTGAAACTACTTTAATGAGGTCATAAAGAACTTGAACAGATTGAAAGATGTTTATACAGTGACTAAAATATACTTTTCCTTAACTACTTGCAATCTAATTGATTATTTTTTCAGTATGTTGGTTGACACATGCTAGTGATGATAGTGAGAACAATAAAGTTGAGAAAAATACATGAAAGAATTACTGCTGTATGAACTTGAAATTACCTGATCGACTATTGTTTGAAAATCTGATGCATGAGTTTTATAACATCTGTGATGAGACTTTTGTCTGTGTTGGAGTATTCATTGACTGAAGCTGCCTCCAGATTTTTCATTTTTTGTTGTTGTTGTTGTTTTTTCTCATCACTGGCTGGTGGCTGTGTTATAGTTCAGGACATTTGCTATTCAGTAGCATAAAAGATTATAAACTCAAGAATATATATTCCTAACAGGGGAAGCAGGAGAGGCCTGAGCAGACGCGAATGACACTGTCTGACAGCTTTGAAGAGAGCAGTGGATCTCCCAACACGGAGGTTGAGATCTGAGAACGGACAGACTGCCTGCTCAAGTGGGTCCCTGACCCCTGAGTAGCCTAACTGGGAGACATCCCCCACTAGGGGCAGTCTGACACCCCACACCTCACAGGGTGGAGTACACCCCTGAGAGGAAGCTTCCAAAGTAAGAATCAGACAGGTACACTCGCTGTTCAGCAATATTCTATCTTCTGCA
>NW_016807111.1:641656-654721 GCF_001698545.2 Rhinopithecus bieti | reverse complement strand
AAAAAAAAAATAAAGAAAAAAAAAAGAATATATATTCCTTTAATTTATTACACGTTTTCTCTTTTATAAATCAGCAGCTTTAACCTTTTTTTCTTTTCATAGGGAGTTATTAAAAATAAGAATCCTACCATATATTAAGGAAGTTATGCTTCAGTGAAATATGACTATAGAATCTATCTTCATCTGTAGGGAAGGTAATGAATGAGCAGAAATGCCTTCATAATCCGCTATCTCTCCCTCCCCTCTTTTCTAATAAAAATGCAGAGAGAACACTGTGAAGCTCAAGCTGCTTCTAAAGAGAGTAGAGATTTACAGAACATAACCTCACAAGATTTGTTGCTGAATTATGAAGGAAGAAGGACATTTATTTTAAGAATCATGAGCATTATAATATTTACTGAGGATTAGAATTTTGTTCTGTGGAGGTGCTACTACCTCCTCATGAGCCACGTCTGAACTCAGTCAATCTCAGTAAGAAGAAAATGATTAATTTGTAAAATGTTAAATTATCATGATATTTTCACTTTTCTGTCAGTTTTTTCTATTAATGTCAGGTAGCCTATCTTTAGTCTTTACGATTAAAAATAGGAGAAAGATATCATATTAAAAATGCAGAGGCCGGGCATGGTGGCTCACACCTGTAATCCCAGCTTTGGGAGGTTGAGGCAGGTAGATCACCTGAGGTCAGGAGTTCGAGACCAGCCTGGCCAACATGGCGTAACCCCGTCTCTACTAGAAATACAAAAATTAGCTAGGCATGGTGGTGCATGCCTGGAATCCCAACTACTCGAGAGTCTGAGACAGGAGAGTCGCTTGCACCTAAGAGGCAGAGGTTGCAGTGAGCCGGGATCGCATCACTGCACTCTCCAGCCTGGGCGACAGAGCAAGACTCCATCTAAAAAAAAAAAAAAAAAAGGCAGATATCAGTGTCCCTTAAAATTTGCCTGTCCTTAAAATTTTGTCTCTATTGTATCATTCTAATAAATACATCTATCCGACAAAAAATTACGGGGAAATGCTTGGCACATATGTTAATCCCTTTTCACTATGCAAACAACCTCACTAGATCAATGAACCAAAAATTCATTTTGAAACAATGAGTTATCCAAATTTTATGATGACTTTGGCTATAAGTATTAACACTGGTTTATATGACACATTTTTTTAAGTGGGGTTGGAATTTTATGTTTGTTTAACTGTAGAGAGATCTAGGGGAGGGAAATATATAAAGCAAGATAAAGAGAGGGAGAGATTTTTGAAGTCAAGTGACAGAAAAGCTACGGAAATAAAGTCTTTATCGACAAAGTGTTAAGAGAAGTGCAAATATAAGATGGGTTTTAAGATACTACTATTAAATGAAAGAACAAAGGTGGATGCATATGAAGTAAATCTTGGGAGGATAATGTGTCGTAATTAGGATATGAAGGTGTTTCAAAGATGCAGCAGTTAATTGCATGTGAAGCAATGTGGTATGGCATTGGTATAATAGGGCAAAACATGATTGATGGATAAAGCTTGGTCAGCTTTGGGGACAAACCAAGGAGAACCAAAAGATGGTCACTAAACATGATCTCCGGTCGCTTATTCAAAGATAACTTTTGTAATCTATAAAACGGGGAAATAACATTGTATTAGAGGTTGGTTGTGAGTGTACTTGTCACACAGGAAGTACTAAAAAGGTGAAGGCTACCATTTTAACAGTAAAAGTTGTTAACAGTAAATACATTTTTTTTTTTTTTTGAGACCAAGTTTCACTCTTGTTGCCCAGGCTGGAGTGCAATGGCGTGATCTGGGCTCACTGCAACCTCCTCCTCCCGGGTTCAAGTGATTCTCCTGCCTCAGCCTCCCAAGTAACAGTAAATGCAATATTAAGGTAAAAACAGAGCACTTTATTTGGTCACAAAAATCTATTTGACACATGCTCACATGAGAAAAAAAGAGGTTTGAAAATGTGAAGGAGAGAACTGCAGAATATATTAGAAGTAAATTTCAAAATTCCTGGATTGCAGGACCCCAGGAATTAAAAATACACTCATTAAATCATTTAACTAGCATGTCTTGAATGCCTACTATGTGTCAGGTACTCTTCTAGATGCTAGGGATACAGTATCAAACAAAACACCCATGAAACTAGCATTCAAATATGGGCAACAAAGGTAAAATATCTGGCAGTTAAAATAAGGGCTAAGGCTAAAAAATGAAGCAGAGAAGGGATTACAATTATGAAGTGCTAATAGTTAAGGGCAGGGAAGGGCATGTTAAGATTTTAGACAGGTTGGCCAGAAAAAGATTCTCTGAGAGTGACTTTTAAGTAAAAGCTGAAGGATGTGGAGGAGTAAGCCATGCCAATATCTGAGAGAAGAACATTATGGGCAGAGGAAAATGCACATGCAAAGGCCCTGTGGTGGGAATGTGCCACCATGTTCCAGGAACAGTGAAGAGACCAGTGTGGCTACAGCAGAAGGAATAAGTAGGGCAGTAGCAGGATGATAGTCAGAGGGTCAACTGGTGGTTAGATTATTGTAGGACACTGAGGCACATGCTGCAGACTTTGAGTTTTGTTCTGAATGAGATGAGAAGTCATTGGGTTTTGAGGAGTGACATGTTCTTTTAGTTTAACAGCTACTTCAACAAGCATAGCTTAAAAAGGGAGGATGAGAGCAAGGAAGATAATCAGTGAAGAAGCTTTAAATCATCCAAGTGAGAAATGGTAATGACTTGGAACTGAGTGGCAGAGTTGGGATACATAAAATGGGTTTGGATTATAAATAAAATTTTAAGTGCAGTCACTGGAATTTCTTAAGGTATTGGATACAGTCTAGAAGAAAAGGGGAAGGTAAAGATAAGTCTAAGGATTTTGGTCTAAACAACGGGAAGGATGGAGGAGACTGAAGGAGAATTAGGTTTGGAGGGTTATCAGGTTCACAGTTTGTTGCCTGAAAAGTTTGAAATGCTTTTTAGACATCCATGTGGAGATGTTGGATATACAAGTCATGAGACAGAGAATATCACTAAGAAAGTGATTTTTGATAGACAAGAGAAAATATCCAAGGACAGAGCCCTGTGCATATTAACACAGAGACTCTGAAGGAGGTCAAGAGCAACCAACAGAGCCTACTGAGAAGAAATGGCCTGAAATGTGAGAGGAAAAGCAGGCAAGTATGTGTTCTGAAAGCCAAGTGAAGATGTTTCATATTAACCATAGGAATAAGAAAAGTGAAATGTCAGGAAAAAGATAGCTGAGACATGTAAGATCATTTTATAAATTGGAGAAAATAAAAGTATATTTTCAGTGGAAAACAATAGAGAGAAAGATGACAAACTTGGATGAAGTCTTCACTTGAAGGAAGTAGCAAAAAAGAAAAAATCAGGACACCTGTACTGTTTTCTCAAAATGTCTTAGTCCTGGCCATTTGTATCAGAATCAATTGAGATGTTTGTTAAAACACGCAGATTCCTGAATCACAGTTGTTTATGACAGATCCAGGAATTTGTATATTTAGAAAGCTCCACCGGTGATTCTTATGTACATGA
This sequence comes from Rhinopithecus bieti, assembly GCF_001698545.2. NCBI lineage: Eukaryota > Metazoa > Chordata > Mammalia > Primates > Cercopithecidae > Rhinopithecus > Rhinopithecus bieti. The sequence goes on along the minus strand of NW_016807111.1, from coordinate 651,187 downwards.
CAAAGGTTTTTTAAAAAAAGTAAAACAGGGAAATAGATTTCTAAGAACAGTTAAACGAGTGATAATGTAAGTATGTAACTGCAGGGTGCAAACATGGAATAGGGTCAACGGTTTGTGGTTCCCACTCTCATCATCTGTATTTTCATCAAAGAAATTATTAGATTATAACCATGCAGAAAAGGAATGAATTGCTTTACACTCAAACTTAATTTCCCTTTCCCCCAAATATATTAGAAAGCTCAAATTGACATTTATTTTTCCATTTCACTTGCATGCTCACTGTGGGAGGAATGGAAAATTGAAATTTGCAAGGCTTCCCGTGGGTTTGCCTCTGCCTCTAAGGCACACTTAGTCAATAAGTGCAGTAGGACCTGTCATTACGTTGCTCATTATTCCACTGATTCAGTGAGTTTGCATGTCAAAAAGAATCCCCCTTTCTTCATGTAACCAGACCACACATACACATATACACAATTCTGACCCAGAACTGGGAGCTGCAGAAATCCATGGTAGGATTTCATGTCAGACTTGTGGAAATCCATTCCGATGCTTCATGGGCAATTTCAGTTGTTTTCACATCAGCGTGAGCTTTCACTTTCATCTTTAGGTTGTGAGAGATCTCCATTATATACAGTTGGTCAACAAGCACTGAAGGTACATGAAACTACAGCTCTGCAGAAGGGACATTAAAACCATAAGTGGGTTCTAGTTCAATGAACTCTAACTACATTTGGAAAGAATGGAAGGGATAAATGAGGGAAGCAATGTACATATTCAGAAGTAAGGGATACAGAGTCTTTAATATTTACCTTGTACCTTCTTATTTCATATGCTGTCCCTATCTCATTTTATCCCCTCAGTTCTGTTAGGTGGATTCTGTTAGGTTATTCCCTGTTTCATAGATGAAGAAGCTGAAGCTAAGTTGTCCAAGGTAAGTGATAAGATTAAATTTTCTATATTAGATGGTAGTTTCTATGTTTTTCTTCATTATACCATTCAAACTGTCTAGGAATTCAGTGTTAACACTGGAGCTGCTAAATTGTACTATAGATCTCACATTACAATTCTATGTGTTATATCACTGAGGAACTAATATATCAAGCATTTGGGAAATATCTATGAAGTCTAATGATGATGATGAACTATCATCTAAATATTTTTAGATTGATAGTAGAAATAATGATGGCAAACTATCAATCTAAATATTTTGAGGTACAAAACAGCCTACGGTTGCACGAGGAATTTCAGTAGACAAAATCGTCGGGAAATTAGAAATGCAATACCCTTAGTGATGCACTTTCTCCACCTTAACACCTGTAACATCTTATCTGACCTCTACCACTCTAGGTTCTAGACCACTGAGTACTCTTTATCCAAAGAATAAATGGTTTCTATCAGGTTGGTGAGGTTTTTGCCAAAACTGCAATTACTTTTGCACTAATCTAATCGCTATGCCCCTGCAAGTACATTCTCTGGCATTCACATAAAACTAGAGGTTCTGTGGAGCTGCTCCTCTAGCCTGCATGTCTCGACTCTTAATGAGTCTTTTCTTCTTTTCTTTCTTCTTGGCACTTAGTTCTGTCCAAAGATGGTCAGATTGCTAATTGATGGTCTTTTTGCTATCCTCACTTCTTCTTCAGTAGTGGTCAATTTCTTCCTACACACTAGAAGTTTCTCCCAGTCATTTATTCTTCTTCTGGCATATCCCTTTTACTCAGAGTGTAGGTCATGTTGCTGTTTGGTTGGAGGAGGTGTTCTGTAATACTGGAAAATGGGCTGAGAAGAAAGAAAAGAAGTTGCAGTCCAATTCTCACCAACTGACTCACTGGGTTCTTTGCAGACCACATATCTTTCCTAGGTCTCAGTTTCCCTATCCATAAAACAAAGTATTTTGACTAAGTGCTCTCTATAGTCCTTACCCAATGTAACAATCCATAATTGTTGAAACAATGATAGAAAACTGTGATGATTTTTTCAAAACTACATCTGGAAAACTACTGCATCTTTCTTATCTTAATTCTGTCTACAGTCAAACAAGCTGAACATACAAATCACTGTGAGTATCACCCATTATACATATTACGTATATTTTAAAGCAGTAAGGTTTTGGATGTAAACTTTCTTCTCGTAACAACATTTGTCTGTTTTTCTGGTTATAAAACAGACACAATATCATTGGACAAAAATTGGAAAGCACAGAGCATATAAAAGAGGAAAGCTAGAATCACACATAATTTTTCATTCCAGTAATTATCATTACTTCCATTCTAGTGTTCTTACTTGCTTGATTTTTTTCATTGTTTTAAAATAAACTGGAGGTTGTGATTTTATATCCTGCTTGTTATCCCTCAACATATTATATTGGGTATTTTGTGTCTCATTAAAAATTCTGTGAAAGCACAATTTTATTGCTATATAGCATTCTTTATCATTGTGGTACCATGCTAATGCCATAATCTATGATTTTACATTTCATTTAATGTATTATTTTAAGTGATAATGTATGGACATATTAATATCTGTGTACATATCTACATTTATTCAATTTTGTCATCAACGTAAATTTCCAGAATTGAAATTCATGGTCAAATATTATAAATATGTGTTAAGTCTCTAGATGCAGTTATCAAGTTGCTCCCCAGTAATGTGGTACCCATTTTCATTTCTACTAGGAGATTTGAAAATATCAGTCACTCATTGTTCTTTCCAACAATATGCATTATCATTCAATCCTTGCCAGTTTAATAGGTAAAATGGTTTCTCATTATACTTTTAATCTGCATGTATGTTATTATTTACGAGGTGAGGTAATTTTTAAAATATATGTATTGCCTCGTTGCCTTCTAGCCCTACATGATCAGGTCCTTCTTCCTTTCCAACGATCTTTCTGACATTACTCTACTCCAGCCACATGGTTCTTGCTGTTGCTAGGCTATGCTAACCTTGTTTTCACTTCAGGACCTTGATCATGCCATTGGTTTTTCTCTACCTGTCAGGTATCCTTGCTTTCAAATCTTAGCAAGGCTCACTTTCACATTCCATTCTGTTCTGTCCAAATGCTGCCTCCTCAGAGAAACTTTCTATGTGGCTTCCTCATCCTAAATAGCCTCTTCCTCCATTATTCTATAACCACCTCCCCTACATTCTCATAACATTTGTCACCTAAAATTATATCATTTATTTATGTAATTGCCTCCTGTTTACTTTTTTTAATTGTCTTCTCATTAGAATAGAAGCTTCCTGGAAGGAGGGAACATGACTATCTTATTTATTTCAGTACTAATGCTCACCACTTAGAACACCATCAAGCATATACTAGATGCTTCATAAATATTTATGCAGTGAATTATCTGAATTTGACCTTTACTAGTCTTTTTATTGGGATATTTCTGTGTTTCTTATTGAAAAGATTCTAATAGAATAACACCATTAATCTTGTTCATTTTTGGCTGCTATGTATACTACCTATATTTTCCTAATTGAATTAGTCAGTTGTTTGTCTTTTAGGAGGATGAAAGGGAAATTAAATATTTGAGTAACAGTTTAAAATTTTCAGGAAGTCATGCTTGTTCAACCTTATTTTATGGTTCTCTTCTATAATATTATGCTCAAAAAGTCTTTCTACAGGCCAATAACTGATAAATATTCATGCGTTATTTCTTCAAGTTGCTTTGTTTTTATTGCTTAATTCTCAAATTCTGGGATTTATTTTGATGTATGCCATTTGTCTTATCTCTCTTTTTTAAACCGAATACAATAAAATCCAGAAATAATTTTAATAAATTATTTACCAATTTAGAGTTATTTACTCTGCACATGTCCCTGAGTAAATTAGAGAACAATACTATAGTTGAAAAGTTTCTTTTTCTCAAGCTTGGCATGTCCACTACCCCTGATTACAAACTCATTTTTTTCTCATTGATTATCCCTGGAACCATTCTGAGATGTATGCAAGGACAGTTGTTATCTGTAAAATGTAACTTGAAAAGCACTGAAAACCTATTTTTAAAAATGTGGCTACTGTTTATACAACAGTGTTTGGATACCATTTTTTTTTTCTACTTAAATATGATCCAGTACATGTCAATAGTTTTGCATATAGTATCTCCCTTAGTTCTCCCAGGAACAATGAAAACATGAATTCTATGTTACAAATGAAGAAACTGATACTTAAGAGGTTAGAAACATTCCTAAGTCTGTCCAGCTAGGAAGTGGCGGAATTCTAGTATCTCAATGCCACTGATAAAAACTGCAGTAGAAATGTTGAGTGACTGCTGTGTACCAATACTGAACCAGGTGTATTTCACAGCTTCTTTTGTTGAATACTTAAGAAACCTCTTAAATCTATTTGACAGATATGGTAATGAAGATTGAGAGACTTATTCAAGGTCATACAACTACTATGCTACACTGCTTCTAAAAATACTGCTTCAAAATTTCCTTATTCTTTCGGTAAATGTGGTTTTAGTTAATGATCTGTATAAACTAGCTTAAGCTAACTCTTCAGTTAGATGTAAAAAAGCATAATGGCTCAAACTCAATTAAGGTATTTTCGTAAAGACTAAATATATCTATTATAAAAAAATCACTCATTCTATAAAATTGCACATTAAAAATAATAAGACCACTGGGAAAAAACCAGAATTGGGACAGACCCCTCCCAATCTATGGAATTTTGTAACCAGAATACTAAAAACAAGAAAAAAATACTAATACATTGAAAAATACATGTTTCCAACTATATGACATTCTGGAGAAGGCACAACTCTGGAATAAACAGTAGAAATATCAGTGATTTCTGGAGGTTACAGGGGCAAGATGGATGAATAGGCAGAGAACAGAGGATTTTTGTGGTAGTGAAATTATTCTGGTTTATAGTATAAGGTTTGATACATGTCATTATATGTTTGCCAAAAGTCACAAAATGAACCCAAGACAGAACTCTAATGCAAACTATGAACTTTGAGTGATAATGATGTGCCAATGCAGCTTCATAGATTGTAACAAACGTGCCACTCTGATAGGGAGTATCAATGGTTGGGACACCTATGCAGATGTGAAGTCAGGTTGTATACAAGAAGTTTCTGTACTCTCTGCTCAATTTTGCTGTGAATCTAAAACTGCTCTAGAAAATAAAGTCTCCTGGAAAATACACATTAAATTCCTAATAAGCAAGAATTACTTGGAAGCTATTATTTTGAAAAAGTAGTAGAATAAGCATGATGGGAAAGGTACAAGGAATGATTAATTTTCAGAGTTGTAGCAACCACAACCACCGGAGAAGACCACCCAAAGTTTGTGATGCACAGCATGTGACCAAACTCAGAACAAACATGAAATGAATGGGAAGTTACAGTTCTGTATTCATCCATGACTTATCCTGTTAAGCCATATCAGGAGAGTTGGTGCTCTGCTGCTGTTAATTCATGGCATAAAACATTAACGTGCTGGGAGATAACAGATACAAAGGCACACCACTCTACATTATTCTTAATTATTCCCCTGTTTAGCAACCTTGTATGAGTCAATTCATCGTAGAGATTGTAGCAGAACAGACTTGAGTGGTCTCTTTCTTTCTCAGCTCACAGTATTACTCCAGGGAATAGGTTGGCAGGGTGCCTTACTCCATGCTGTGTTGGAGTACAGGTTTATGGACACTTCCAAGGGGACCCAGGGATCATTTCCATTTCATCGAGTTAGAAGGTAAATGATCTCCAAAGGTTTTCTTAGACCAGTCTTTGAAGAGGTGCTTATCACTTCCTCTCATATCCCATATTCTGGAATTCAGTCTTATGACCACACATAATGAGATAGAGCCAGCAAATGATGTTAGTCTTCCAACTGTGTACCCATGAAGAGGAAAACATGTATTTCATCCAGTGGTAATAGTCTATGCCACAAAATTATAACCAAATGCTGATTTCATTGCAAAGTTCAAATCTGGGTGGGCACACTAACTAGATGACTGAAACTGTAACCCTGTAAATACAGACTGCCCTAAAAGATCTATTACAGCACCACTTGTTTTATAAAGAGGTGATAATGAGGTTAAAGACTCATGTTTTTCGAGGGCAGTTATCAACATTTGTACTGCATACCAAACACAGACATTTAATGCCTAATACATGTTTAAAGGTAAGCACAAAGGTAAGCACCTTTAATAGCTTCACTTTAATAGCTTTTGTTCTTAAAGTTTTATAATACAATGCTTTTACTTTAGTTCTGTGACAGGAATGATGAGGTGGCATGATAGATAGAAAGAGCATGTGATTAGGTCAGATAATGTGGGATTCTAATTCTGATGTTAGCATAATCCACCTGTGACTTGGGGTAAAAAAAAAAAATTGATTACTCTGAGCCTAAGCTTTCTTGTCTATAAAAAATGGAGATGATGATACTGAATAGGGATGTTGTGCAAATTAAAAGAAGTCACCTTTAGAAATTAAGGACTCAATAAAAAGGCCAAGGGCTTTGGAATCAGAACAAATGAGGATTTAAATCATGGATGCACTTTATTATTCATGCAATGTTGAGCAAATTATCTAATCTCTCCCAGCTTTCAGTTTCCTAAACTAGAAAAAAGGAATTATGACAGTATGGTATACTTACTCCTTGAATAGATGTATATCACCTAATAATATACCTGGTGTTTTTATTCATTTAGCAAATATTCATTAGTTACCTATAACGTGACCACTGAGTGGTCATATTGTGTATTTGGGAGAGAGTTCCAAAAAGAACAAACAACATTCATATCTTTCATGGAGTTTACCTTCTATTAGGGATTAGGGAAAGGAGAGATATAAGCAAAATAAGCAAATAAATGAACAAATGAGAAACTTTCCATTAGCAATTAGCAATTAAAAAATAAACCAAATAATAAACTGGATAATGGCTTGGGGTCGAGTAGGGTTATGCTACTGTGTGTATGTTTGCATGCCCCCCTCCCTCAAAATTCATATCTTGAAATCCTAAGCCCCAGTGTGTACCAGCAAGATGGGGCCTTTGGAGGTGTTTAGGCTCTTTTATAAGGGATTAGTGCCCTCATAAAAGAGGATGGAGGAAGACCCCGTGCCCCTTCCACTATGTGAGGACACACTGAGAAGTTACCTTCTGTGAACCAGGAAATGGTCCTTCACCTGGCACTGCATCTGTTGGTGCCTTAATCATGAATTTTAGATTCTGGAATGTAAATTTTCAGAACTGTGATAAATACATTTTTGTAGTTTATAAGCTACCCAGTGTATGGTATTTAGTGATAGCAGCCCAAACAAATAAAGACAGGCTATTTTCCATAGAGTAGTATTAAAAATTATCCTCAAGGAGATGATTCTTGAGCTGAGAACTGAGTGATATAAAGGAATAAAACAATTGACAATCAAAAGGGTTTCCCAGAAAGAGGCAACTGTCAATACAAAGACTGGTTGGAAGGAAAAGGCCAATATATTACAAGTATATTTTAAGTATGGAAACAGATAAATGAGATAGGTGACTGCTCCTACAGTCCATGTGAAAGGAGATATTGTTTTGAAGCAGGAGAGTAGGAATGGGGACCAGAAAAACTGGACAGAGGCAGGAACATGTTTTGAAGCTATTGCCATTAAAATGTACATGAGAGTTAAAGATAAATCAAGGGATGACTATGAGATTTTTTGCCATGAATAGTGTGAAGTGATAGTAGATTACACATGGTAGATAAATTTTAAATGGTAGCTATTATAATCACATATTGAAACTCTTCCATAAATTAATACTTGGTTAATTAGACGATTGTTTTTCTTTTTAAGTAATTATCCTCCTTCTCTTTCCCTACATTTTCCTCTTCACAGATTCAAGATCTTTAGAAGTTTATGGGTTTAAATGTTTCATTATTCTTCTCCACTTCCTGTGGGGAACTGGGGACATTATGAAGTAGACATAGAAAATATAGAAGGCATTAAAATAAAATTTAAAAGAAACACAAAAAGACTTCCAAAGAAGGTGGTGTCAGTATCATGAACTGTCAAATGTGAGTTCACAGCCCTCTGCACCTGAAGCTAAAAATAAAGAAAGTAAAGATGTAGTCGTTCCTGGATTTGTTGTCAGTATCCTAAAAATTATGCCTCCATGATGTAGTCTAAATGCTTTCAAAACTTGAGAGACTATGGTGTTCTAGCAAAATTATTTCCCTACCCCCTTTTGCATAATCGCATGCCATTGAAGGATAAAATAATTCCTCTAAATATATAAGTAAGAAATTTCGAGGGAAAAAAATAACTGCTATTGTAATAATTTTCCTTCTGCAAATTTTATACTATTTTATGTTTGACAAAAGGAGAAATGTAGCTCCAAATGAGGAATATTATAAAGCAACATTCAGTTCACAACGTTTTAATTTGAAAAGTAGAATCTTTGACTTTTGCTGTGCGTCTATTGCCATGCTGTTTCCTTTAAAACAACTTTGTCATGCTAATATTTCTTCTCAGAAGAAATGTTCTAGTGGTCAGGTAAATACAATTATCATTGAGTATGAGATGGACCAAGGGAACTAAAGGTACTTAACTACACAACATAGAATTTCCTCATGACCTGACGTATCCTACCGCAGTCTACTAAGGATAAAACAATCATAAAACACACGAACACAATTCAGTACTAATATAAATTTCCTTATAGCAAAAGAATTAAGCTGACTTCTTTTAGCAAATTTAAGTAGAGAATGAGCAAGCCTGTTCTAAGCAATCATGCAGAAATATCTACAGATAGATTCACCCACAAAAAAATTACCCCAGAAAATGAAAATGAAGCACTTGTCTGGTCCTGATAATTGTAGCACTTAGCATGGTAGAGAGTCAGGCATTCAACTTAGATGAATATAAATTATTTATGTCTAACTCAGAGTCTCCAAACTACAAGCTTCATCTTTAAAATTGTAGTTTCTCAGTGGAGAGAAAAAAATGTATTAGCTTCAAAGCTATGCATCTCATAATGCTTTCTAATAGACTTCCATGTCTGCATTTTGCATAAGCAGCACTGATATTTTACCCTAAGGTAATTCTGTGGTCTTTCAGAATTTACTATTAAGTTGCTAAGCATGAAGCTTGGCAATTGCTGTTTATTTCAGAGAAGTTTATTCTTCCATATCAAATCATAAAAACCAATGTATATTTTGGGGGTTAGTGATACTATTATGTGTCATGCTTTTGATAAGTTCAAAATCCATTATAAAGTATAAAAAATATTAAGTACACAGTATCTATATTGATTATCAAAAGTGTATTGGGAAAATATTTGGACAAGCTTTTTCCTGTGATTTCATTCTATTTCCTAAAATTTCTTTAAAAGCAGAGAGAAATTGTGATGAATGGATTCTGGGTTGCATAATCAACAAATAGCCAGTGAAAGCACTGTGAGGAGACTGTCATTGGGAAATGTGTGAAATACTTCTTGCCATTAAGGTCCCAGTAAATAACAATTAAACCACAGTTGATGATCAAGGCATTTCTTTTATTTATTTATTTATTTATTTATTTATTTATTTATTTATTTATT
>NW_016807111.1:555779-635150 GCF_001698545.2 Rhinopithecus bieti | reverse complement strand
AGCTGTGCCCTGTCCCCAGAGGTGGAGTCTACAGAGACAGGCAGGTTTCCTTGAGCTGCTGTGAGTTCCACCCAGTTCGAGCTTCCCAGCGGCTTTGTTTACCTACTTAAGCCTCAGCAATAGCGGGCGCCCCTCCCCAGCCTCGCTGCTGCCATTTCGGTTAGATCACAGACTGCTGTGTTAGCAATGAGGGAGGCTCTGTAGGTGTGGGACCCTCCCGGCCAGGTGTGGGATATATTCTCCTGGTGTGCCCGTTTGCTGAAAGCACAATATTGGGGTGGGAGTTACCCGATTCTCCAGGTGTTGTGTGTCTCAGTTCCCCTGGCTAGGAAAAGGGATTCCCTTCCCCGATCAAGGCATTTCTTAACAGAATTTGTCTTTTAACAGGTGAATAGTTCTCAGACATTTCTTCATTTCATTCTGGGCTGATATAACTAAGAACTCTTCAGTATGGCCAGTGTTGGGTAAAGTGATTCATTCATGACAATTGTGAAGCTCAAGAGTGGAATTGATAGCTCTAGAAGTCCCAAATGTAAGAAGAGTCCTAAAATTTATGAAATGATTCCTGGTATATATATAAATACCTTCCTCTGAGCAACTCCCAGATAACCATTCTTCCACAAATAGCTTCATGGAAGGAAAACTTTGAGGATTTTTATTTGAAATGTAAAACCTTCAGTCCAGTTTTCTTGCTCATGTTGATATTATTTATTTGTCATTGTCTAGGTTCTTATTCAGATTTGGGGCTGCTTTCTACCTGTCCTTAAGCTCAGCATGCATACTAACAGAGGGGCCTGATGGGGAGGTATCTCGTATATGAGAGCTCTGCCTTTTTGAATACATTAATACCACTATTTTAAAAAGGCTTTAAAATTCACTTCCCTCTATTCTTCTGCCATGTGAGGAACAGGATTCCTCCCCTTGCAAGATGTAGCATTCAAGGCACCCACCTCCCAATACTGATCCACTGGTGATCAAGTTTCAACATGAGTTTTGGAGGAGACAAAAGCATTCAAACCATAGCAATTTTAGAGTATTATGTTTCTTTATTATTGTTTATATAGACGACATGATTGTCATTTTTTGATAGCAAATAAATTGCTGATCATTATATTTTAATAGACCATCAAAAGCCTCTCCTACTTTCTTTCTGAATATCTCTCTCTCAATTCTTATCTACTTTTAATAAAAATTCAAAACTGCTTATTGTACGTTTTCATAGATGTAATAGATAACCTGAGGGTACCCCCCCCACAACAACAACAACAACAACAACAACACATACACACACACACACACACACACAGAAACACTCAGTTACTAAAATATAAGGTAGTCATTCATGTTCTAGTTAGAATTTTTTTTTTTTTTTCAGTTGCAAGAAGCAGTGATTCACTCAAGCTTACTCATGAAAAGGGAAACTTACTGTAAGGAGTCAATGGAGGGCTTCATATCTACTCAAGATCAGGCGTGAAATGAGGTCAGGCCTCCCTAAGGTGGATTCCAGGACCTGGGAAGTGAAGGACAGAGGCTGCTTGTCTGTTGAAGGCAAAGGACTTCAATATCCTGCTTTTGCCTAGTTTTCAGCTCTCTGCTCATCTATCTCCCAACCACTTCTCTGTGAGATTCTTATCTTGTATAACTTCAAAAGCTCGAGGCTTTTTAACTGCCTCTATAGGCCAGTTCTATAAACTTTTCAGAGCAAGTGTTCATCATTGACTAGATCTCTTTCCATGTTATTACATGGTTCATATTGCTAAGTGACAGTCTGATTGGTTCACCTCATCTTGTAAGTTCAGTCTCACAAGCTATAGAATAGAGCTAATCTTTATAGATCAGAACCACTTATTGTTTATCCAGTCATCTGCAGCAGAAATACTTAGGGTAGGAGATGGAGTGAAGGGAGATGGAGGAGAGGTGGTGAGGATATTTGGCATAATTTCTGCTCAGCTGATACAATGGGCTGGAACTATTTCAGTAAGATAAGGTAAGAACAGGGAATGAATGGCATTTCCAAAAACATTTTTAAACTTACGCACCCAAAAGTGCATCTGTGGCAATTATGACATTTCTTTACATTCCATTTCATAATAGAAAATATACATTAAATTCATGCTCTATTTGGTATAGCCATTGATGATATAAGACTAGTATATATCCATAAATGCCTTTTTTGGAAGTAGCGATAAACTACATTTTCCCTAAGTTTGCTTTGAGAATGATGCTGAGATGGGTATATGACATCACAACAGTTGCTGAGATTTACAAACAATGTAATTCTTAGATCAACAAATGTCAGCCCACACAAAAATAAGATAAAACCTCTTCATATGCATGTTAGTTTGGAAAAACATGATGATATATGTTATATGTGTTGATGGATAAATAGATTATGTGAAGACATTCCATGCAGTATGAGATTAAATATTTATTTCATAATGTGTATCATCATTGCTATGAGAAAATAATGCCAGGGGACTGTACTCATTAAAGTTTGGCAGTCTGCACTCAGGCCATAGAATGCACGGAGCATTCTTACATGTCATACATGTAGCTGGAGACCCATAATTCGGATTGTAGAAATAACCTCTAGATTTGAGCTTTGTCTTTTAACTTGTTAGCAGCGATGCTGTTGAACAAGTCAGTTAACCATTCTGAGCCTGTTTCTGTGTTTTTAAAATGCTGTGTCAAATAATTTAGTGTGTGTGTGTAAGCACTTTGTAAACTATAAAGCACTGCGGAAATATGAAATACTCTCACTCCCTTTCAGGATGTAGAAAGAGGAACAATGGTGAAGGAGACTATCTGTCTAGTCCAATTCCAATGGTTTTGTATGGAGATCATCTATAATGGATGACCAGTTATCTTAAAATCATTAGAAGGAACTAACACTATAATTAAGCTCACAACTTACTATAAACTCATTTATCATAGCATTTAATCTTGTGTTGTTCAACAGAAGGGATTTAAAATATATATCTTGAGTTCACTTTCCAAAGCTAATGTAATTGTTCTCACATTGTTCTACAAGAAAAAGAACGTCTAACAGGAAAGAAAGAAACAAAGAAATGATGATGTATCCTCTAATCTAGCACTTCGTGCTTTCAAAGGCAAATGTTCCTTTCCAGGTCAGTGAGATCAGGTAAGTGTGAAGTACACAGAGCTTTGGTTAGTTAGCATAGATTCAGTCTTGTTTCCATAGAAACACGGCTTCATTTTGGAAATTGGCCCAACAGTTTTACAAAATGATTGTGCGAACACTTTTCAGCTAGCATTTTTTTTTCCAGCTAGTACGAGAGGCTATAACAACTCTGTCCTAATGCTATTTCTTTCCCTATATTTTGAGATGCATTAAGTGGTATATTTAAACATGTAATTCAGGATATGGGACTTGGCAAATGCAAATTCACACTTCATGCTTTTACTTATCAGTTCAAAGTATTACTTCCATAAACAATAGAAAATACAGTGCCAGGTGTTATTAGTAACTTTCCACTGTTTTAACTTGGGGTGGGTTACTGTGGTGGCCATGCCTGGCTGGCCATGGAAAGCCCCTAGATGGACATAAGTGAAACTCCTAGATTTTGCAGGGAGGGTCTAGAGAAAGAGAGGTTGCCCTAATCCCAGCAGAGAAAAAATTTAAGACTCATAACCTAAACATGCAGCCAATGGCAACAAGACTTGCTGAAACCAAAAAAGTATGGTCTTACATATTTTTTAAAAAAGGTTTCTGGTGCTATTGTGACTTGGGGGTGTATAGGGCTGAGAGCTCAGGATTTCATGTGGCTTTAGCATGGTGGCTGTCCACTCTGTAATGGCTGCCATAGCCATTGAGCTTGGGATGCTCCTCTATAAGGTACAAGAAGGCAACAGGAGCCATATTCTTCTACTACTATCAGGGTCTCATAACTTCCTTTGCATGACTTGTTGGCCACCTTGGAAGTAAAGCTTGAAGAGTCCAAATTTTCATTTTTATCCTTCTTCACCCCACTCCCAGACTCTGTTCTGGTCTGATACAGTTACTTATGCTTTATTCTATTAAAAGCAAGAAAAGAATTCTGGAAACATTTTCCTTCCATTTCATCTCTCTTCTGCTTTCAACAGTTCTGTATGTCAAAGGTGAATCTATTTTTGTTTTTGCTCTAATATACATTTTTTTTTACTTGAGACGGATTACTGAAGAAATACATTTTATAGTATATTTCCCTTTTTTAAAAAAGAAAGAAAATAGAGATATGGTCTTTCTTTGTTGCCAAGGCTGGCCTCCAACTCCTGGACTCAAGCTATCTTTTGCCTAACCGTCTCAAAGTATTGGGACTATAAGTGTGAGCCATTGTGCCTGGCCAAGAGTATATTTCTCTTAAAAGTAAAAAAGCTTCATTTCTGTAAAATAAACAGGGAACATATGGGTTGAGAAAAAAATTATAGACAAATGTTTTATTTCATTTAGCCTAGAGATTTCCAAAAGTATGGACCTATGGCTGACCTTTTGATTTTTTCAATAGCATCATTGTTAGTTATTCAAAAATGTGGATGGTGATGTGAATGGTAGAATAACATTTTTATTGGCAAAAAGCTGACACAATTCTGGACCTGTTTAGCTTAGCTCTATATTACTGTTAATTATTTCTGCATGGCATGTGCCCCTTGTGGAACAGTAAAGACCCAATTTAGTGAAAAACGCCTTCTCTATTGGTAATGATAAAAAACAGTCCATTTGACTCTAACTTTTATTCACTATCTAATGTATATTGAACGAGGATGAAAAGACTGAAGATGTAAAAGCATAGAAAACATGGTCTCAGAAAATGCTTCAGGGTCTTCCCTTTTTCTAATGAAATTGAAATGTTTTAATGTAGCCCAGTACACTGCAACATCTGGACCCGCCTTTCTCTCCAATAATATATTCTTATGTTCTTTTCTTTGCTCTCAAACTCTAGTCACACTGGCTTCCATTTCTTTTCATGAACATGCCAAGCTCTTACACACCTGGGCCTTCTCAAATGAGTGTGAACATTATTCCTGGCCTCTTATTTAGCTGTTTCCAGTCCCTTTGGTCTTACATTGCAACACAGAGAAATTCCCCACTAGCATCAGAATAGATTCTAATCATTCTCTTCACTATTATCTTTGAATGTTACTCTATTTCAATTATAGCACTATCATTTGTATTAATTTTATTATTTGAGTGTCTACTTTGTTGCTTGTTTCCCTTCTCTGAGAGGTAAGTACAATGTAATAATTATGAGTGCAAGATAGGAATCATCCCAGTTTTACCACTTTCCAGCCATATAATCCTGGGAAAGTTATTAATTTCTCTGTGCTTCAGTTTCCTTATCTGCAAAATGGAGGCAACAAATAACTTCATAGAGTTGTGGAGACTAATGAGTTAACAAAGGCAAAGCCTTTAAAACAGTATTTCACATATTATAAAATCTCAGCAAATGTAGCTATTATTATCAGATTATTAGCTAAAGTATTAGACAGATATTTAAGATATTAGTTTCTAATATCTTAATGTCTAACACATATTAGTTATGCAATGCAATTCATAATTTTTTATTGAAAGAAAGAAATGAGTAAATATATAAGTAACAATCAAAGGGACAGGAGCAGTAGAAACACCTCTGACTTGACAATACAAACTTCTAGATACTAGGTTAGTTTCTACCATTTTCTCTGTAACTTGGGGTAAAATACATAACCTTCTTTCACATCAGTTTCCTAATACATAAATAATATATTTAGACTAGATAACTGCTTATAAACCTTCCCATATAAATAGTTTATGATTATAAATTGCTCGAAGTCACTGTGAGTTTAGCATTTTGCTCTCCTTACAATTTTAGAATTATCTGCAAGGACTTAAATCACCTGTTCTTTCCCAGTCTTACTGCGTATCTGAAGGATCTGTGATCATCTGAATTCTTCTCCAGATACTTAGAGTCCCTTATGATTAAATCCATTTGAAGAACTTTCTTCTGGAGGTTTACAAGGATCAATTTGTAGTAAGATAACACACAATGAACAAAACAACCAGTACTATTTTTCAAGTGATTATTATAGTTCAGTTTCTATCTCAGGTCCCTTGCATGTATTATATAATTAAATGCAACATTCCTAAAACACAGGCATTTTTATTCCCATTTTACGGATGATAAAACAGATCTCCATTTTATAGATGAAGAAATATTGCATTTTACAGATGCAACATTCCTACCACATAGGCATTTTTATCCCCGTTTTACAGATGATTAATACAGAAGTGAATTAAGCAACTTGCTAAGGATAGTAAGTGAATTGAGCACTTTGAAATCTATGTTTTTGAATGAGCAAGTGATTGAGAAAAGGAAGAAATTTTAAAAAATGAACCACTTTCAATAAGAAAATAGTTGATGAAAGCATGCTTTCAAAGCATAGAAAATTTATTTGCAGTGAGTTTGAAGACTCTCTGGACCCCTATTCTTCACTTCAACCAAACCTATTCCTTTGAGATGATTCTTGCAACTAATACTAGATTTTCTGTATCGGAATTCTAGGAGTGAAACACCAGTTGTTGTTTTTTTTTTGTTTTGTTTTTTCTGTTTTTTGTTTTGTTTTGTTTTGTTTTTTTTGAGGCGGAGTCTTGCTCTGTCGCCCGGACTGGAGTGCAGTGACCAGATCTCAGCTCACTGCAAGCTCCGCCTCCCGGGTTTACGCCATTCTCCTGCCTCAGCCTCCCAAGTAGCTGGGACTACAGGTGCCCGCCACCTCGCCCGGCTAGTTTTGTATTTTAGTAGAGACGGGGTTTCACCGTGTTAGCCAGGATGGTCTCGATCTCCTGACCTCGTGATCCGCCCGTCTCGGCCTCCCAAAGTGCTGGGATTACAGGCTTGAGCCACCGCGCCCGGCCCAGTTTATTATTTTTAATGCACAGAGTAGGTGATTCTTATGCTCAATATAATTTGAGATACATTAATCTAATCATTTTGTTTCTTATTCTTTTTATTTTTTCCTACACTTCTTTCTACCATGCAGCTTGATTCCACTTCCCCGTTTACCTGACTTGGAAGAAATACTTTATTATCTTAAAAGCTCTCTTGCCACTACATGTATTCAACATTTTGTCCATTCTCCTTTAGTTACATCATTTTACAAAAAGTTGAATCAATGTCACCAGCCATGTCTTGCTCCTATGCCTGACCTCATAGATGTCATTACATGAATCATCAGTTGGAAGAGTGGACCCTATTAGTAAGCTGTGGTCACCAACTCACCCGTATTCTCAGAAATACTTTATGTATTCTTAATCTATTCTCTTCTACTGTTTATAAATTTTAATGCAAAATATTTTCCATTCTCTATAAGCCTTTTCTGTCTCTACTAGCCTATTTTGTTTCCGCTGAAAGTGCTATGCTTGCTCATGAACCTGAAACTCAGCCCACATTGCTCCCTCTGCCTGGAGTGCCCAGCCTGCCCTTACTTTCCTAGATCATAGCTACCTAAATTTTGCATTCATTTTAAATATTTCCTCCATATTAAATATTTCCCGACGTCTTCAGGTAGACTTAACTGCTTTGTTCTTTGAAATCCCTTTAAGATTTCTATCATAACACCATATTTATCATCCAACCTGGGGCACTTTAGAAAGTGAAAGTATGCTAGTAAAAATTACATTAATCCCATAAGTGTAAATTGGAATTGTCCCGAGTAAATTGGAATGTGTGGTTCTTTTATCTGTAACTTTTATGTATATGTCTACACGACTATCTTCTCCTATTAAGGTGGGCATTGATAGTTGCCATATTTACCATTTTATCCCCAGTTTCTAGCGTACTTCCTGGTTGGTTGAGAGATGAGTGAATGCACATTGAGCTCATAACAAGCATCAAAAGGAAAAAGAAATTACAGGGGTCTAGGCTCACTGTGAATCAGGTTGGTGAGGTTTTGTTTTTGTTTTTGTTTTTTCCAGTTCCTGTTCTGTTCATCCACTTTCTCGTCCTTTCCCTCTACTTTGGCATAGTACACATTCTGCTCATCCTTTCTCATTCTGTTTTTTAATTGCCTCTCCTCTGAGCTTAGATCAGGAGTTGAAAAAGATATAACCAGAGATGACTCATAAATGTCAAACAAAAATATTTTCTCCTGAGGTTTTATAACATTGAGTATTTTCTTACTTTTGTTCTCCTTTGCCAAATATTTTGGAAGATCAAAGATGTTTTCCTCAAAATTGCTTTACCTAAACATCTTTGTTGCTTCAATTGCTTTAAAGCAAAATTGTCTAAAATCTGTTGATCTTGGTCTCCTAATGCACTGACAATCATGCCAAGCTCAGTGAATAATTATGAAATAACTCTTTTCCCCTTTCTTTTCGCGCTATAGTACCTTCCTCCTTTCACCCATTTGGCATGCTTTGAGTGCCCACTGAAGGTAGGAGACTGTTAAAGGTGCCAGGGATTCAGACAGGAATGAGACATTGGCTTTGCCCTCAATTATTACAATGAAGTAGCTGCTCCTGATGGTTTAAGCCACTCACCCCAAAACACTGCTTTAATCTATATTAGGCCTCACATTTCATGTGTTTCTCTTCCCACCCTCCCCACACATTAAAACATACCCATCAATGGGCCATTTATAAATGGGCCATTTATAAAAAATTTCCATAAGTGACAGTAAACTCATGGTAATTACAAAGAATGCATTCGTTTAAAGGAAGGTAAGGTACTCTGACCAAAAGACTATACTAAACAATAGAGTAGCTGTCTGGTGATTGGGGGCTAAGAGGAGAGACAGAAGGAAGTGATTCCCAAGGGGTACAAGGAAGCTTTTAGGGATCATGAATATATTCATTATTGTGATTATGGTGATGTTTTCATAGGCATATACCTAAGTCAAAACATGATAAATTTTACAGTTTAAATACATCTAGGTTATTGTATGTCAATTAGTTATCAATAAAGCTGTCAAAATACTGTGGCTTAAATAAGATGGCTGCTTATTTTTCTTTCATATAAAAATGTGTTGTGTAGTTTGTCATGGAAGTTCTCCTCCTGAGATCATTCATGGACCCAGAGGATTCCTTCCATCTGTTTGATTCTTCATCTCTGTAGGTGTTGTCTTCATCTGCAGTCAATGTTAGTTACCAGCTATATCTTCTGGCATACTCCATGAGAAGGAGATAAAAACAAACTCCAGAATAAATGAGTGATCTTTAGTCATAGCTGACGTGGAAGTTGTATTTATGCATTCTAGTCATATTCTTTTTCCCAAATTTAATTATGTAGCCACACCTATCTGTAAAGAAAACTAGGAAATATGGACTCTAACCAGATAGTTTGTATTCAATTAAAACTCTATTAGAAAGTCAGAAAGAATGGAATTTCAGGAGACAAGTAGCAATCTTCCACAGTAACCTTATTTAGTGAGTGCATACTCTGCTAGCCCCTGTGCTAACTGCTTTGTCATATTACCTAATTAGCTCTTTTTAACCCTTCTGTGAGAAAGAGGCTATCATTGGCTTTACTTAACAGATGTGTAAACCACATTGGGGCACAAAGTTTGCATATTGCATGATTTCATGGTCATTATTCATATAGACTACGTAATGAATTTTGCCCCTGGTGTTGTGCAATAGTTGGTCTTCACAACTGAATTCTGTGGCCTTCTCTGGGGCTTAGCAAAGTTTATGAACATTCCTAAATTACTTGCACAACTGGCAAATGGCAGAGCTGGGATTACAACCTCGAAGGCTGCAGAGCTTGTGTTCTTAGTGGCCATGCTAAATTGTGTGCTGATACATTAAACAGCGGCTGTGGCTTAATGTGTTAGCCCTCTCAGCCAAAAAATTTGGGCCTTTATAGAGGAAAACTCTACTCACATGCTAGATCAGTGGTTGGCAATTTTTTTTCTGTAAAGAACCAGAGAGTAAATATTTTAGGTTTGTAGCCCATATGGTCTCTGTCACAGATATTCAACTCTACCATTGTAGCATGAAAGCATCCATAGACAATATGTAAATGAATGAGAATGGCTGAGTTCCAGCGAAACTGTATTTTCAAAACAGGCACTGGGCCAAATTTGGCTCACAGGAAGTATTCTATTGACTCCAGATTAGAAAGGAATTTTAAGCCAATTCAGGGTATGTTAGGGCAGGTTGATATTTTGGGTATTCCTCATGTACACTGCAAATGACTTTTATCTACATGTGCTGCCATCTGGATTTACTGGTAACCCATAGGGAAATAGAAGCTGCAGGCTGGCATTTGAGCTTCTGCTCTGAGTCATTCTACTTTGCAGTCAAAGAGCTTGACTCTCAAATTTTAATTTCTAGATTTTAAATATTACCATGCAGAACCTGTTTTCTTTCTCTAAATATCAAGAGACTAGTGAAAGAAATTAAAATTCCACAGAGATTGAAATAATAGAAATTACTTTCCTATTTTTTTAATCAAGTGCCATTCCTTCAAGCATACCCTGCACTCTAACTCCTGGATTACTCATCATGTCTTCAGCAGACCATGCCCTCTCACGCTTCCGCCAGGCCATTGCATTGCCATTTCCTCAAATTAGACTCTTTCTCTCCTCTCTTCTTAGTCAATACACAACCATCTTTTAAGGACTAAGGCAAATAGCACTGCTACTCTGAAGCTTCTATTGCTTACCCTCTTCTTGCCCTTAACAGCAGATTACTTTTCCCTTATCTTTGCTTCCATAATAATTTTAATTTTATCATTGAGTTAACCATGCGTTTGTCTGTCCTCTTGATGAAGGGTTAACATCTTTGAGAAGTAGAAATATGATTGTTCATTTTCATCTCTTTTACACCTGGGATGGTGTCTGGCATATAGTAAAAACACAGCCAATGCTGCTGAATAAATGAATGAATAATTTGTACTTAGCAATGTGCTGTTGTGTATTGGTGACATGGATGTAGTCATGATTGATAAATATTTATTAGATAATTTAATTAAACCACATGGGGCACAAATGTTGCTTCTATTCTAGATGAGATGCTATTCTTTACTAAAAGGGATTGAAATTTCAAGGGTTAGTAAATGATGGTGAGCTCGTCACTTTCTTTCCCTTTTTTTCAGTAAAAATTCTATATAAGGGGTCAATTTGCTTCGCTGTTTAAAATCCATGAGTGGTTGCTCATTTCCACTCAGAATAAGAGCCAAACTCTTTAGCACAGTGGTTCTCAACATGGTCGCACATTAGTATCACCTGGGGAGCTATTGGGAGATGCCCAGTTCATGCTTGGGCACCAACTCAGACCAATTAAATCAGAAACTCTGGGAGGGGGATCCAAGCATCAGAATGTTTTGATGCTCCCTAGGTAATTACAATAGGCAGCAAAGGCTGAGAACCACTTAGCATAACCTCCAGTTATAGTTCTCACATGTGGTTGTTCCCCATGATAAAAACTTTACATTTTAACTCTAATGTATTTGGAAGCAAACTTATCTACTTATTCTCACAGGGATCATTGGATATTGTGAGGCAATATAGATGGTAGATGGGCAAGAGTGGAAGATAGGTGGACCAGTTAGGTGGCTTTTGATAGAGTCAGTTATAATTGTAACAATGAATCTAGGAAAAAATCCTATTCTATACTTAATTCCCAGTTACTCATATAATTCAGTTAATGAGACAAGGTCACTTTCAGAGCACTACAGTAAATTGTAGTTTTATTGTACATATATGTCACATTTATTATTGCTATATATTGCTTTTAAATGTTTGAAGGACCAGGCGTCAAAAGCTTTATGTAATTCTGTCTGACTTGCAAACATCTCACATATGTAATCTGAGATAGCCACTGACTTGTAAATGTTTATAGTGTATTTTAAAGCATATAAAATGTAATAGGATTTTGAATAATCACTTTCGTGTAAAATTTCAGTAGTTAATATGCACACAAATTAAAGTTTATTAAGAAGGTAAATGCCTAATAAGCAGTGGGGCAAAATAAACTGTTGCTGAATTAAGAAAGAAGCATTTTTATTACACATTTCATTATATTTCAGTGCTGTTGTGTGACTTTTGCACTTCAGTGCTTCCATCAGGTCTTCCAAATTCTTAAAAGCCTGCCAAGATGTGCCATGTAGCTGCTTCATGTTCTTCTGTCCAAACCTAAATGAAGCTTTCTTTAACTAAAACCCCATCATGGGACATTGAATGTACCACCCATTTATTCACCAAGCAAATATCTATTGATCACCTACTTTGTATGCTACACTGTAGTAGATCCTGCCATTGATAAAATTAGCATAATCTCTTCCTTAATGGAAAATGGAAGCTAAAGGATCTGCAATCCAGTAAATTCATGCATTCAACAAACATTTATTGAGCCTCTACAGTATTCAAAGCATTTTTCTAAGAGTTTGGAGACTCGACATTGAATGTAACATGGAGAAAAAAGACTGAGGTCAAATGACCTGATGACAGACTGAAAGCAAGTATGTGAATTAGTGGTCTATAAAGTCAAAGGTGTTATGTATCATAAGGCACAAGTAGATTAAGTGCTATGGGAGAATAGAGAAGGGAGAGATTGTATCAACTAGAGGGTTGCAAGGAACCAGGGACTTCATGAAGGGTAAGACATTGTATATGGATCCTGAAGCACGTGAAAGATTGCGTATCCAAAAATAAATGAAAACATGTTTTTTTTCTAAAGCACTTACACGAGCAAAGGCAAGAAGGTAGAAAAGCACAGAATTAAAGTATAACTGTGTATAACTCTAACAAAAACGTGTGACTCAAAATGCAGTTTTTCCTCACAGGCACAGTGCCTTTACTTGAGAAATAAGTCTATGGTGAATGACAGTCTCTTGGAAAGTTTGGCACTTCAAGAAAACGGACTCTGATTGCAAAATGGCCATCCTCCAAAACATGATATGTTCAGAATTAAGAAAAACCTGCTCCATCTCTCTCAACTTGTCAGTTGATAAGTCTAGGTTTGCTTCATTTTGAGTTGCTTACCATAACCTAATAATTCTCTTGCAGTGAGTTGTTTTCCATTTTTGGATTCTTGCCCTTCTTTTCATTTTTGACTATATCCTTCAGTATTGCAGTTATCCTTTAAGACAAGTCAGTCTTCTATTTGCTTTTGTACTGTATAGTTAGCCTTACCTGCAGCAGTGAACTGGAGTACTGAATTGGTGTAATTGTGCAGCATTCCACACAGAGCTTATAGCTGGAACATGTTGGACCTCCATGTAATCATACTAGCTACTTTGCAGCATTTTCTATGTGCCAGGCACTCTATAGCAAACCTGACATCCATGACTTAACATATTTAATCCTCATCTTGGCCAGGTGAAATAAATACTGCTATTTGTCTCATTTTGCAAAGAAGAACATTAAGCCTTAGGCAGATTAAATGTCTTTGCCTAATTTAATCTTTGCCTTCATGCATTCAACAAACATTTATTGAGCCTCTACAGTATTCAGAGCATTTTTCTAAGAGTTTGGAGATTAAACTGAATTCCAAATCTAGGTCCATCAAAAGACAATGCTCAGATCCATGCATTATGCCATTTCTCATAAGACTGAAAACACTGTTCAAAGCTCCACTCATTGCCTCAGTCCATCTTCAGGTTTAGTGCTAATGGTGCCCAGCCTCCCTTATGGATACAAGACTTTGATGAACTGCCATCAAAGTTCATCAGATAGCTGTTCTATCTGGATTCAGCATCTCTTAAGCAGCAGAATTAAACAGATAGTCTTTAGGGCAGTTGGTTGTGTACAAAGCACAATATTCTGGCAAAATTCCACAGCAGCAATTGCATGAAGCTCTGGAGCACAGCGATCTCAGCAAGGTGAAACCTGAGGTCTGAGGCAAGGGGCACATTGTACACACCTAGAAACATGATAGCAGTGAACCCCTAGACAAATGACAGGTGGAACAAGTCCATAGATCCATGAAGAAAGAGATTGTACAATACTGGCACTTTGCTTTTCTGGGTGTAAAATAATAGTATTGCAAATAGAGGACTGATTAATACCTACAGAGAACATTAATAAGGAGCTATAAGAGGAAAAGAGGCTAAGTCATGGGGATCATACTAAGAGGAAGACCTTGGCTTGGGATGGAGCATCCTGGGCCAGTGTGCAAAGGAAGAGCATTTGGTGAGCAATTCTGCTTTGCCATTTCCTAGAGTTCCACTCTGCTGCGTATCATGCAATCAGATTGCTCTATGTGGCAAGCTGATTTCAAACAGCCCAGTCAGAGTTCTACCATTTCCAATCAATTTCTGAAGAAGTTTAAGTGGCTTTAGCCTGCCACATCTTGGCAGGCTTTTAAGAACTATATTCCTTAACAATACAGTTAAGGAAAGAAAAGTTATAGAAAATGAAAAAATAAAATGTTTCCTTGGGAACATATTTTAAGAGTCTGAGCAGTCAGAATAATCATGAAGACATCAGCATTTCCACGTCAAAGAGCAATTCAGAGTTAATGAAGGAAATACTGGCCCATGTTTGCACTGCAATTTTATTTAACTGAGCTAACAACTGTTTATGTATGAATGCAGTGAGGTCAATCTTAAATTCATGTGAAATTTGGCTGTGAGCAGTGGCTCATGCCTGCAATCCCAGCAATTTGGGCAGATCACCTGAGGTAAAGAGTTTGAGACCAACCTGGCCAACATGGTGAAACCCTGTCTCTATTAAAAATTCAAAAATTAGCCGGGCATGGTGGTACACACCTATAGTCCCAGCTACTCAGGAGGCTGAGGCAGGAGGACAGCTTGAACCCAGGAGGTGGAGGTTGCAGTGAGCTTAGATGTTGCCACTGTACTCCAGCCTGGGCCACAGAGTGAGATCCTATCTCAAAATAATAAATAAATAAATAATTTAAAAATTCATGTGAAATTCAAGACTGAAGGAAAGTAAAGACCTGGTAAAATGTTTTGTTTTAATTCCTAGTAAACAATATTTTACAATCTCAAATTGTTTTAATAAAATATTAATGAATTTATAATACCAACATATTCATATTCAATACCTAAATATAGGAAAAATGTTTATGTGTTTGAGGATATAAATGGGTTACCACAAAATACTGTTATTTTCTAATAGGATAATTGAAGACCATTTAAGCAGATAAATTGGTTAGGTAATGACTTGGACTGAAGTGATTCTGATTGTTTTTATGACTACCACTAATGCAATTCTATGTTTAATATAAAATAATTATTATTTAATAACATCTCAATAAGTTCTAGGATGAGGTTATTCACAGGTTATTAGGTCTTTATTCAGGTAAAATTTTGTCATTTTATGCTTTGTAAGAACACACAGGATATCTTAAATGTATTTATTCTAGAAGTATAGAAATTGAGAACTTCAGAGATCTTAGAGAATGATACTACAGTGAACAAGACAGAGATTTGAGCCTCAAGGTTTAAAATATAGTGAAAAATATGGACAAGAAAAGAGAATAGACAGCACATGTTTTGGGCATCTAACATTACTGAGACATCTAACTGAGCAAATGGGGTAGAGATGACTGTCAGATATAGTTCAACATCAATGGGCTAGGAATTACATTGGTTTCGGTAAAAAAATGTGCTAGAATTCTGGGTATGTACTAAACAGGAAAAATATACTTATTCATTCATTAATAATGGCCTTATTTTTCTGACCAGCATCTCTCCAGTTTGAAGGAGATGGCAAAATGCTGCCCTTGCATAACATCAGAAGGTCCCTAATGTCTGCCTTGAAGAGCTCTTGACAGTAGCAGCAATGAACTACAGGCTAGTGGAAAGATATTAACCTACTACTTCCTTCCTCCTTCTGATCCTCCTTCTGAATTCTTTCCTATGTTATATTATTTAGTTTGAGTTTTTATCGTAATGAAATGGGGCATGTCAGGGTCATGAAAATCCTCAGCAGTTATAGCATAAACATTGGTGAACCACTGTATTTACAACAATTTGATTCATATTTTCTCTATATACATTTCCTATGGAAGGGTATTTACGCATTTTAACTTCTAGCAAATGGGAATTACATATCACATTTGATTACTATTAGATGTGGTAATCAATTCAATCCATACATCAGAGAAATGTATTCTACTCTCTGCTTAATAATTATCCGTTGGTCTTAGAAAGGAGCAAGCTAAAATATAAGATGCATGAATAAAAATAAACAGCATGAGACTGGGCACGGTGGCTCATGTCTATAATCTTACCACTTTGGGAGGCCAAGGCAGGAGGATTGCTTGAGCCCGGGAGTTTGAGACGAGCCTGGGCAACACAGTGAGACCCAGTTTCTACTAAATAAATAAATAAATAAATAATTTAAAAAATATTAGCCAGGTATGGTGACTCATGTCTATGGTCTCAGCTACTAGGGAGACTGAGGTAGGAAGATAGGTTAAGCTGGGGAAATTGAAACTGCAGTGAGCTATGATCACACCACTGTTATCTTGTCTGGGAGACATAGTGAGACCCTGTCTCAAAGCAAAATAATAATAAATAAATAAATAGCTAGGATGAAAGCAACAGTATTGTTTGTTCCATCTGTGTTACTCATAATACCAATGAGAAATACAAGACACCAATAATGCATGCAAAGCTATTTTGATTTTGCATCCTAATTATTTTCAGTGCTGCATAACTCATTAATAATGGACAACTGGTGTAAAACATTCAAAAGACTCTACCATTGTTTATATTTGGATCATAAGCTCTAAAAATCTTTGAATTGTGATTAAACAAGATAAAATTTATTTCTAAATGGTGTTCATTTAAAAACAAGATCAAAAGGCATATATGCAAAATGAGCCCATGTAAGTAGGAGAATGTCAAAACAATTTTTTTTCCGAGAAGAATAGGCATATATAAATTATTTGGCTGAATAGAAATCTACAAGTTATTATCTTTTAAGTCAAAGAATTGAGGAAAAATGTAAAACCAGAGGACAGCACTTCAAATAAATTAATTCAATTTAATTCAAATTATATATTAAATATGTATTATGCACTCAGCGCTGAGCTCATGTCAACACTTCTCTCTGTCACTTGTTTGGGTGGTTTGGTTTAAAAAGGCCCTACTTCTTCACAGCAGTCTCCTGCTTTGCAAAATGCAGGAGAGATACTGAGAATAATTTATTGTTGAAGTTCATGGAGAAATTCAAAATAACTGTGAACAACTGTATTGAAAACTAGAAAAATATAATAATAATAAAAAATTAGAATGTTCCTTAGTGATACAGTTTTCTACTGAGGTGAAACTACTGTGGTCAGGGTAAATCTACCTAAATATTTCCACATCAAGAAAGCATGAGAACTTAAAAGAACTTAAGAGTCTACCACTGAAGCAAAAATGCCCTGGCATAGATCATTTTTTCCTTTCATTGGTTAATACAATCTGTTTAATTGGAGTATCATGCTCTTTGATTTAGGCTGCATTTTGTGCATTAATGGGTATTAAAAATCTCAGGTGAATCTCTTCCAGAACTCAGTAGACACTCAAGAAGATTAAAAGCCAGATAGGAAGGAATGGGGCACAAAAGCAAGGATAGGGCAAAGAAAAATGGTTCAAGGCAATTGCTCCGAAAGCCTGAGTTTAATTTTATTGGAGATATTCCTTTTAGTGTGCTGGGAGATACCCTTCATTTAAAGGGCAGTCATTGAGTGACGATTGGGCCACTTATTGTGATTTTTCCTTATGAAAGTCTTTTGCTGAAATTATGGAAAACATTTGCTTTTCACAAGAGAGGTATGTTATTTCTTGAAACTTTTGCAGAAATAAAACGTAAGTAGTCTGACATTAAGAAACTGAGCTTTCTTTTCTCTCTGAGTTTCTGGTTTACCATGGATGCCTTTAAAATGGGCCCATGTTTTAAATAAAACACACTCATCTTCTAGGACACCATGGACACCTTTAAAAATGGGCCAATGTTTTTAAATAGCGCACACACACACACAGATTTTCTTGTCACTTATTAGTTTAACAAATACTTTAGTGCCCCTTCTGGGCCTGGTACTGAGTCAGGACCTGAAATCAGGGGTGAGCAAGCAGACATGTGGCTCTGACAGAATGAAAATCTGCTACTGCACTCTGGTTAAAAGTTCTTGTCCTGGGTTAGTCACAAGCCCACACTTGTATTTGTTTTCTTCCTATTCATGTTAAAATTTCCTTCTATATCAATCTGGTTCTTACATAATCTATTTTAACATTGGTTGTCTGTCAACAGAGTTTCTTCAAAAAAAAATTTCATTGGGAAAATGGAACTAATAGGGTATGGTTTAATTTCCCAAGTCTCAGTGGAAAATTAAACTGAATGTACCCCGATTCTACTCCTGAGTTTATTTCTCTGGCTGATCTATAAACTCTGCTGTAAGGTAGAATTACTTACTTATGGATCAATAATAAAGTTCAAGAAAGATGGATGTTAATGAAATGGCTGAATATAAAACACTCTGGAAACCTCAATAATGTTGTAAATGTGAATAAAAATATCATATTTTGTGGTGAAGTCTATAAGCAAAAGGAATTGATACAGAGTGCATTTTTACGTGATCGTTATAAGCTCCACATATTGACAGACAGTGTTCAATGTCAGTCAGTTCTTAGAAACATTCTCTTAGCATATTTTATTACTATTACAAAATAGAATGTTAAAAATCCTTAAGAGAAATTATACCTTTGCCTTTTGTTGGATACTATTAATGCATCCTGACATGGATGGGTCTTGAAAATGCCCAAAGTATTAAAAAGCCCTCTGTACATAAATGAGGATATTCAGACTGAGACTGATAAAAAAATGTGCATATCTGAATGAGGTGTGGCAAAGTGGTACCCAGTCATTAATCCTTTCTCATTTCTTTGATTCCCAGTAACATTAGCTCAGCTGTCCCCAAGAGCCTTTTCCAGAGCTAAAACCATGAGTCCCAGGGATCATTGAGAGAGACTGTCTTAAGTTCAGTTCTCTAAAAGCAGACCCTGAGAAAATGGTTTGGATATAAATAGTTTATTTGGAAGGTGATTTCTGAAAGTACCAAAAGGGTAGTCGGCAAGTGAATCAGAGAAGGGGACAAGGTCAGTAAAGTGGATGTTATCTAGTGGGTGACCCCTGTGGGCAACTGGGCTCAATTCTACTGGGGACTTACAGGAGATAGGACAGATCATGCCTCAGGGTTACCCAACCAAATGATGAAAAAGTTGGCATTTTTTTCCTCTAACAGCCCAACCGTCATTGATTTGATGACTGTTTATAGGACAATTTTCTGGCACTTCTGGCTTGTGTGCAGGCCAAGCATGTTCCCTCAGCCATAAAAACAGAAATAGCCTTAAGTAATTGCAGTAGGAAGGCTTCATCCTTTAGAGGTGAGTTCTGAGGGGGATATGAGCAGTAATGTCTGCTATGGAGGCATCATGTAGCTATTTGTTCAGTAAGGTATAATGGAAAAAGAACGGATTAGAGCTGGATAGACCTGGGTTTAAATCTTGATTTATTTGCCCATTAGTTATGTGACCTTAGTAAAAGTTTTAAACTCCTTTTGCCTCAGTTTCTTTGTTTATAAACAAAGACAATGCCTGCATTGAAGGGTAGTTGTAAAGATTAAATGGGACTATGGATACACAGGTTAACACAGAATTAGGCACTCATTAGTGCCTAATTAGTAGAAGCTTATTGTTTATTTATTAATATAGTAAATATTTAATAAGTACCTATGAAGTTCCAGGTCTGTGGTAGATGTGAAAGACAGAGAGGTGAATGAAAACTGTGTCAATCATGTAGGTTATGTTCCACTGTGGGAGATATACAATCGATAAACACATGAATATTTAACCTGCTACTATTCTAAAGACCTTTTCTTGTGCCCTTAGCAGAAAATAATACTACTACTCACCCATACCTCTCTATACTTTTTAGGACGCTTTTTTTTTTTTGTTTTGTTTTTTTGTTTTTTTTTTTTTGCTAGGCCCTCCCCTTACCTCTTGCTGGGGCTTGATGATGCCTCTCTGCTGCTCAAGACCTCTCCAAAATCCCACCCCTCACAGAGCAGTTCTTCCAGAGCAATGTCCCTAAAGTAGAGTTCTCTCCACCCTCCCTTCTATCAAAATATGTAAAGTGTGATTTATTGTTTAGGAAAAAACTTTCAGCTTATTTATCCAATCAGAAGAGTTTGGATATTCTAACTAAGGTGTCAATAGATTATATGGATTAATGCATTACCTTCTCTACAGAATTTTTGTCTTTAGAATTTCAAGTTAGTAGTAGGGGCTATTTTTTAATTTTTTAAATTTCAAAATGGTTTTTAAAAATTTTTAATTTCTGTGGGTATATAGTCATTGTATATATTTATGAGATACATGAGATAGTTTGACACAGGAATGTAATGTGTCATAATAACATAGTGGTAAATGTGGTATCTATCAACTCTAGCATTTATCCTTTGTGTTACAAACAATCCAATTATATTATTTTAGTTATTTTAAAATGTATGATTAAAATATTATTGAATACATTTACCCTATCGTGTTCTCAAATACTAGGTCTTATTCATTTTTTTCTATTTTTTGTACCCTTTCACCATCCCCACCTCTTCCAAACCCTCCCACTACCCTTCACAGCCTCTGCTAACTATAGTTCTACTCTCTATATCCCTGAGTTCACTTGTTTTAAATTTTAGCTCCCATAAATAAGTGAGAACATGTAAAGTTTGTTTTTATGTGTCTTATTTATTTCACTTAATAGAATGACCTCCAGTTCCATCCATGTTGTTGCAAATGACAGAATCTCATTCTTTTTATGGTTAAATAGTACTCCACTGTGTATAAGTACCACGTTTTCTTTATCCATACATCTATTGATGGACACTTAGGTTGCTTCCAAATCTTGGCGATTGTGAATAGTGCTACAACAAACATGGGAGTGCAGATACCTTTTCAATATATTGATTACCTTTCTTTGGGGTATATACCTAGTAGTGGGACTGCTGGTTCATATGATAGTTTTTTTAGTTTTTTGAGAAACCTCCAAACTGTTCTCCATAGTGGTTGTACTAATTTCCATTCCCACTAACAGTGTTCGTGGGTTTCCTTTCTCCACATCCTTATCAGCATTTGTGATTGCCTGTCTTGTGGATATAATCCATTTTAATTTGGGTGAGATGATATCTCTTTGTAGTTTCGATTTGCCTTTTTCTGAAGATCAGTGTGATGTTGACGACTTTTCCACAAACCTGTTTTGCCATTTGCATGCCTTCTTTTGATAAATGTCTATTTAGATGTTTTGCCAATTTTTAATCACATTAGGTATTTTTCTATATAGTTGTTTGAACTCCTTCTATGTTCTAATTATTAATCCCTTGTCAGATGAGTAGTTTGCGATCATTTCTTCCTATTTTGTGGGTTGTCTTTTCACTTTGTTGATTGTTTCCTTTGCCGTGAAGAAGCTTTTTAACTCGATGTGAACCCTTTTGTTCATTTTTACTTTGATGCCTGAACTTGTGGGGTATTACTCCATAAATCTTTACCTAATCCAATGTCCTGGGAATTTTCCAGAAAGTTTTCGGATCGTAGTTTTGTAATTTGAGGTCTTAGATGTCTTTAATCCATTTTAATTTGATTTTTGTATATGGCAAGATATAGGGCTCTAGTTTCATCCTTCTACATATGGATATCTAATTTTCCCAGCACCATTTACTGAAGAGACTGCCTTTTCCTCAGCGTATTTTCTTGGAAACTTTGTCAAAAATGAGTTCACTGTAGGTGTGTGGATTTGTTACTGGGTTCTCTATTCTGTTCCATTGGTCTATGTGTCTGTTTTTATTCCAGTACCACGCTATTTTGGTTATTATAGCTCCATAATATAACTTGAAGTCAGGTAATGTGTTTCCTTCAATTTTGTTCTTTTTGCTTAGGATAGCTTTGGGTATTCTGGGTCTTTTGTGGTTTCATATACATTTAGAATTTTTTTTTTCTATTTCTGTGAAGAATGTCATTGGTATTTTGATAGAGATTTCGTTGAATCTGTAGATTGCTTTGGGAGGTATAGGCATTTTAATAATATTGACTCTTCCAATCCATGAACATAAAATATCTCCACTTTTGTGTGTCCTTTTCAATTTCTTTCATCAGTGCTTTATAATTTTCATTATAGAGATCTTTCACTTCTTTGGTTGAATTCGTTCCTAGCTATTTAATTTTATTTTTAGCTGTTGTAAATGGGATTACTTTTTTATTTCTTTTTCAGGTTGTCCTGTATCTATTGTTGGATACTGAAATGCTACTGATTTTTGAATGTTGATTTTTTTTTATTATAGATTAAGTTCTGTGGTACATGAGCACAGTGTGCAGGTTTGTTACAGAGGTATACATGTGCCATGTTGGTTTGCTGTACCCATCAACTCATTATTTATATTAAGTATTTCTCCTAATACTATCCTTTCCCGAGCCCCTCATGCCCTGACAGGCCCCAGTGTGTGATATTCCACTCCCTATGACTATGTGTTCTCATTGTTCAATTCCCACTTATGAATGAGAACATGCGATGTTTGGTTTTCTCTTCCTGTGTTACACTCAAAATCGCACAACCACATGGAAACTGAACAACCTGCTCCTGAATGACTACTGGCTAAATAACAAAATGAAGGCAGAAATAAAGATGTTCTTTGAAATCAATGACAACAAAGGCACAATGTACCAGAATCTCTGGGACACATTTAAAGTAATGTGTAGAGAGAAATTTATAGCACTAAAGGCCCACAAGAGAAAGCAGGAAATATCTAAAATTGACACTCTAACATCACAATTAGAAGAACTAGAGAAGAAAGAGCAAAGACATTCAAAAGCTAGAAGAAGACAAAAAATAACTAAGATCAGAGCAGAACTGAAGGAGATAGAGACACACACACACAAAAACCCTTCAAAAATCAACGAATACAGGAGCTGGTTTTTTGAAAAGATCAACAAAATAGATAGACAGCTAGCCAGACAAATAAAGAAGAGACAAGAATCAAATAAATGCAATAAAAAATAATAAAGGGGATATCACCACTGATCCCACAGAAATACAAACTACCATCAGAGAATACTATAACACCTCTATACAAATAAACAAGAAAATCTAGAAGAAATGAATACATTCCTGGACACATACACCCTCCCATGACTAAACCAGGAAGAAGTCGAATCTCTGAATAGACCAATAACAGGTTCTGAAATTGAGGTAATAATTAATAGCCTACCAACCAAAAAAAGTCCAGGACCACACAGATTCACAGCTGAATTCTACCAGAGGTACAAAGAGGAGCTGGTACCATTCCTTCTGAAACTATTCCAATTCATAGAAAAAGAAGGAATCCTCCCTAACTCATTTTATGAGGACAGCATCATCCTGATACAAAAACCTGGCAGAGACACACACACAAAAGAAAATTTTAGCCCACTATCCCTGACAAACATTGATGCAAAAATCCTCAGTGAAATACTGGCAAACTGAGTCCAGCAGCACATCAAAAAGCTTATCCACCGCAATCAAGTTGTCTTCATCCCTGGGATACAATGTTGGTCAATCATAATGCAAATCAATAAAGTGTAAATCCATCACATAACAGAACACACAACCATATTATCTCAATAGATGCAGAAAGACCTTGACAAATTCAACAGCCTTCATGCTAACAACTCAATAAACTAGGGAATTGATAGAATGTATCTCAGATTAAAAATAGGTATTTATGGACCAAGCCACAAGCCCAATATCATGACTGAATGGGCAAAAACTTGGAAGCATTCCCTTTGAAAAACCGACACAAGAAGAATGCCCTTTCTCAGCAACTCCTATTCAACATAGTATTGGAAGTTTTGGCCAGGGCAATCGGCAAGAGAAGAAATAAAGGGTATTCAATTAGGAAAAAAGATAGTCAAATGTCTTCTCTTTGCAGATGACATGATTGTATATGTAAGAAAACCATTGTCTCAGCCAAAAACTCCTTAAGTGATAAGAACTTCAGGCAAAGTCTCAGGATTACAAAATCAATGTGCAAAAATCCAAACATACTATACACATACCAGACAGAGAACCAAATCGTGAGTTGAACTCCCAAATTCACAATTGCTCAAAGAGAATAAAAATAACCATAGGAATCCAAATTACAAGGGATGTGAAGGACTCTTCAAGGAGAACTACCAAACTACTACCAGGAAATAAAGAGGGACAACAAACAAAAATGGGAAGAACATTCCAGCTCCATGAATATGAAGAATCACACCATCTGAAATGGCAATACTACCCAACAAAGACTTGTAGATTCAATGCATATCCCCATCAAAGCTACTAGCTGATTCCTTCCCAGAATTGAAAAACTATTTAATTTCATATGGAAACAAAAAAGGATCCTCCAAAGCCAGGACAATCGTTGGGCAAGAAGAACACAGCTGAGGCATCTACACTATCTGACTTCAAACTATAGTTTTTTTGTACAAGGCTCAGTAACCAAAATAGCATGTACTGTACCAAAAACAGACTAATATAGACCAATGGGCAGAACAGCAGGTCTCAGGAAATAACACCCACATCTACAACATCTGATCTTGGGACAAACCTGACAAAAATAAGCAATGGGGAAAAGGATTCCCTATTTAATTAAAATGGTGCTGGGAAACTGGCTAGCATATGCAGAAGGCTGAAACTGGATCCCTTCCTTACACCTCTTACAAAATTTAATCAAGATGGATTAAAGCTTTAAATGTAAGAACTAAACCATAAAATCCCTAGAAGACAACTAACCAATACCATTTAGGACCCAGGCAATGGGCATGGGCAAATACTTCATGACTAAAACACCAAAAGCAATGGCTACAAAAGCCAAAATAGACAAATGGGATTTATTTGAATGTTGATTTTATATTCTGCAACTTTATTGAATCCGTTTATCAGTTTTAATAGGTTTTTTGATGGAGTCTTTACTTTTTCCCAAATATAAGATTATATTATCGGCAAACAACAATAATTTGATGTCTTTCTTTCCAATTTGGATGCCCTTCAAATCTTTCTGTTGTCTGGTTGTTGTAGCTAGGACTTCCAGTACTATGTTAAATAACAGAGGTGAAAATGGGTATCCTTACTGTGTTCTAGAACTTACAGAAAAGGCCTTGAGGTTTTCCCCAGCCATATGATACTAACTTTGGGTCTGTCATATATGGTTTTTATTATGCTGGGGTATGTTCCTTCTGTACTCAATTTTTTTTTGTTATTTTGAGACAGGGTCTTGCTCTGTCAGCCAGGCTGAAGTGCAGTGGTGCATCATGGCTCACTGCAGCCTCAACCTTCCATGATCAGGTGATCATGCTGCCTCCAACTGCTGAGTGGCTGAGACCAGAGGCACAGGCTACCATGTTGAGCTAGTATTTATTTATTTTTATTTTTTGGTGGAAATGAGGTCTTGCCATGTTGTCCAGGCTGGTCTCAAACTCCTGTGCTCAAGCAGTCCTCTCACTTCAGCCTCCCAAAGTGCTGAGACTACAGGCATATACCCAGTTTTCTTAGCATTTTTATTGTGAAGGAATGTTGGCTTTTATCCAATGCTTCTTTAGCATCAATGGAAATTATATATTTTTTGTCTTTTATATCATTGAGAGGATATACCACATTGCTGATTTATGTACGTTAAACTGTCCTTGCCATTTGGGGTAAATCCCATTTGGTCATGATGAAAGATCTTTATAATGTGTTGATGAATTCAGTTTGCTAATATTTTGTGGAGGATTTTTGCGTCAATATTCATCAGTGATACTGGCCTATAGCTTTTTTTTTTTTTTTTTTTTTTTTCGAAGTGCCTTATTCTGGTTTAGGTATCAGGTAATACTGCCCTTGTCAAGTGAGTTTGGAAGTATTCCCTCACCCTCTATTTTTTGGAATACTTTCAGGAGGATTGGTATTAGTTCTTCTTTAAATATTTGATAGAAATCATTTCTGCTTTTATTTTTGTTATTTCTTTTCTTCTCCTAATTTTGGATTTGGTTTGCTCTTGCTCTTGCTTTTCTAGTTCTTTAAGATGCTTTTCAAGGTTATTTATTGAGAATTTTCTTATCTTATGATGTAGGCACTTATAGTGACAAACTTTCCTCTTAGTACTACTTTCATAATATCCCATAGCTTTTGATATGTTGTAGTTCCATTATCATTTGTTTCAATAAATTTTTCAATTTACTTCTTACTTATTGACTCTCTGGTCATTCAGGAGCATATCGTTTAATTTTCATGTGTTTGTATAGTTTCCAAAATTTCTCTTGTTATTGATTTCTAATTTTATTTCATTGTGGTTAGAGAAGATGCTTGATATTATTTCATTTTTTGGAGCATTTAAGACTTGTTTTGTTACCTAACAGATGTTCTATCCTTGAGAATGATCCATGTGCTGAGGGAAAAAATGTGTATTCTTTCAGACATTGGATGAAATGTTCTGTAAGTAACTATGAGGTCCATTTGGCCTATACTCCAGATTAAGTCCAATGTTTCTTTGTTGGTTTTCTGTCTGGATGACCTGTCCACTGCTGAAAGTGGGGTGTCAAAGTCTCCACCTATTATTGTACTGAGGTTTATCTCTCTCTTTAGCTCTAATAACATTCACTTTATATATCTGGGCGCTCAAGTGTTGGGTATGTATATATTTACCATTGTTATATCCTCTTGCTGAATTGATCCCTTTATCATTATATACTGACTTATATTGTCTCTCCTTATAGTTTTTGTCTTGAAATCTATTTTATCTGACATAAATATAACTATTCCTGCTATTTTTTGGTTTACATTGTCATGGAATATATTTTTGCATCCCTTTATTTTCAGTCTATGTATATCTTTATAGGTGAAGTGTGTATCTTGTAGGCAACAGATCACTGGGTTATTTTTAAATCCAGTCAGCCACTTTATGTCTTTTGATGGCAGAGATAATCAATTTACATAGAATGTTACTACTGATAAGTAAGGATTTATTTCTGTCATTTTGTTATTTGTTTTCTGGTTGTTCTGTGGTCTCTTCTTTCTTTTCATTCTGTCTTCTTTATAATGAAGGAGATATTCTCTGGTGATATGTTTTAATTTCTTGCTCTTTATTTTTTGTGTATCTGTTATTTTTTATATGAGCTTACCATGACACTTGAAAATACTATCTCATAACCGATTATTTTGAAGTGATGACAACTTAACACTGATTGCCTAAACAAGCAAAAAGAAAACTAAAAAACCTCTACACCTTCACTTCATTTTCCTGCTTTTTAAGTTTTGTTGTTTTATCTCTATATTCTTGTACTGTCTACATCTTATAAAGTTGTTGTAGTTATTATTTTTGATTGGTCCATTTTTTGTCTTTCTACTTAAGATATGAGTAGTTTACATATCACACTACAGTGTTATAATACTCTGCTTGTCTGTGTATTTATTATTGCCTGTGAATTTTGTACTTTCAGATGATTTTTTTATTGTGCATTAACAATCTTTTATTTTAGATTGAATAACTCTCCTTAGCATTACTTGTAAGATAGGTCTGATGTTGATAAAACCCTCAGCTTTTGCTTTTCTTGGAAAATCTTTATGTCCCTTTCATGTTTAAAGGATATGTTAGGAAGATATACTCCGTTGTGGTATTTTTTTTTTTTCCTTCTGTGCTTTATGTATGTCATGCCACTTTCTCCTGGCCTGTAAGGTTTCCACTGAAGAGTCTACAGCCATACATATTGGAGCTCCATTTTGTTATTTGTTTCTGTTTTCTTGCTGCTTTTAGGATTCTTTCTTTGTCCTTGACCTTTGTGAGTTTAATTATTAAATGTCTTGAGGTGGTTTTCTTTGGGTTAAATCTGCTTTGTGTTCTATAACCTTCTTGTACTTGAATATTACTATTCTTCTCTGTGTTGGGAAATTATCTGTTACTATCCCTTTGAATAAACTTTCTATGCCTATTTCTTTATCCATCTCCTCTTTAATGCCAATAACTCTTAGATTTGCCCCTTTGAGGCTGTTTTCTAGATCTTGTAGACATGCTTCATTGCTTTCTATTTTTTTTCTTTTGTCTTCTCTCACTGTGTATTTTCAAATAGCCTGTCTTCAAGCTCACTCATTCTTTTTTCTATGTGATCACTTCTGCTATTAAAAGACTCAATGTATTCTTCATTATGTCAATTGCATTTTCCACTCTAGGATTTCTGCTTAATCCTTTCTAATTATTTCAATCTCTTAGTTAAATTTATTTGATAGATTTCTGAGTTACTTCTCTGTCTTACCTTGAATTTCATGGAGTTCCCTCAAAACAGCTATTTTAATTCTCCATCTGAAAAGTCACATATCTCTGTTTCTCCAGGATTGGTTGCTGACGCCTTGTTGAGATCATTTTATCAGTCATGTTTTCCTGGATGGTCTTGATGCTTGTGGATATTCATCAGCTTCTGAACTTTGACAAGTTAGGTATTTATTGTAGTGTTCTTAGTATGGGCTTGTTTGTACCCATATTTCTTTGAAGGCTCTTCAGGTATTTGAAGGTATTTGGATGTTGCGATCTAATCCATGTCTGCATTAGGGGAAACCTCAACCTTAGTAAGTCCGTGGTTCATGAAGAGTCATAGAGGAGTCTTGGTGGTTTTGGCTAAGATCTGGGAGAATTCCTGAATTACCAGGCAGAGATTCTTGCTCTCTTCCCTTACTTTCACCCAAACAAAATCCCTGTCTCTGTTCTGAGCCACATGGAGTAGGGATTGGGTGACACAAACCTCCCTGTGGCCACCACCACTGGGACAGTGCTGGGTCATTCCTGAACCCAGCACAGCCCTATTTCTCACCCAAGACCTGCTGTAACCACTACCTGGTTACCATGTATGTTCACTGATGGCCCTAGGGCTCTACAATAAGCAGGTGGTGAAGCAAGCCAGGCTTATGTTCTTCCCTTCAGGGTGGTGAGTTCCCCCAGGCTCTGGGCAAAGATGTCATCTGGGGGAGGGACTGGAATCAAAAACTTAAGAAACCTACCTAGTATTCTATATTACCATGGCTAAGCTAGCACTCAAACCACAATACAAAGTCCTTCCTGCTCTTCCGTCCCCTTTCCACAAGCAGAGAAATCATCCCCTTGGCCAACACCCCCACAGGTCAATGGGGAGTACTGTCAGGCTACCACTGAGGTTCACATAAGGCATGAGGGCTCCTCAGTTAGGCTGTAGTGAAGACTGCTGGGCCTGGGACACATCCTTTAGGGTAGTGAGCTCCCCTTTGGCCCAAGGTAGGTCCAGAAATGCCTTCCAAGTGTTGAGGCCTAAAATCCAGGTGGGTTCTCTACACTACTTTGACTAAACTGGTACCTAAAGTGCAAGACAAAGTCCCCTTTACTTTTCCCTGTGCTTTTCTAAAGCAGAAGGAATCTCACGCCATAACCACCACATCTGGAACTGTGCTGGGTCTCACCTGAAGTCAGTATGTCTCAGAGTCTCACTGAAGGCCCACAATGTATTATCGGTATATCAATGCTGGTTATTCAGAGCCCATGGGCTCTTCAATCAGCACGTGATGAATCCTGCCAGGATTGGATCTTTCTCTTTAAGGCAAGGAGTTCCCTTCTCACCCCATGTGTGTCTAGAAATATTGTCTGGGAACTGGGGCCTGGAATGGGGGCCTCATGACTCTGCCCTGTGTTCTATGCTATTGTGGCTGAGCTTGTATCCAAGATGAAAGACAAAGTCTCTTTACTTTTCTCCTCCTCTCCTCAAGCAGAAGAAGGAGTCACTTTCATTGCTGTGAACTGCACTAACTGGGGTGTGAGAAGGGGTGGTGCAAGCACTCCTTTAGCAACTCCAGCTGATGTCTCATTAGGTCATGTGCTTGCCATGTCCACTGGCTCCCAGCTGAGTACAGCTCTAGGGATTGTCTATGAGTTGCAGTCCTTGTAGCCTAGACTGCCTTTCAAATTTATTTACAACTCCAGAGCACTTTAGCTCATGGTGGCAAGGCTTGTCAAAGCTCAAGTTCTGATTACTGGGATGAGCCATTTCCCTTTGGCCGTGGCTGGTCTAAATGCTCCCTCGTGGACAGGCATTGGCTGAGTTCAGCCAGGTTTTTCTTTCTGCTGTGACAGGGCTGTCCTGAGCTCAATGCACAGTCCACAGGCACTGTGCTTTCCCTCCTCCAAACCCTCAGATTCTCTTTTCATACTACCCAGTCACTGCCAGAAGATGAGGGAGAAGTGACATCAGTGATTCAAGACTGTTTTTCCTACCCTCTTCAGTGCCCTTTTCAGCAATATGAAGGTAAAACGGGCTACATTTGCTCAGCTGAGTTTTGGTTCTTACGAAGGTGATTTTATGTGTAGATAGTTGTCAGATTTGTTGCTCATGTTGGGGAGACAATTGGTGAAGGCTTCTATTTGGCCATCTTGCTCTGCCCCTCTCATAAGAGACATTATACAAATACAGAAACTGGAGTTTCTAGAAGTTTTGACTTGCTTAAGGTCACACCACCATAAAGAGTGAAGACTGGGATTCAAAATAAAGTCTAACTATGAAGCATGCATATTTTTCTAATGCATGCTACCACCCACCCAAATGTACCTGAAAGAGCTTCTGGCTCCATTTAGCTACTCAAGTGAGATGATTATATAGCATACCTCACAGTAGGGAACTGTGGGGGAAATGAGATACCTGGAATGAGTACTGTATTAGTCCATTCTCACACTGCTATAAAGAAATACCAGAGACTAGTTGTGATGGTTAATATCGATTGTCAACTTGATTGGATTGAAGGATGCACAGTATCGTTCCTGGGTGTGTCTGTGAGGGTGTCACCAAAAGAGTTTAACATTTTAGTCAGTGTACTGGGAAAGGCAAACCCATCCTTAATCTGAGTGGGTACAATCTAATCAGTTGCCAGCATGGCCAGAATAAAAGCAGGCAGAAGAAGGTGGAAAACTAGACTGGCTAAGTCTTCTGGACTCCATCTTTCTCCTATGCTGGATGTTTCCTGCCCTGGGACATCAGAGTCCAGGTTCTTCAGATTTTGGACTCTTGGATTTATACCAGTGATTTGTAAGGGGCTCTCAGACTTTCAGCCACAAACTGAAGGCTGCATTATTGGTTTCCCTCCTTTTGCAGTTTTGAAACTCAGACTGGCTTCCCGGCTCCTCAGCTTGCAGACAGCCTATTGTGGGACTTCGTGATTGTGAGAGACAATTCTCCTAATGAACTCCCCTTTGTGTGTGTATGTGTGTGTGTGTGTATATATATCCTAATAGTTCTGTCCTTCTAGAGAACCTTGACTAATGGACTGTGGGTAATTTACAAAGATAAGAGGTTTAATTGATTCATAGTTCCACAGGCTGTACCAGAAGGATGGCTGGGGAGGCCTCAGAAAACTTAAAACTATGGCATAAGGTGAAGGGGAAGCAGGCGCATCTTACACCGCCAGAGAATGAGGAAGAAAGAGAAGGGTGAGGTGCTACACAATTTTAAACAACCAGATCTCATGAGAAGTCACTCTCATGAGAACAGCAAGAGGGAAGTCTACCCCAGTGATCCAATCCCCTCCCACCAGGCCCCTCTTCCAACATTGGGGATTATAATTCAACATGAGATTTGGGTAGGGACACAAATCCAAACCATATCAAGGACCTAAAGTGCTTTTTAAAAAAATTTTGGGTGGGTGGCAGGGGCAACACGTCATTCCCTTTTTTATGCCACTGTGATGCTTAAGAAAGAGCAAATTTTCAAAGGGCAAATGCATTGTCCAACAGAGATGAATTGTTCTAGGTCGATTTAAGAAGACAGAAGCAAAAACAAAACAAGCTTAGATAGCACGCATCTTTGTAGTTAGTGATTGCTTTGTTGTTTCGTTAAATTTGGAGAAGTAAAATTATTTGGCTGAAGACACACAAAGTTAAAAGAGAGACAATATTTCCTGTTAAACAGCAGAGATGTCATCTAGGCATGACTTCCAGACTGTCTCACCAAACAGTTATAGAACATGCAAATTGCTGAAAACAGCAGAGTAAGACATCTCAATCCAGCTTGCTGGATAAGACTGAGAAGGCTCAGGAAATGGCTGGGCAAAAGGACGATTTCAAAGAAATGTAGTTTTATTAGCTTCATGTGCATGTGATAGCTCTATCAACCCACTACTAGGTGACTAGGTGAGAGACAGAATGGGAGACATAGAGAAAAAAAGTTCAGTCTAAAACCTTGCTCTTGTTTTACAAGTTTTATGATTATGGGTATGTTTCTTTCACTATTTTCATCCTTAATTTTCTATGCCATCAAGACTACCTTATATACTTCATAGAGTTATTACAAAGACTAAACTTGATCATGTAAGCCATTCAGATATTCTTCAACTTTGATGCAAAACAAAGTCAAATAAGCAGTTGATAGGACTTTTGTTTGCTAACACTGTTTCCTTGACAATTGTTTATACATGCTTCAAGTTGTGTCTTTCAAGCCATCATGACATTGTCAAAGCTGTTTCATGCTGTTGGCTTCAGCCTTCTAAGGCTGCAAAGCTGCCTATGGCCTCAGTTACTCTGAGACCACTCAACTCTTTAGATTTAATAATATTACTGGAGTGGTCAGAAAATGACAGTCACTTTAGGAATGAGAAGGAACTCTCCTCTTCTCTGAGTTGGCTCAGTTGGAAAGGTCCAACATCCGGGTGTCTTGGCTCCCAGATGTTAATTAATGTGTACCATCCATCACCCCTACTGTCACACATTTCTCCAAAATCATACGTCTTAACTTCTTTTATATCTTACACTCAAAAGATGACAGATCCAGGATTCAAAGTCCAGTGTCACTTATAGAACCAGAACTCCTAAACACTCATCTCCACTTGCTTAACAGTTTGAATGGCCTCTCAGATAAGATATAGCACACAACCCAACCACAACCAAAAACTTGCCAGACCCTATGTCATGTTGGCATGTGATTGCAGGAGTACATGGTTCACTACTGGCCTCCAGTGTCATAGATAGAACCTCACCTCAACCTCTGTTTATACTTCACGAGTGTCCAGCTTTTGTTAGTCACTGCTGGGGCTCCAACTCTCAATTCAAACCATTTATTTTGCTATGTTCCTATTGTCTCCAGAAACATTCCCTGCTTCCATTCTTCAAATTAAAGTGACAAACTTCACCATCTTTACACTCATACCTCCTCCTTTCAAAGCTATAATTTTTACCTTCTTTATTTCTCTGCTTTGGGGAATATATTAGGTATTAAATTAAATATTAGATACATGACAGAGCAAAACTGAGGCTCTGCCAATTATTTTCTTTTCCAGAATAATTCCAGGATGAAGTTCAGACACAAGGATGCATTGCTACTCTGAGGTAAAAGTTCCTACAAAATCTGGGGATAGTTTTGCTTGGTGGAGTTAATTTTAGAGGCACAGGTCAACTCCTTCATACAACCCAGGCACCAGCCACAAGAAACACATGCAATGTCAAGGCAGCTACCATTTGGTTACCTTAGGGTAATTCTGTAGACTCTACTTCTCAAGCTCAACTTTGAGATTTTGGTCTTTGCTCTTCCCTTGTTTCCTCTCTTGAAGCTTTTAATTGTATGTCCCAAAGACTTTCACA
The DNA here is from genome assembly GCF_001698545.2 of Rhinopithecus bieti. Taxonomy (NCBI): domain Eukaryota; kingdom Metazoa; phylum Chordata; class Mammalia; order Primates; family Cercopithecidae; genus Rhinopithecus; species Rhinopithecus bieti. The sequence goes on along the minus strand of NW_016807111.1, from coordinate 601,600 downwards.
GTATGCCAATTTGGATTGATTGCTTAGATATTTGATTCACATCTTCTTAAATATACTGCCTCTTTGATCAGTCCCCTAGATCTCAATCACTATCCTGAGAGACTACCAGGGTAATAATAGCTACTGTCATTTTTTAATTGTCATATGTGACTATACGCCATGGACTGTTTGACCCACCATTCTCCTTGTTTATATCAACACTCCTCACTCAGTGACCCCCCTGGCTCTTCACTCATTTTTGCCTTATCTCCTTGTCTCCTATTTCTCAGTGTAAGTCAGGAGATGGCAACCAAGTATTGTAGAGGTACGCAGGTTTGCTTTTCAATTAACATCTTGGAATAGATGATTTGAATTTTTAGACTTTCTTCACACTCTGACTATATCATCAGATAAAAGGTACTAATCCCATCCTTCCCCACTCAAGGGTGGTGTATAATTATTTTGGTCTAGTTCACCCATCACAGTATATGTTTAAATAAAAGTTTTGATTTTCTAAACTAAGATTTTTGGTTCAGGAAATGGCTTATATTTTTTCTTTGTTTTTCTCTCTCAAACTGGAGGGAGCCATACCAACCTCTATCTCCCGATATTCTCCCCTAGCTTCCATTTACAGGGCTAATGACAAATTTGTCCCTCTTTAGAGAAGATCACAGTGACTTCCACAAAGAAGGCACTGTCTTTGAGGCTATGGGAGAGGTTGGGAAAAGAACAAGAACTGTGGGACACAGTTCTAGCCATGGAGAAATTTTCAATCTAATGAGGACAAAGAGGGAAAAAAGTTTCTGGGGTTCTAGGCAGTCTTAAGAGAGGAGTGTTCCTCCTCCACACCCCTAGTGGTGATAATGATAGAGGACATTTCAAATGATCCTTGAAAAATATGTAGGTAATGACAATTAATACAGATGGTATGTTGCTCGGTAAAAATTTAATTCCAGAAATGTGAAATCTCATGCCAAGCTCTTAGCTATTATTCTCTAATTCCTTTGCATAGAACTTAATAGGTAGAAAGAAAAAGAAAATTCTTCCAAGAACAAATCAGTGAAGACTGATTCAGAGTTCAGACTATACTCAATTTGAAATGGAGGATACAGCATTTGAAATTGCAAGAGATGGAACTAGAAAAAAAAAATATTGGGGACTGATTATCAAAATCTTTGACTGGCTTAACAAGAAGCTTGCAAATACTTTTACTTTAACTATTCCATAAAATTTTTATTGAGCATATACTAAGCATGAGACCTGAAGAATGTGTTAGCAAATGACAGTGTTAAGCATGTGAGCATGGGAAAGTTTGGGAATAATTTTAATTGTTAGAAACAAAAAAACAAATTTGAGTGGATTGAAGAAACTAAGTGGAGACAGTGACTTACTATTTTTTTAAAACATGAATAATGATGGAAATTGTAGAGATAGAAGAGTAGCTTGAGGAGGCTGGAGTGAAGACATTTGTGTGTAGGTGGGAATTTTGAGTGTGTGTTTGTAGACTACGAAGTAAGAGAAACTGGGAGGGATAAATTGCATAAATTAGAGTGAGAAAAATTTAAGGAACAATTTTATAGAAGACTATGAATAGATTGAAGATTATGCAGATAGAGAAGGCTTAACCTTAGAACAGAGTAAGACTATTTCTTTACTGAGATTGGAAGGAAGGTGGTGAAGATCAAACTAAAGTTATACTTTTAGATGAGGAGGAAAGTTGAGGACCTTTCTATTCAGTCACTGCTATTTTTTTTTTTTTTTTTTTTTTTTTTTTTTTTTGAGACGGAAGTCTCAGCTCTGTTGCCCAGACTGGAGTGCAGTGGCCAGATCATCCAGCTCACTGCAAGCTCCCGCCCTCCCGGGTTTACCGCCACTTCTCCTGCTCAGCCGTCCCACCGCTAGGCTGGGACTACAGGCCCGCCACCTCGCCGCCGCTAGTCTTTTGTATTGTTTAGTAGTAGACGGGGTTCCCGCGCTGTTAACGCCAGCACAGATGAACTTCGATCTCCTGCCGTCGTGATCCCGCAAAAAAAAAAAAAAAAAAAAACAAAACGGTACTACAAGAACAAATACAAACAAAAAGTGAGAAGAGATATACAGACTATGAGCCACAAAAGCGCCGGAAAAAAAAAAAAAAACAACAAAAAAAAATCAACAACCGCGCCCGGCCAGTCACTGCTATTTTTTAAATGAAAGAAACAAGTCATTTGCTGAAACTGGGAAGAGAAAGAATAGCATGAGGGCCTAAGGACAGTTCATGACAATTTCTTTGGAGGCTAAAATTGCAGTTCAGCTAGGGATGTGCAAATGAACTGTTGAGACATATTTTGTGACCAGTTTCACAACTATAAGTAGATGTGAAAATCTCATAGTTCCGTGAATACCACATTGACTGTGATGGTAATTGAAAGAAAATAAAATCTTAATGACTTGTGAGCATGTGGAGCATTAGCACAAGGTGGTAAGACAAGTTCATTATTTTTATCTTTCATAAGGACTGCAGACAAGCCAAGGTAGCCTGACAGCAAAAGAGAATGCAAGGTGTTATTATCTTGGAAAGTCAACGATGTGTGATAGGAGAAGGGTTTGATTTTTTCTGCATTTGAATGCAGAGTGTAGGTTTTACAGGTTTGAGTTATGGAGTTTTATGTCAACGCAATATGGTTCTGCAAACTAGGAGGGTTTTCTGCAAATGGCCTTAGGGTATTTCTTACTCAGCACTATTGACCAGCTAAAAACCACCAGAGTCATCAACCTTTCAAAGCAATTGCCCTTGCATTAAATACCACATCTTTTTCTCTTCCTAGTTTTCCTCCATTTCTCCTTCCTTCCTGCCTTTTTGCTCCTGCTAATGCAGGCAGAAGTTCTTCTTACATTTTAGTTATGCTATTTAGTAATTGCTTAACCCACTAATGCCTACTAGATTATCAGGAGACATGTATAGAGCTCTGCGGCTTTGTATTGTGTAGCATCTCTAGACAGTAATATTCAGAATCCATCAATAATTATCAAGTAAAAACTGAATGAAGAGCAATGCATACATTAAAGCACCAAAGTTTATACAACTATAATAAAACCAACCCCATTATGACAACTCTAATCCTAGTACATTGCTCATTCAAAGATGATAAAAAATTAATGCTCAGCTCATATTTGATGCACATTAGAAATATTCCAGAATTTCTGAAGGATTAATGTCATATAGCTTCTTTCTAGCAAGGATCTGGATTGATAAATCATCTGGTTGACATATAGAAAAAGACAGCAGAATTAAAATTTGTTATAAAATGAAGTAGAGCTTGACTAACGACAGAGTCAATAAAGAAAGGTGTTGAAGAACAATAGTTGGGGTCACTATGTTAAATATTATAAGGAATCAATATCTTGCAAGGTGAAGGTTACAAACTTTAAGTTAAGAAGAAACATAGACTACTGGCCAGGAATTTCTTAAATTATATACAGTTAGATATTGCTGTTTTCACATTGAATTGCTGAGCCGATACTTTAACACCCACCAAGTTGATTCAACATTCTTTCTGTATTTTAGATTTTTCTCTAGGCTAGCCTATTAGACTTAGTGCCCTTCTTTTATAATAATTACTTTCTATGCCTGCTTTACAATTCTGAAATTAATACATAATAACCTACGTACAAAAAATTTTAAAAAATCAATATGCTGCCATAACTGTATCCTACAGTTGTCATTACTCAGTATTTCAAGGGAAGTTGCTATTTTGCCTTATTGCAACAAGAGTTGTTTGTCATTTTGGAAAATCACAAAATCAAATCCAATAGAAATGCTGTGTGTGGTATTTGAAAAGGCAAAACAACTGTAGCAGTCTGATTTTGAAATCACAAATAGATTCAAGCATTGGACTCCTTCAATATGTCTTCAAGTGTAGTCATGCAAGAATATTTACATATTGAAATCATATTACATTATATTAAAATATTCCATTTTATTCTCCTTTGTATTATAATTAGAGCATTTCATTAATAAATTTTTGAAAATTTTTATGCAGATGGATTATTTATTAATTTCAATTTAGAATAGTAATGCAGGCCAGAAGTATCTCAAGAGTCAATTGGGACTGAATGATCTGCTTATATGATAATTCAAAGGATTCCATTTTTTGTGGACTGCTGGACTCATGGCCTTAGTTTCTGTAATGTTGGCATCTACATAGGATCATGCACAACATGTCTGCTTGATTCCCCTAGAGCAAGTAATAAGACAGAGAGGAAGAAAGAGAAAATTAGAAGTGAGGTGGGGTGGATGGCGGTGGAGGGGTGGTGGGAGAGAGAGAGGGAGAGGGAGAGGGGAGGAGAGAGAGAGAGAGAGAGAATGAGAAAAAACTGCCCACACCATGAAAGATGGGGGGAAAGTGCTAGAGATGGAAACTAAAGACTTTTTGTAATCTAATCTCACAAGTGACATCCCTTTTCCTCTGCCCCATTATTTTCACTAAATACAACTCACTAAAACCAGCCCACACTCAGTGAAAGGAGATTACATAAGGGCAAGAAGCAGAAGGTGGACATCACTGGGGCCATCACAGGACCTGCATGCTACTACATATGTCTTCTGAGTTTTTTCAAGGCCTTTCCAGAAGAGAAGAGAATGGGGCCCATATCTTCTTTCTTCATCTTCTCAGTTACCTTGCACACCTCATGATCCTGTCTATTTGTCGTTATTTTCTTTCCTCACATTTCAGTTCAATTCACACCAGCAAGCTCTTTTTAAAATAAATTTCTTTTCTGCCTTTCTCTTTCAAGTCTTTCATTATAGCCTTAAAAATTATCTCTCCATTTTGTTTCCTTATATTTTCCATCTCTCTTCCAGATTTATAAAAGATATCACCCTGTTATAATTTATATATGTTGATAATAAGGAAAATAAAAGAATAATCTCATATTCTGAAGTCACATTCATATAAAGGAAATATAGCCGCACTTGCATATTACCATTTCACAAATTCCTTGAAAATTCTCTGAAGACCCCTTCAGAATCTGCAAATCGTCATTACTTTCTTTATCCTTATCCAATCCAGCATACTATTCTCTAAGCATTCTCTTTAGAAATAGATATCAAACATCTTACTTGATCTGTTTTGTTTTGTTTTGTTTAATTTAGTTACTAGCATTGGAATAATTTCTTACATCTTGCAAGGAAAATATTCAATACTTGCTAAAAGAACCTTGGAGATATTAAGTAACTTAATCATATTTATAATCAAACATACTGTAGTGGAATTAGTATTGCCGTAGCAGCCAAAAATCGCGAGGCCTAACTTCACTGCTGCCTATTACTGCTTCAAAATGGGGCCACTCCTTTGCACTGGCTACCAACTTACCCAAATATGGTGACATAGAACACCCAATGCAATAATTTACAGGAAGCAGATTTAAATTACAGATTGGCAATAAGGAACAATAGAAGCCTACTACTTATTGCTAGCTGGTCCCTAGAACCTCAGAAAAGCTTACCAGCATGGATGAAGTCCCAACTGTGTGTTTCTCACTTGCACCACAGCTGAGGGTCCCTCGAAAGATGCCTACGTTGGGTTTTATACTATAGGGGAAGATGACATGCTGGGCTAAAGCATTGACGAACGTTCTATTTCTAGGGAAAAAATAAACAGAAGCCAGGGCTTTGCTGGCCAGTCTCTTTCTATCTTAGGATGCTGTGTTCTTAGTATTTTAGTACTTTCTTTTTTTTTTTTTTTTTGAGGCGTAGTCTCACTGTGTCCCCCAGGCTGGAGTGCAGTGGTATGATCTCGGCTCACTGCAAGCTCTGCCTGCCGGGTTCACACCACTCACCTGCCTCAGCCTCCCGAGTAGCTGGGACTACAGGTGCCCACCACCACTCCCAGCTAATTTTTTGTATTTTTACTAGAGATGCAGTTTCACCCTGTTAGCCAGGATGATCTTGATCTCCTGACCTCGTGATCCATCCACCTCGGCCTCCCAAAGTGCTGGGATTACAGAGGTGAGCCACCACGCCCAGCAGTTCTTAGTACTTTCTACAGTCATTCTTGAAAACTACAAGCAAGAATGGGAGAATTGGGTTGGTCCAAGGCCACCTGGAGAACTGTCCTGCACACATTACCTTGGACAAGTTACATTATCTTTGAGCCTGGATTTGATCACAAATATAAGGAAACCACAGACCTGCAAAAACTTCTAAAGGGTTCTTTCCAAGATGGGTGAACAAACAGCTGTGATGATACTTTGGAAACTGCAGCATGTTAGACAATTTTAAGGGGTTACTATTATTTGTACCATTGTTTCTGTAGAGAAAGATCTTCCAAGGTCAATATAACATTCATGTCTACAAACCTGAGAAAAATCCATTTGCATATTGGGAATTTTCTATATTTAAAACTCATATTTATATAGATACTATTGTTTGAGTAATTCATACATAAATCCTGATAAGGAAGTTGTCATGGAAATATTTTTACCCTAGTTACATTTACAATTTTTTTGCCTGAATTACTTTTAAATTTAGATTTGTATGCCTTGGAAACAGAGACGAAAGAGAAGTGGATTTAGAACAAATGTCAGTACAAAGGTTTGACTTCTGTATCACAAGGAATCTGCATAGTGCCGCGTATACAATAGGCAATGAATAAATGTCTTTCATGTAAGGCAGAACAAGTTTAAAGTCATGACTATATAGTATAGGAAATCTAATATGAAGTATAGGAGAGCTGTTGATTTCTTAGAGCTGAGCATCAACAACATCAACAACAAAATGTAGTAGTTAGGCACAGTGAGCTCTCAAGACAGCCTCCAATAAAAACAAATCAATGCCAGTATTTGTTATGCTCCACTCTCCTCATATTTTGAATCAAATCACTTTTGGGTACCCATGCACATGATGTGCTCTGTATATAAAGGGGAGCTTTTATATGTTGTTCAGTACTGAGCTCCTCAAAATGCAGCTTTGCCAACAAAGTCAGCAGAAGGTACATTGGGTGGTTCTGCAAAATCCTGCATGGTCATTTGTAAAAATTAACGTGAACAACTTTTAAAAATCTGGGCTAAAATTTTAAATACTTTTGATGTTACATATGAAATGCAAGTCTGATTTACTACTCACTTCTGAAATTCATATTCCAGCTGGATGCATTCTACAGGCAGAGATCAATGAATTAGAAATACTAGTCAAAATAGATGCTAAGAATTTGCCAGCATCATGCCCATTGATTACCACCATCATTATTGACCATCTAATCAATAAAACAGTATGTTGTTCTGGTCCATGCAAATAGGCCTATTACCTGAAAATGAAAAATCCAGAATTAGTTTACAGACACATGATAAATATCGGAATGTTGGAGATAAATAAACTTCTCTTTTAATAGATACGTACTGAAGTGAGATTAAATCATCTGGAAGTTAACAGGCACAGGAAAATTTTAAAATTTCTCTCTTTCCTAGGAGTGCTCTTCTTTAGTGTGTTTCTTTTACATTTTCAACTCTTTCTCTCCCTTTAGCCATACATTAAATATTAATGTCTAAGTTCCATACCTAGCATTGTCTACTCTCTATATAATCTCTCAAATGCATTTCCATTGTTTAACTTCCATTTAAATGTTGATAATAGCAAAATTTCTAGATCTGTCTCCGGCATTTCTCCAGACTGGTATTTCATTGACTCTTCTGACTCTTGGCCTAGATATTGCTTCAACCTATCATTCATGTATGGTGGACTGAGCAACTTGCATCTACTGCCTTGCTATCTTAGAAATGACAGGAAAGGTACTTTAAAATACAATTCATCTATATTAATGTGGAAGCACAAGTTAATCAGATCATCAGTACTATTTGAGATATTTCTAAAAGACTAAGCAGATGGTCTGAGATTGACAGAGCATACATTTTGATAGTGAATTCTTGAAAAAGACCAGAGAAGGTTTTGAGGGTGAGCCAAGTTCAGAGAAAAAGAATACAAAGGAGAGGAAGGATCTAGGGGTAAGTTTGAAAAATTCATTTCAGAGAAGGTAGTAATATTTGTCCTTTTAATATCTTTATCCATATTACCAACTAATCATCCATCCCCCTCCACTCAACTATGCTTGAGTCAAATGATAGGCTGTTGAGAAATTTACCATCACAGAGAAACAGTGAGCATTTTCCCTGAGAAGAGTGAGGAATCCTAAGGGCTGGAAGATGATCTAGTGGCATCGGTATGGTTTCAAATTCCAATCCTTCTACACACTAACTGGAGGCAGTCTGTAGTAAACAGATACCTCCCCCTTTAAAAAATAGAGCATCCTGGCCGGGCGCGGTGGCTCAAGCCTGTAATCCCAGCACTTTGGGAGGCCGAGACGGGCGGATCACGAGGTCAGGAGATCGAGACCACCCTGGCTAACACGGTGAAACCCCGTCTCTACTAAAATACAAAAAAAAAAAAACAAACAAACAAACAAAAAAAAAAAAAACTAGCCGGGCGAGGTGGCTGCGCCTGTAGTCCCAGCTACTCGGGAGGCTGAGGCAGGAGAATGGCGTGGACCCGGGAGGCGGAGCTTGCAGTGAGCTGAGATCTGGCCACTGCACTCCAGCCTGGGTGACAGAGCGAGACTCCATCTCAAAGAAAAAAAAAAAAAAAAATAGAGCATCCTAAGATTCAGTAATTAATTACTTAAGGAAAAATCATGAAATAGATGCAACACATTCAACAATAGAAAAACTAGTAATCAGAGACAGAGTTATTAGGAGAGGAAGCTTGCCAAGAATAATTGCCATCCCTAGATGTACAAATAAGACATACACGTTGTGTTAGTCAGACTTCTTTGGTGTCAAGCCTCAAAAACAAACAGCAGCTAATTTTAAAAAGAAATTTATCAGCAGTTAATGAAGATGTTCATAGACTACATAGGAACCTAGAGATCCAGGGTAAGAAACAAAACAGGAACCAGAACAATGGCAGGTATGCAGCAGTAAGAACTATTCTGCAGAAATTGCACCTTCAAGTAAATATGCTCCATGCATCTTGTTTTCTTGATTTTCTTGGAAATGCAAGTTCTAAAATACCGCCTAGTAGAAGTTGAAACACAGGACAGAGAGATCGATAAAGAATAAATAATAATGGTTGTTAGGTAATGTTTCTGTTTTTGTTATTTCAATGTATTTTCTAATGCATTATAATAATATAGATAATTTGGGTGTTCCTCTAGTTACAATCTTGTTATTTGATTTCTAGCTTAATTATATTGTGGTCAGAGTAGGTCCTCTGAAGAGTTTCAATTCCTTTCAATGTATTGAGACTTACTGTATTGACTAGTATATGGACTACTACATTTTATGAATGTTCTAGATGTGTTTGAAAAAAATCTGTTCTTCAGTTGTTGAATGAAGTGTTCTATGTATGACCATGAGGACTCTCATTTATTAATTGGGTAATTTAAATCTATATCCTTATTATTGATTTTTTGTGGTCAACATTTATTGGCTAGTATATGTTAACATTTTCTCACTACTATTTGTGGATTGTAGTTTTTCAATGTACAGGTCATATACACATTGTATCAGATTTAGCTTCATATAGTTGATGCTATTGTGAAAGACATTTTAATATTAATTTTGGATTGTTCATTGTTAGTGTATAGAAATACAGTTGATTTTTATACATTGATTTTGTATCATGTAAACTTGCTAAATTCATTTATTAGTTCTATTAGCATTTCAATTAATTCCATAAGTTTTTCCCAGTAGACAATCATATCTATGAATAACAAATGTTGTTTCTTCCTTTCCAGTCTACATTCATTTTATTTTTTTGTTGTGCTTTGCACTGAAAAGAACCTCTAGTACAATATTGAATAGAAATAGAGAGTGGACATCTCTGCCTTGTTCCTGACCTTTGGAGGGAAGCATGTCGTCTTTTACCACTAAGTATTATATTAGTTATTGATTTTAATAGATTCCCTTTATCAGATTGAGGAAGGTTCCAGCTTCCAGCTACCTGTAGTTTTCTGTGAGTTTTTATTAGGATTGATGTTGGATGTTTTTCCAATTATTCTTCTGAATCTATAAATATAATTGTATGTTTTCTTTTCAGTCTATTAATAGTTAATTGCATTGATTCATTTCAAATGTTAAAACAATCTTGAATTTCTGGGATAAACTCCACTAGAACATGATACATTATCTTTGAATATGCTGTTAGATTCTACTTGCTCACATTTTAAAACATTTTTACTTGTGTTCAAGGAAAATATTGGTCTGTAGTTTTCTTGTAACGCTTTTGCCTGGTTTTGGTATCAGAGTGACACTGGCCTTGTAAAATTAGGTGAAGAGTATTCCTTTTTTTTGTTTTCTGAAAGTTTGTAATAATTGATATTATTTTTTTCTCAAATTCTTGATACAATTTGCAGTGAAGACTTCTGGGCCTGAAGGGTTTTGTTTGTTTGTTTTGTTTTTTGTAGGAACATCATTAACTACAAATTCAATTTCTTTAATAAGGCTATTCAGGTTACCTGTTTCTTCTTTAATGAGCTTTGTCCAAAAAATGTGTCCATTTAATACGAGTTGTCAAATTTATTGGAATACATTGTTCATAATATTCCCTGATTGTTCTTTGAAAGCCTGTAGAAAGTGTAATAATGTCACTTATATCTTTTCTGATTTTGTTCGTCTGTTCTATCAATTATGGGAAAGTGGGACTGAAATATCCGATTATAACTGTGTGTATGTCTATATTTCCTTGCACTACCATCAGTTTCGTTCCATTCTTGACCTCAGTAATTTTTATCTTCTTTTTTTTTACTAGAGCTTTATCAGTTTTATTGATCTTCTGAAAATTAACATTTTTAACTTCATTGATATTTCTATTATTTTTCTGTTTTCTATTTTATTGATTTTTACTTTGAGCTGCATTATTTTCTTTGTTTGACTTACTCGAGGTTTATTATTCTCTTATTTTTTAGTTTCATAGGTGAAAAGCTGAGGCCATTCGAGAATTTTCTTCTTTTATAAGTATTAATTGCTATAGATTTTTTTTTTCCTCCAAGACTGCTTTAGCTACATACCACAAATTTTAGATGTTGTATTGTCATGCTCATTAAGTACAAAATACTTTCTAACTTATCTTCTGATTTCTTCTTTATTTAGTAGTGTGTTATTTGTCATCAAAATGTGTGGAAATTTTCAAGAGAACATTCTGTTAATAATTTTTAATATAACTTAATTATGGTCAGATAAAACATTCTGTATGATTCTATTTTTTACAGATTTCTTGAAAATTGTGCTTTGGCCCTCAATACATTCAGTTTATATATTTATTTATATAAATTTAGGGGTATTCTGCTGTTGTTAGATTAAGTGCTATATAAATATCAATGAGGTCCAGTTAACTGATAGTGTTGCTAAAACCTATATCTCCACTCATACTTTTATGTCCACTTGTTTTATTATTTATTTAGAAAGATGAGTTGAAATTTTTATTTATGATTGTGTATATGTTCATATCCACAATTCTATAAACGTCTATCAGTTTATGCTTCAGATATTTTGAAGCTGTGTTGTTAGGTGCACAAACATTTAAGATTGTTATGTCCTCTTAATTAATTGACTCATTCATCACTATGAAGTAAAAATCTTTATCCATAGTAGTATTGTTTGCAGTGAGATATATTTTGCTTGGTCTTAATATAGCCACCAGCTCTTTACTTTTATTAACATCAGCTTGGGATGTCTTTTTCCTTCCTTAGGCTTTTTAACATGTTTGTGCCTTTATATTTAAAATAGATTTCTTGTAGCCAACATAGATTAATTTATTGCTTTTTAAATGTAATCTATCTCTGTCTTTTAATTAGCATGCTTATACCATTTACAATTAATATGACCATTTATATAATTGTATTTAAATCATCTCATTGTTTTTTATTTGTCCCATTTACTCTTTATGTTTTTTCCTCTTTTTGTTTCCTCTTGGATCACGAGAGTTCAACTCTTTGCTGCCTGAGGATGTTCTGTAGCAGATACCAATTTCCGCTGGTGATAAATATTTCCAACTTTCATATATCTAAACATTTATTTTATTTTGAAAGATATTTCAAAGTGTAAACAATTTTCGGTTGACACTTTTTAATACTTTAAAATATTGTTTCAGTGGTTTCAAGGTTGCAATACTTTGAAAGACAAGTTTGCTTTCAACCTTATCTTTGCACCTATCTATGTAATGTCTTCTTCCCCTAGCTGCTTTTAAGACGTTCTCTTCAACACTGGTTTTAAGCAATGTGATTAGCATGTGCCTTGGTGTTGTTTTCTTTATATTTCTTATGCTAGAGTTTGTTGAGATTTATGGATCCATGGGTTTGTAATTTTTCTCAAATTTAGAAAATATTTGGTTATTATTTATTTAATGTTTTGATCTTTTCCACTTCCACACACTGCCCAGCCTTAAGGGATTCTAATTGTAAGTTGAAGTTGTCCCAAAGTTCATGAAAGTCTTTTCTGCTTTTTTTTTTTTTCACGTGTGTCTTTTCTTCTTTCTTTTCAAGTGCTAAAACCATTTTATTTTTTCTTTTTCTTTTTTATTATACTTTAAGTTCTAGGGTACATGTGCACAACGTGCAGGTTTGTTACATATGTATACATGTGCCATGTTGGTATGCTGCACCCATCAATTCGTCATTCACATTAGGTATATCTCCTAATGCTATCCCTTCCCCCTGCCCCCAGCAACAGGCCCCAGTGTGTGATGTTCCCCACCCTGTGTCCAAGTGTGAGTCTTTTTCAATCCCTGTTTTCCTTTGAGTGGTTTCTATTGTTAGCTTTTCAAATACGTTAATCTTTTCTTTCACAATATATCATCCAGTGCATTTTTTCGTTTCCTATACTGTATCTTTCCCTCTAAAAGTTTATTTTGGGGCTTTTTATTCCTTCATGTCTTGACGAACATGTGTAATATTCCTTCTACTTTTTTGAATATTAAACATACAGTTGTAGACATCATTTTAATCTCTTTGTCTACTAATTCTTCCTGTTTGTTGTTTTTCTCCTCATTGTGGGCTGCATTTTCTCACTTACGTGTCTTCTTGGTAATTTTTATTGAACGCTAGATGTTATGAATTTTACCTTGCTATGTGCTGGAATTATTACATTCCTGTAAATATTATCAAGATACTATTTTTGGACATGGTCAAATTGGTTGTAAACAGGTGTTTTTTTTTTTTTTTTTTTTTTTTTTTTTTTTTGTCTTGCTTTTGGACTTTCTTAGGTAAGACCAGACCTGTGTTTAGGCTAGGGCTACTTTTTATTATTATTATTACTGAGGTGAGACAATTTTTACTATTGCAACAGTTCTCTGAATTATGAGATTTCCTACTCTGTTGGAAGAAAGCATTATATCCAGCTCTGTGTTTTTCAGGCATATGTCATTTATATATATTTTTGGATGGTCTGTCTCAGACCTCAGGTACTTTCTTTACATATACAGTACTCATCTGAACACTTAAAGGGGACACTGTAGTTATTATAAGGCTTATCTCATTTGTTTCCTGAGCCAGAGAAATTAGTTATTCTTCACAAGATGTCCAATGTCTTGAGTGGAATTATTTCATATATTTTGTTTTATTTCATTTTTAGTTATTTCATGCAGTGTTGTAAATCTAAGTCCCGTTTCTCCATCTTGATCAGAAATGAATACACACACATACAAACATATACATGTTAGTTTTTAAGATGTAATTTTTTATTTTCTGCGCATATTTTGGGGTTTTATTTTGCATATTTTACATAGTAATCTTTTTTATATTTTAATATGAACCTGTTGCATTTTAATATTGAAACCTTTTCAAGTCTGCTTCTGCTGTCTCTTCTTTCTTCCAGTTCTCGAACATGGCATCCTTTTTTCTTGTATGTTTACTTAAATTTGACTATGAGTTTATCATTTTCCTTTTAAAATTAATGTTTGTTTATTTCAGGTTTGCAATCAAAGTGGATTCCTCCAGAGAAAATGTACTTTTGCTTCTGCTAGACATCTAGTAGGTACTATCAATTTAGAAGCTTTACAAGCCAAAAGGTTTTTGAATCCACATAGGTAATATATATTTTATTTTGTTTTTTAAATTTTTGATGTCTTGCTGTGCTCAGTGGTGAGGTTTGCAGGTGGGAGGTGGGGGCAGGTAGTTTGCTTCTGGTTTATCCTCACATTGAGGGTTCATCTTGTGGGAGTCCAAGATTTAAGTGAAGAGATTATCTTGTTAGCAATCTCACACTGAAAACAGGCTATGAATTTTGCACTCTGCTCCCCGTGTCAAATGAGGCCATCAAGTCAGCTTTTACTAGCTTATCTCAAAATAACAGATAAAACAAACGTCCCTATTTTACATAAATATCAACTTCTCATTTACATTACATGCCAGGAGCTGTGAAACTATAGTCGTCTTCACTCTGATATGCAGACTTAACAAGTAAATGCTATATGGAAACTGGCATTCTTGTTAACGAGGGATAGGTGAGATCCCTATCTCATCTTTCTGTTCATCTTTTATTACCCATATAGAGTCACATGAATTTGCCTGTCATCAGGACAGCGGGGCTATGTGTAACCCTCTCACTGGGAGAGTAAATGTAAAAGATCAGTTCTGTGATGTTTTCATATGATTTTTTAAAATTAAGCACATTTTGTTGATTAAAAGAAAATTTAATCCAAACAACCAAATCTGCCAATTACTAAAACAAGAACGCAGGATAAATTTTAATTGTGATTATATTATATATATATAACATGAAGCTTACAATTTTAACCATTTTTAAATTTACAGTTCAGTGTCATTGATTTCATTCACATTATTGTGCAACCATCACCATGAAAAGTCTCTAGAACTTTTTTATCTTGGAAAACTGAAACTCTGAATCTATGAATAACTCCGTATTTCCCTCTTTCCCAGTGCCAGGCAATAACCATTCTATTTTCTGTTTCTATTAATTTGATTAATCTAGGTATCACATGTAAATGGAATAATACAGTCTTTGTCCTTTTGTGACTGGCCTATTTTACTTAGCATGGTGTCTTGAAATTTTATCTATGTTGTTATATGAATAAAATGCATCCAAATTTATTTTCTTTTAAAGACTGAATAATATTCCATTCTATGTATTTTCCGCATCTTATTTATCCATTCATCTATTGATGGACATTTACGTTGCTTCTACCTTTTGGCTATTGTGAATAATGCTGCTATCAACATTATTGATAGTCTTGACTTCCTGGGCATCTAGCATCTATAGTACTAGTGCACATTAACTTTGTTGTCAGTTGCACAAATGTCTGTTTGAGTCCTTGCTTTCAACACTTTTGGGAATAAACCCCAACGAAAATTTTAATTTATTGAGGAACCTCTATACTGTTTTCCATAGTGGCTACACTACTTTACATTCTTCTGGCAGTGCACATGTGTTCTAATTTCTCCCCATTCTTCTCAACACATATCATTTTCTCTCTCTCTCTCTCTCTCTCTCTCTCTCTCTCTCTCTCTCTCTATATATATATATATATATATAACATATATAATTTCTTCCTTAGGCTTAGGGAGAAATTAGAACATATATATATATGAGATGAGATCTCTCTGTATTGCTTAGCCTGGATTCTCCTGTCTTAGCCTCTTGAGTAGCTGGGACTACAGGTTGTGTCACCGCATCTGGCTATTTTCTTTTTCTTTTTGTAATAGCTATCCTAATGGGTATGAAGTAGTATATCATTATGGTTTTGATTTGCATTTTCCTAATGATTAGTGATGTTGAACATCTTTTCATGTGCTTTTTGGCCTTTGATATCTTTTTAATTTGAATAATATTTACCCAAGTTCTTTGCCCATTTTTAATTAGGTGGTTGGGGCTTTTCTTTGTTATCAAGTTGTAGTCCGTCCTTCCTTCCTTCCTTCCTTCCTTCCTTCCTTCCTTCCTTCCTTCCTCTCTCTCTCTCTTTCTTGATGGAGTCTCACTCTGTTGCCTGGGCTAGAGTGCACTGGCATGATCTTGACTCACTGCAACCTCTGCATCCCAAGTTCAAGCAATTCTCCTGCCTCAGCCTCCCAAGTAGCTAGGACTACAGGCACACGCCACCATGCCCAGCTAATTTCTTTTGTATTTTAGTAGAGAATGAGTTTTCACCGTGTTGCCCAGGCTGGTCTCTAACTCCTGAGCACAGGCACTCTGCCCACCTTGGCCTCCCAAAGTGCTAGGATTATAGGCGTGAGCCACCGTGCACCGCCAGTACTTCTTTAAACATTCTGCATATTAACCTCTTAGCAGACCTATGATTTACAAATATTTTCTCCCATTCACTGGGTTGCCTCTTTGCTTTATTGATAGTGTGCCCAATTTTGATGCATAATTAAAACATTTTCTGATATAGTTCAATTTATCTATTTTTTTCTGGTGTGGAAGCAGTTTTTTTCTAAGACAAAGGATTAAAGTGAATAAGATTTATTTTATCCAAAGTTTATTAGACTCCTTTATATTCTGAAAAGTTTATCAAAATATTTTGACCTTGAACACATTAGACATTTAGCATGACTCAAAGTGTGCCTTGACTTATCCATAATTTCTTTTCATTTTGACGATTAAAACAATTAAAAGAAAAGTTGTATAATTCTTGTGATAGTTAATCTTATATATCAACTTGACTGGGCTAAGGGATGGCCAGACAGCTGGTAAACTGTATTATTTCTGGGTGCGTCTTTGAAGGCATTCCTGGAAGAGATTAGCATTTGCATCAGTATACCGAATAAAAAAAGATCACTTTCACCTGGCATCTTCCAATGGCGACATTAGGTGAGCACCATTCAATATACTGAGGGCCTAAATCTAACAAAAGGTGGAAAAGGCCAAATTTACTCCCCTTGAACTGGGGCATCCATCTTCTCTCCTCAGGCTCTGGGGATCCTGGTTTTTTGGCCTCTGGACTCAGGCTTACACCAGCATCCCTTCCCTTACCCCAGCTTCTTAGGCCATTGACTCACAAAGAATTACACCATGAGCTTCTCTGGTTCTCCAGCCTTCAGATGATATTTTGTGGAAATTGTCAGCCTCTATAAGCATTCATAATCATGTGCACCAACTCCCAAACCTGTCTCTTTCTCTCTCTCTCTCTCTCTATATATATGTATAGATATATAGATAGATACACACACATAAACACACACACACACACACACACACACACACACACACACACATATATATCTCCTATTGGTTCTAATTTTCTGGAGAACCTTGACTAAAACAATTCCTTTGGCATTCCACATTTAGATTGTTAGTGTTTTGAAAAGGCAAACAAATATCTGTGAATTTCAGTAAACCTACACATTTTAGCAATGTGATTAGGAGAGCTTAATTTACTGAATCCTTTTCATTTCCCTGTTTGCAGTAGAAAATTGGGTTGACAGCTTATATTGTTGATACTTCATTTTAGTTGAGGCCAGGGACTCCCAATTCTTGCCCTTTCATTAAGGTTTATAGCATGTACTGTAGTTTCTTTAGAAATAAAGCAAAATAGGAGAATGTTTGGTTTTGTAATTGAATCAATTGAGAAGGTACTTAAAGCTGATGTTTTCTGTGGCAAAATTCATAAAACTGTAAATATTGTGGTGCCTTTTCCAATTTATTTTTTAAAATCTCTGCTTAGAAAAGTTTTAGAAGACATTGATATGAACAGACTATTTTGTACAATAAGAATTTATAGTGAAAACTATATTTTGCTTAGAGCATACTTAACATTGTTCTTAAATGTGATCTCGCTTGCCTTTTAACGTGTTGCCCAAAATTTAAACAATAATGCCTGCTGAAGTGTTCTTGGTATTCTCTGAAACACTTTATTGTTCCTGAGACAAAGCTATAACATTCAAATAATATGCTTTCTACTCTTAAAGCCAATATATCATTAAGCTAGTGAAGGATGGCAGGCTTAGAGTAATTGGCATGCCATGTGTACCAGTCAGAAGGTAAAATGCCAAATGAACTTTCTTGTTTCTCTCATATTCAAAAGTCATGCATCAGAGGAGATTGGTTAGTTGGGAATGTGGGGCCCAAACAGCTTCAACCATTCCTTTCATTTCTGTGAGTATTCTCCTGTTTCACCCTTTCTCTTCCTTATAAAGGCATTTGCACATATAATACATTTGTAGTATTAATATAATATGAATTTTCTTCATTCCTTCAGGAAATAGATTTTGGACTTCAAGAGGTATATTCCATGAGAACATTAGCCTACTGACTTACAATCTGAAAGAAAATGTTCGATTGAGTTCAGCAACAGGAGTGAACAATTCATCAATTATATTATGTTATAATATTATTGCTAAAGTTATTAGTTTTGGTTTTAGCAAAGTCTGTACTTTGAAAATGACCTTCAGTAAATAAATACTTTTAGCATTTTGCAGGAATATATATTTGAATTCTATAAATCTCATATTTCATTCTCAGACCAATGAAATTATGTAGCCTTGATTAGTATAGAAATATGTTATTTAGGTGTGAAAAGAACCATGCTCATTTTATTTGAAACACTCATTTCATCTGACAATATCTTTCTAAAGCAGAGAGTTGCTGTTGATAAGACAACAGGTAGTGGTTCTGTGATGCAACGAATAGCACATTGGACCTCTAGCTGAGCCTGGTGTGAATGTTCAAAGACAAAAGAAGAAGGGAGTATAATTCCTAGATGAAGAATACCGTCTTTCCATCTTACACCCTCGGGAGATAAGAACAACAAATCATTTTCACCCCACCACATAAATATAGAAAGTGTCATAAAGAAATTATAGTTACATAACTCTAGGTATATGTAAATTAACATTTTATGAGTTTTCATTTCGAGTATTAGAGAAATTCTTTATTAAAAGGATTACTGAGTATATATCCAAAGAAAATAAAATCATTATATTAGAGAGATATCTGCACTTCTATGTGTATTGCAGCACTATTCACAATAGCTAAGATACAGAATCAATCTGGGCATTTATCAATGGATGAATAAATGAACAAAATGTGGTATATATATACAATGGAACACTACCCATAAAAAAGCAAAATCCTGTCATTTCTGATAATGTGGAGGAATCTGGAGAACATTATGTTATATGAAGTAAGCCAGAAACAGAAGGAAAATACCACATAATCTCACTGATTCTGTGATGTCAATGGCTAAAATGTTGACCTCACAGAAGTAGAAGACATAATGTTGGTTACTAGGGAATGGGGTGGTTAGGAGGTAGAGGGGAATGAGGAGAGATTGGTCAAAAGACATATGATTACAATTAGATAGGAGGAATAAATTCAAGAAATCTATACAGTATGGTGAGAATAATAATGAGAATAAAATACAATGATTATTGTATTCTTGAAAACTGTAGAGAGTGGCTGTTAAGCATTCTCACCAAAATGATAGCTATGTGAGGTAACTCATTTTAAATTTTCTAGAATTAACCATTCCGCAATACTTAAAACATCAGGTTGTACGTGATAAATACACACAATTTTATCAGTCAATTTGTTTTAAAAGGGGTATGTGAAAGCCTACACAGGGTTTTTGAAATCATTAAATACCATGGTTGAAGTTGTAGAGCATCTAATATTAACCTTTCAAAATTTAGGAAAATGGAGAGTTGTAATGTATCCAATCAACCAATATATTATTCGATATTATTCAATTCAACATAATAATAGAAACACACGGTGCCTACTGTGTCCCAGGTAGTGTTTTAAGTGCCTCACATACCTAAGTCATTTATTCTTAATTACAACCTCATGGTAGAGGGGTTATTTTTATCTCCATTTTGCAGAGGAAGCCAGGACAGAGAGCTTCAGTATTTTGCTCAGGAGGAACCAGGCAGAGCTACCATCTGCAGTGGCATAAGCTGTGTGCCACATACATCCAGAGTCACCATTCACATATATACAGTGGACACAAGATTCCACGTTCATGCTTTCAATTAGCCCATTTTGCTGCCTCTTGTAAATGGCTTGTTAACAATTGGAAATCAATTCCATTACTACTTATGATATATTACTTTAAAAAACATTAAGGGTCAAACCTCCAAAAGTTTATTTGATGCCTCACAAGTTTCCTGATATTTCAGTAAATAATTTCCTCCTTTCATGTGCCTGATGCTATGAAGTTACAGTTATTCTGTTATATACACAGGACATAACTATTAATAAGAAAGTCAGAATTTCTTCATATTTTTAGCTCCTATACAGATGTCAGAATTTCTTCATATTTTTAGCTCCTATGCAGTTTCAGGCACAATTTGAAGTATCAAATATTATTTAAAATACTTTTATGGAAATGTGTTTATTTTGTGTTCTAAATACAATGTATAACACTTTTAATTTTGCTATCAAAACAACTCATAATTTACTGCTGATGTTAATAAAGGCCTCACACAGAAAGAAGAAGATCCACTTCTGAAATTCAAATATTCTATTATAATCCTAAGTGCTGTATTTTTGGGGTAGAAGTTTATAACTAAAGTAATGAAGCTTTCCTGTTCAAAAGTAAATGGCTAACACTCTGTAATTATACATTCTAGCCAAAGCGTCTTTATTAATTACTACATCATGCATTTCTGTTCACTTGCTTTCAGAACTGTTTGTTAAAGAAGTCCCTAATAGTTCCCACTCAAAGCTTGTTCTCATTTACACATTGAGCTTTAGAACTATATTTCATGTCTGTGTAAGCATTTTACAACAGGCCTGCTTGATTTTGACTTCTGGTATACTTCTAGTCCTTTTGGTTTGAGTGTTTTTTGCACCTTTCTTTATTATGGAAGCCCAAGGTGTGACAAATAATAAGGGCTGAGGCTCATGAATTGTGTCATTTTTACTTCTGAACATCTGTCTCCTCATTAATAAGAAGTAATCCCATTCACTTCGTAGAGTTCCAGTGAGAATTGGTTGATATGACATGTTAAAATATACACTTCAAGTAAGAAAGTGGTGTATTTACTTCCTATGACTGTTCTAAAAATTACCACCAATTTCATTTCTTAAAACAGCACAAGTTAATTATCTTTTGGTTCTAGACATCAGAAGTCCACGATCACTTTCAATGGGCCAAAGTCAAGGTATCAACAGGGTTGCTTTCTTCTGGAGGCTCCAGAGAACAATCCATTTCTTTACCTTCTCTAGCTTCCGGAGGCTACCTACATTCCTTGACCTGGGACCCTTTCCCGGCATCTCTCTAACCCTGGCTACCTTTCTTGCATCTCCTGCTTTCTCACCTGTAATCAAATCTCTGACTTCCTTTTATCACACTGTGATTACATCAAGGATTGCCATAAATATTCCTTGATAATACCCTCATCTCAAGATCCTTAACTTAATCACTTCTGCAAAATCTTTGTTGCTGTATAAGTAACATTCACAGTTTTCCAGGATTAGGACATGGATATCTTTTGGGCCATTATTCACCTTATCACACAGTCTTTTCAAATTCTCTTTCTTATCCTTCCAAGTACATACGCAGCTAGGCTGATTTTAAATTAGCATCAAGAAAGTCTCTGATAAGTATCCCAGAATATTGCAATACACTCCTTTAATAAAACATTAAAATTAAATGCAGGCTGTCCTTTACATATTTTGTTCCATATTGCAAAAGTTAAGACTGTCTACCCTCCAAAAAATCCATGTTCATATGTTTAGATGCTATTCGACATATTTTGAATATTTGACATGATAGCACCATTGCAAGACATATCAATGGCAAAAAAGCTGGGGAAGATTGTTTAGTGACCTATATTTTACTCTCTAAACCAGGATCCCTGAAAGATTTGAAAAAGTATTAATAATTATGGTGAAATAACAAGTCTGAACTGCATTGGAAAAATGAGAATGCGTAGAGAGCTACCCAATCCAAAGGCTCCATCCCTTTGCCATCCATTGGTAACAAGTCTGAACTGCATTGGAAAAATGAGAATGCGTAGAGAGCTACCCAATCCAAAGGCTCCATCCCTTTGCCATCCATTGGTGGCAAGAAGGAATGTACTTAGGAAAATCACTTTGCTCTGTCATTCTGTGTTCCTTTGACATATTTAGCAAATATTTCTTACATAGAATTATGAGAGCACTCTCTGTATATGAAAATTAATTGGGCATCCTCAAAATTAAAAACCTCTGTTCTTCCAAAGGCACTGTTAAGAAAATAATAAGGCAAATCACACACTGGAAGAAAAAATTTGATTATGTGACAAAAAGCTTATAGCCATAATATTAAAAAATAAAAGTTGCAACTTAATATTTAAACAATGCAATTTAAGAAAGGTACACAAGATTTTTAGACACATCACAAAATAACATATCAGACATACAAAGGAATAACAAGCACATGAACAGATGCCGAATATCATTAGTCATTAGAGAAATAAAATTGTAACAAAAATAATACACCCTTACTCACCCATAAGAATAGTAAACATTGATGACATTGACAATACTAAGTTTGTCAAGCATGTGTTACAACTGCAATACTCATATGCTGCAGAGGAGAATATAAAATGGGATAATAGTTTATCAGTTTCTTATAAACACAAACATATAACAGATTTCCAGCCATTAGTATTTCTAAGACTCAAATTATTAAAACAACATGTCCATATAAAGACTTGCAAATAAATTTATAAAGCAACTTTGTTCTCAATTGTATCAAATCAGGAAAAATCCTAATGCCAATCAACATGTGACTGGATAAACATATTATGAATTATTCACTCAATGGAATACTATTCAACAATCAGAAGAAACAAACTACTGCTACTTGCAATACGAATGAATGTTACAAACATTATATTGAGCACAAAGAAGGAACAAAACAAAAGGATATGTATGGTTAGATTGTATGATTCCATTTATCTAAAAGCTCTAGAGTAGGGCAGTCTAATCACTAGTGACAAAAGTAAATTGGCAGTTGCTTGCAGTTGAGGGTGGAAGGTTATTCTGGAAGACACACTAGAGGACTTTAGGGGTTAATAGAAATATTCTATACTGGAACTGTGGTAGTGGTCACAAGGGTGCAATAAATTCACCAAAACTTATTGATGTTCATAGAAATTTGTTGTATTTTATTTTATGGACATTATACCTCAACAGAATTTATTTCAAAATATGTATAACTATCCTTGTTACAAAAGTTATGCATGTTTATTGTTCTTTGTGGAAAATTTAGAAAATACAAAAAGTAAAGAGTGTGAGAAATAACCGCTCCCTAGAATAAACACAAAGATGCAATCTGATAGTGTAAAACTACCATATGTTTTATATACCTAGTACGTGTTTAATACTAGCATTAAACTTTTCCTTTAATCTTTACTTTTCATGTATTGGATCCTGAATTGTGTTAAATTTCAATCTCAACTTCCTAGGGTTAGAGGCCTTCCCAGTGGCTCCTATAGATGTTCTAGAGATTTTTTGCTCTAGGAAAACAAAAGTAAGACCTGTAATCTGAGTTTCAAGTAATGAGACCACGTTTGTGTAAGTCAATTTGAGTACATTCAGACTTACTCCCAGCGCAACTCTTCGAAGACTTTCTGTTGTATCTCCTCACCTTCCCATCTGCGCCTAGACTTGCATCAATCTTGCTATGCCTTACATGAATTTTTGGACACGTGTCTAGTTTCTTGGCATTGGTTCTTGAGTTTGGTTCTTGCCTTGCTCCCTTTAGTATCACACCCTAGTTTCCTCTATTTGTTTCAGAAGCTAAGAAAACTGCACTGAAAGTCTTCTCCTGGCCTGTGAGTGATTCCTGACCCACTCTTCCGTTTTTACTCTGACAGTGGAGTTTTATCCTTGGAGAATTTCCTTTGAACTGCATTCATCCTTGGAGGATTTCCTTTGAACTGCTTTTATCCTTACAGAATTTCCTTTGAACTGCTCATCGAGACTTTCAACACCTCTTTCTGCCTTCAGATCTCTCTCTACTTCTTTATTTCCCTCACTGACCTGCAACTATTAGAGTTAGAAAACTGTTGGAAGAAATCCTTCAGATCCTTTAATTCCTTGGTACCTTGGACGGCAACTCTGACTTGATTCAATGACACCATTGCCAGGTACATTAACTTATTATCACTTTTACACCTTTAACTGCTTACTAGTTCTGAACTCTGCTTTCACTGACAACTCTGTGGCTTTATACACGGAAAGAAAGTGAATTATTTGCAGAGCAGTCTTTCTGATGCTTCACCTCATTTCCATATTTCTTATCTCTGAGCTTAAAATAACATGGCAGTAAGAAACTTAACACTACTTTTTAGATACACTGTAGCTAATTGAAAGAAAAATTGCTTTAGCTAAATACATTTATTGTAAAGCTTTCTCTCCTATCATCTCATATATTAATAAATAGTAAATGCAAATAGAAATAGTCATCTTTCAATTTAAAAAAGTACAAGAAGTTTACAACTACTGCTTCTAATTAAATAGAAATAGTCATCTTTCAATTACAAAAATGGTACTTGAGGTTTTATAACTACCGCTTCAAGATAAGAATTTTTTTTGTATCTCCAAAAGGCTGATATTTAAAACTAGCTTTATTCTTTTATAATACATTAACATTCAGGGTCTATATGGACAGAGTAGCTTTTAAACAATGATTCACCACAGTTTTTTCAGTGTGATTGAAAGAGAGCAGAAGAAATGTGAACAACCCACAGTGTGTCTATTTACGTTTGTATTTGAGATAGCGTGATGGAAGTAGTGTTATGGAATTTATAGCTGGAGCTTGGCTTTAGCTGAGAAGAGTTAGTTTTCTTCTCTGTTAAACAAAAAAGCAAAAGCCCACAAATAACTTTTCTCATCTTTCAGGATATTTTTGTTTGACTCTAATATTATAATGTACTATTAATATGTGTAAAACATCTGTAAGCACAAAAGTGCTATAAAATGGCATCTTATTATATTTATTATGGCATATTGATCTTTGGACAGAACTGGATAGGAATAGTTTTATTTGTAATCTGAAATGCCATCACCGAGTGAAAATTCACACAAATAATTAGAGAGCAATTAGACAATATTTCAATTGAGACTGAAAATGGGTGAGAATTTTAACTTGGCACTGCCAAAGCTAGAAATTTACCCTATGTAAAACTTACACACACAGATGTATATCAGTGCATGTGGATGTCTATTAAAATACTTTTATAACAGCAATGATGGAAACAATCAAAATGTTTATTTCAGGGGTTGAATAAATTCTCATAATATAGTCATATAATCTCACACTAGCACTCTTTAAAGAGAAGAAAGTAGAAAGAGTGAAACAACGTCTACAATAAATTAGAAAATTGAAATAAAAAGAAAGTAAACGATTTGCACAGCAGTCTCCCTGATGCTTGACTTCATTTCCATGTTTCTTATCTCTGAGCTTAAAATAACATGGCAATAGACAACTCACGCCACTTTTTGGATACATTACAGCAAACTGAAATAAAAATTTATAGGTCAAAAAATCGACAATAAATTAGGTCAAAAATTTGTAATACCAAAAGTAAGCATTATCCCATTTATTTTAATGATAGAGAGACATACAGACAGTCACTCAAACACACGTGTAGGAAAAATTAAGAACATGTAGCTGTTAACATTTACTACTGTAAATAATGAAAATGTAGAGAAGGGTTTTCCTTTCATTGTTTTAAGTTGCTTGGTTGTTTAGAATTGTACGATGTAGAAATAAATCTTTTGTAAATTAAATCTATACTTTACAATCAATACTTCTGTAAAGTATATCAGTAGCCAATTAAAAATAAAATGTCACTCTCAAATACCTAAACTATTAAAAGTAATGACAAAAACCACAATTACTTTTGTACCACCCTAATATATGGTGTTTAATCATAAACAAACACATTAGGGATGACTAGAAGATATAATCTCAGCCTAGTGCATTGAACCTAATGACCTGGCCTCAATAGCCTCTTGCCCTGCTCCTGCCAAATCCCTACTTGAATTTGATGTTCCAGACCTTTCAAATATATTTAGACATGAAAACAAACTACAAAATTGCATGCCTTTTTGCTTTTACTCTTCTGGTACCATTTCAGAAGTTCCTTTTTCTTGTCTCTACTTGAATAACTACTACGTTATTCAAGATTGTGCCTCAGTATCAACCTGTTAAGGAAGAAGTTATCACATCTGTCCCAGATCCTGAATTGGACGACCCTAACTGATAGTCGTATAATGTCTTGGCATACAAGTATCACTGCTTTTATATCTGTAATGCCATTATTTATTTAATTGTTTCTACCGCAACTATACTGTTGGGAAGAGGAATTATATCTTTTAATACCATATCCCAGTACCAATCTCAGTAAGTATTTTTAGATGATTTAATTAAAATCTCTCTATATGTAGAGCTTAAATTTTGTACTTAGTTTATTTACCAGTTATAAAATAACCTGCAATATCTTGATTTTCAAAATAAATTTTTGGGCTGAGACAATGGGGTTTCCTAAATATACAATCATGTCATCTGCAAACAGGGACAATTTGACTTCTTCTTTTCCTAACTGAATACCCTTTATTTCTTTCTCTTGCCTGATTGTCCTAGCCAGAACTTCCAACACTATGTTGAATAGGAGTGGTGAGAGAGGGCATCCCTGTCTTGTGCCAGTTTTCAAAGGGAATGCTTCCAGTTTTTGCCCATTCAGTATGATATTGGTTGTGGGTTTGTCATAAATAGCTCTTATTATTTTGAGGTACGTTCCATCAATACTGAATTTATTGAGAGTTTTTAGCATGATAGATTATAGAGGCTTTTTCTGCATCTACTCGATACATATTTTTGTATTTGTTCTGAATAACAGGATATACAGACAGTTTGACACACACATAGACATCCCCAGGGATGAACCACTTGATCATGGTGATAAGCTTTTATGATGTGCTGCCTGGATTCGGTTTGCCAGTAATTATATTGAGGATTATTGCATCATGTTTATCAGGGATATTGAATCTAAAACACATATATATAGAATTGTATTCTCTGTCCAGGTTTTGGTATCAGGATGATGATGGCACACAATAATAGGGAGATTCCCTCTTTTTCTATTGATTGGAATAGTTTCAGAAGAAAGTACCACTCCTCCTTGTATACTGGTAGCAATACAGGCTGTGAAATCCCATCTGGTCATGAACTATAATATACATTAATTATTGCTCAATATACAGCACAGACATCAATATATAAGAATTCAACTTTCTTCATGGTGTATCCCTTGGAAGAGTGTAAAGTGTCCACACACATTTCATATCTAGTACATATAATGCATAGAGGGTTTACAGTATTACCCTGATGGTAAGTTTGTATTTCAGGGGTCAGGATAGACACACACACATATACATTACATCTATTACACACACATATACATATACTTAAACAGCAGAAGTCTTAAATTTTACATACATAACACACACATATACATATATTAATGGAGGTGTTTTTTGATGTCTCTATCTCCTTCACACAGACACACAATACAAGTGCAACACACAAATTTCTTTATACACCACATACAGATGTCAAAACAATGAACATCCCATTCACAATAGCTTCAAAGAGAATAAATAAACCTAGGAACACACAGAGTGTAAAGGACCTCTTAAGGAGAACCACAACCAACTGCTCAGTGAAATAAAGAGACACACAAATACATACAGGTAGATAGAATCAATATCAGAAATGCCCACACTGCCACCAAGGTATTTAAGATTCAATGCCATCACCATTAAGCTACCAATGACTTTCTTCACAGAATTGGAAAAAACTGACAACATAAACCAAAAAGAACACACTGCATTAACACAACACATAGCACAAAGAATAAGCTGGAGGACACCACAGCTACCATATACAAACTATACACACAGTAAACCAAAACAGCATGGTATCTGGTACCAAACAGAGAATACAAGACAATGGAACAGAACAGAGCCCCAGAAAATAATATCACAACATCTACAGCCCATCTGATCTTAGACAAACTGAACAACATAGAATTCCCTATTAAATAAAATAGAGAAACACACATAGCTACAGGATCCTTATATACATACACACATATACATAAAGTTAATTCAAGAAACATAAAGTTAGACTTAATACTAAAACACACAAGAAACCTAAACACATTCAGAGATGAAAGGCATGCACAAGGCTTCATGTTTGAAACACCAAAGCAACGAACAAAGCCAAAATTAACAAATGGGATCTAATACAACACTGCAGAAAACTACCATCAAGAGTACAGGCAACCACAGAATATACACAACATCACACACTGACATTAAGGACATACACACAAGAATCAAAATTACAAGAAAAAACAAACAACCCCTCAAAGAGCAAAGGAATGAACAGACATTTCTCAAAGACACTACAGCCAACACACATAAGAGACATCATCATACCACTGGCCAATACAGAAATGCAAATGACAAACCAAAAACACATTGATAATACCATCTCACACCAGTTAAGATAGCAATCATTAAAAAATCAGGAAACAACAGCTGCATGGGAGAGAAAGAAAATAGGAACATTATACACAGATAGATCAACTAAGTTCAACCCATTATGGAAAACAGTGTGGCGATTCTCAAGGATCATAGAAATACTATTGACCAAGCACCATCCCATTACTGGGGATATGACCAATACATGACTGCTATAAGAACACATGCACACATATATATATACTTGCACACTATTCACAATAGCAAAGACTTGGAATACCACCCAAGATGTCCATCAGTGTCAGACAGATAAATAGACAACATATACATCATGGAATACTATGCAGCTATAAAAAATAATCCCTTTGTAGGGGCATGGATGACACACACATTCTTAGCAAGCATCGGCAAGACAGAAAACCAAATACCACATGTTCCACTCATAGAATTACACACACACAGAAGGGGAGCATCACAAATGGGGGTCCTATTGTGGGGAACAGGTAGGGAAGGGATAGCATATAGAACTATAACCATATGTATGACGAGTTAATGGGTGCAGCACACCAACTTGGCAACATGTAATATATAATGTAACAAGCCTGCACATACAGACACAACTAGAGCCTTAAAGTATAAAATAATAAATAAAATAAATAAATATATTCTTCTACCAGATCCACACTTTTGAAAGATCATCTTCATAAAAATGTAACTGAATGATGTGTAAAAGATCATGGAGGAACATGTGCTAAAGAGCCTAAGTGATGCGGAATCTTAAAAAAGTAAAACTCATAAAAGCAGAGAACAGAATGGTGGTTACTAGAGGCTGGGTGGGGTGGAGTAGAATGGACTGGAAAGAGAAGCTATTGGTCTGAGGAGACAGTTTTCATTAGACAGGAGGAATATCTTCTGGTGATACATTGCATAGCATGACGATTATACCTAATATATTTTATATTTCAAAAGGCTAAAAGAATGTATTTAAAATATTTTCACCACAAATAATTTATAAGTATTTGAGGTGATATTTTAATTAGCCTGATTTTATCAGTTTGCAATGTATATATGTATCAAAACAATACCTTGTACCCCATACATAAATACAATTACTAGTTCTTAATTAAAAATAAAACTTAAACAATAAAAAACAAGAACCTGGGTATTTATTTTGTTTATTCATATTAACTTCTGTGAAAGTAAAACAATGCAAATTATCTTTCAGAATTCTTGTGTGGGTGAAATAAAGTATTGAATATAGAAGCTCTATGTAGATTATCACGAAATGAGATATTATTGTATTTAATACTGATAATGTAAATTTGAATGAACCTAATTTTAAGGCATTTTAGACAAAGGGCACAAAGCTATTTATTATCTAATGTAGGCCTTATTGCCTTCACTCTGAATTCTATATTTGATAATTGAATTTCCATTTTTAAGATTTAATTATTTAAATTGGCATTATTATAGCATCAGATATTGAAATGTATTTGTACAGGATATTGGCAATAATTGCTAGAGAAATGAAGGCTAATTACTATACTTACTTTTAGCACAATGTAAAAGCTCTGACAAAACAGATTAGGAGGTGTTCTCATCACCACAGCAACACTTTTCAACTTTGTTTTGCCTTTCTGAAAATATAACCAGTCAAGCACAGTTAATTTAACTTGAGCAGAGTGAAAAATTGATTTTTTTTTACGTGATGCAATTAGGCTTTTAAAAAAAGTCAAGTTAAATAATGATAAGCACAGTTTAATTTGTTTATAAGCCCTTTGGGAACTGTATTTTGAGTTATAGCTAACAAGAAATTAACTATAAAATGAGGAAAATGATTTGACTGGTGGAATGTCTTATTTCTTTGTGTTTGTGTCATTTATTTGAAATTACATGGTTGGTATAAATTAGTAACCACATTTCCTTGCATTATGACCTTCAAAAAAGGTTGTTGACTACTACCCATCTATTAAAGAGGGACACACTTAAAATGACTCATTTATTTAACTCAAAATAAATATGCCTCCTCTTAAAGAAATCTACATACTCCAAACACAAATGAGGGATCTATGACAATATCCTTGAAATCAGGAATGTCTGAATTCTATCAATAACATAGCAACTATAAGCAAATAGCAAAGATTGAACATGAGATGATATTTGATTACAAAAGTTATGTTTACTGAAGATTTTTGTGAGTATCCTGGCACTTCAATCTTAAATAATATGAGAAAAAGTAAAATATCAACCATTTATTTCAGATTAGATTATTTACATTATCTGTGTTCACCAAGATTCCCTTGATTTTCAAGTTACGTATTTTATTTAAGTTTTAAAAGTTTTGCTAGTTAAGCCCATCCCCTTTCTGACTTTTGCAGTCTTTCCTGTTCCTGGAGTTTTCTTCTCTTAGCTTTTTACATGATTGCTTGGCTCATTCTCTTCCTTTACCTTTGGGTTCAAATGTCTTCTCCCTTAGAGGCCTTTCCCAATGGCACTATCCCAAAAGGCTTTCTCCAGTAACCTTCTCTCATTAACTTGTTAAACATTTTATCACACTTACCATAATCTGTCAGCATACAGCTCCATTAGGGCACATGCCATAAATTAATATAAGAGTTATAAAATAAATGAATGAACATATAAATATAGTGACTTATAATTGTAGTCTGTGAGCATACATATCCTCTCATCCCCTAAAAGAGGCAAACCACACATTACTGATATTTATTGAGAGCCTTCTCTGGGTTCAAGACAGTTGTAGAGATATACAGAATAAAAAGTATTTTTATCTTTTATGTTCTGATTTTGAATGCATGGGTGAGACAAAAGAAATTGTAGCAAGCAATATAAAATTGCATAATTTAAGTACTATGATTTTAGTTTGAGAATTCAGAGAAAAAGAGAGAGAAATCAATGAGAGCTGGTCCTCACTGAAAGCTGGATGGGATTCTAGGCATCTTCAGTACCTTAAAGCGTGAGTGTATTTTTTTCTTCTTGTATTTGAGTACTCAGAAATTTAAAGAGAATTGGGACTCTCCCTCTATTTTAAGAAATAGTCTTATTTAATAGGCCAAAGTCCTTTATGTGTATGTGTAAAGTAAATCTCAGAGATAGTTGAAGATATGCAATCCACTGCTACAATGTGCCTTGCTGAAGTAATCTGAAACCCATGTGGTTTTGTTTCATGATGGTGCTGTTTTCACACATGATACAAATAAGTTTTGATGCTTCGTCAGTCTATGTCCAGGCTTTACAATGGAAACTATGGTTACTACATGGTCCCTGCATTCCCAAAGGAGTGCTTAGCATTTGGCTAAGCATCTGACTAGCAGCAAGTTCTAGATTTCAGCTCATTTTAACCTTCTAGTCAAATTAAGCCTTACTTAACCCATTTTATTGAAAGAACCAATGCCTACATTATCAATTTTAAACTATGAAAAAATACTTGGAGCAATAAGTTCAATGGCAGTTTTTGACCAATAACACATATACTTTCTTTTACTTATATTGGAAATAAATTCTGTGTCAGTAAACAACAATAGCAAAACATCTTGTCAGAATTATTCAATATTTGGTAGAGGTTTTTGGAACCAGTTATTTATTTAAGATGTGTATTTTTTATATCCATACTAAGTCAGAGTAGCCTCCAACTGAACCAAACTGACTTAAAATCAATTAATTATTCACTGCGAGCTATAATGTTTTAAAAAGTCACAGACGCAAATTAGAAATTTGGTTCGTGATAAAGTAAGATACTTCACTTGATGAAAAATCTATTTCTTCATATAATTCTATGGATTTTGTATTTGATGTGCTTCAACATTTTTAGCACTGCTTTGCTATGCCTTTGTGGACAGCAATGTTGTTTTCTCTCATTCAGAGACCTGAAAAACTAACTCATTTGAACTGGATGACTGAAGTGCAAAAGTAATCTGTCACAATTAAAAATATAAATGCAATTGTTTTCACATCACAGTCAAGTGCAGTTTTTTCTGTAATGCAGTGTAATCAAAAGATTATGAACTTTGAGGTCAGACCAGAGAGCAAATCCTGACTGTCATATATTTCCTATATGACCATCAAGTGACTTCACTTCTCTGAGTTTCAGTTTCATTGTCTATACCACAACAAAGAGTTAAAAAAGAATAAGACCTATTATTAAGGCTATATTGAGATTGTAAGAGCTTGGAACACATGAGGCACTCTTCCTGGAATGTTTCCCAGCCCCCCTCTTCTTCAAAATCAACTCCAGG
Organism: Rhinopithecus bieti; assembly: GCF_001698545.2. NCBI lineage: Eukaryota > Metazoa > Chordata > Mammalia > Primates > Cercopithecidae > Rhinopithecus > Rhinopithecus bieti. The sequence continues at coordinate 568,901 of NW_016807111.1, read as the reverse complement.
ATTGTCTTATCTAACCACAATGATATAATGCAAAGCGTTTTTGGACTGGGAGCAGTTTTTGTGCCTGCTCTGTCACTAACTCAATCTTTAATCTCGAGCAAGTACAGAAGTACATTCGGAATTTCAGTTGCTTCAGTGCATCAGTAACAGCCGAGGCCTCTCAGCTCCACAGTCACCCTTCGTTGTCCGGCTTCACCGATAGAGGGCGCTAGAAGGACACTGGAGGACAGAGGGTCTCTTCCTGGTTGAGGTATGCTCACCACTTGCTGACTTCCGGGGGACAGACTGGCACCTTCCAGTGGAAGACTTCTCAGACCTGGGAGGATAGATGCCAGCGAAATCCACCACGCAGCACCTCCAGAAAAGTCCCCATCATCCAAGGCCTACGCCTGCATCCTTTCTAACAATGTCTGGGCTCTTCCAGATTGGCAACGTCATTGAGCACTCTGCTTTGGTCCTCGAGGTGCGACTGCTCCCTTTATTTCTTGCTTTCCTGTTCTTTAGGGTTCTGAATGCTATTCCTCCCCCCCCCCCCCAACAAGTAGGTAATGCACTTATATTGTAAATATTTCTTTATATTAAACCTTCTTGTTTAACTTCTATCTCTTGGTTAATACTCTTAGGAAATAATTAGGTTACATGGAATCATCAATAAGTTTTTTAAAAGTAATTTTAATCTCTGATATTCAATGAGATTTAATGGAATATGCTCTTGGCTGTTCTTGGAGAAGTGTGCCTCGTGGATGTATCCTTAGGCATAGGTTATTTTGTTGTGTTGCCAGGGAGTAATGTGAGGAGTAATTAGTCACATCCCCAAGAGCACTCACTATGGTAGGGATGCTACACCATAGATACAAAAATATATCATTGTACCCAACATGCAGAGAACAATCCAAAAGGTGATACACCAATGTGTGATCTGTGCAAACAATAATCCAAATGTAAATGAATAGCAGGTTAGTTGCTCATTGCATGCAGAGTCCAATTAAGAGTGAGGTATGGTATAAAGACCAAAAGAGGAACTGAATGAGGTAAGAAGTAGAGACATATGGATTAGAATCAAAGATGATTTTGCTTGAGAATCAGACCAGTTGACTTAGATCAAATAGTTCTCAAACAATGATAGTTGTAATTATCATCTGAGGAATATTTGCATAACAAATGTGTCCAAATTTTAACCCAGACTGACTGAACCATCATATCTGGGGTAGGGAATTGGCCTATGAATTTTCAGAAACTCTCTACATATCTGATGTATTATTTCCTCCTCATCCCCACGAGTTAATTAATAAAAAACTGTTCATGGAGAACATATTATGTGGAAGAGACATTGCTAGGTACTGAACAGTATAACAAGCTCATAAAAAAGGCTTTGTGCTCAAGGAGTTTGTTGTCTATTGGAAAAGCAAGAAAAGTAGACTTTTAAGTAATACAAAACTCCTCCAAGTATGTGTCAGTCATTATGCTAAGCATTTTATTTACATATCTCCTTTAGTCTTGAAAATCCAGTAAGGTAGGTAAAATTACTAAAATTGTTTATAGATAAGGAAACTGAAGCTCAGTGGTTAGGTGATTTTTTTTCTCTTAAAGAGACATACAAAGCATTATTAGGGTACAAATGAGTAAGAAAGAAAGTTCTTTATGAGCAAGGGGCCACTGAGGCTTGAACACTAATATTTTGAGTTCTCAAATTTTTTCTTCTAAGGAATGGAAAATTACTTGAAACTGGGATTCTTGTTTATTTCTCTCTTTTAGCTAATTGAAGATTTTGTTTTACTTAATTAGTATTCTGAAACTCTTCTTGATTTTTTTATTTACCTTAAATATAGACAGAGAACAAAGATTAAAAACCTATATGGAGTTTTGGCGGCATTGCAGATAATTTAAATGGCCAAAGGAGATTGGGTGTAAACCAGAGTGAATGGGAGATGGGAATGGGATAGGATTCTGTGTAGAAAGTGCAGTCTTCATTGAACATTACTCATATTTAAATATATTTAACAATGAATTTTAAATGGGACAGGGAGACTATACAAACTGTCTAGTAGCATATCCCAAGTTCCCAAGCCTGTCTAACTGCAGAGGGATGTTTACAGAGCTTCATTTAAGGTATCTACTTTCCAACATTGAAATCAGTTTTTGTTTTCACTTAAACTCCAGTGGGTTTCTGTTGTATTGCATGCTTCTGTGATAGACTCTGCAGTGGCGAGAGTGAGTGAGATATAGCATTGGGGTGGGATGGCATCAGAACTGTGTGAAGATCCATGAAACCTGAATTTGATCTGGGTGCTCTCCTTTACTGAGGATTTTCTCCTCTCAACTTATTCATACAGCCACTAGGTGGGGAAGAAGATATTAAAACAGTTCTGTATGACTCCACTCCTATATCTTTTACACTAAATGAAGATGAGGCAATTTATGAAAAGTTATTTGTAGACTGAAGAAAGCCTAACAAAAACAAGTGACAAATTTAAAAAATACCAATACGCCTAAGATAGAGTAAGGTAAATGGCACAGAGAGCTGAGACAAGGCATGATGACTGTGCGGAAATCAGGAAAAGCTTCAGGGAGCTTATGGCCTTTGAGATGGACCTTGATGGGTGAATATGCTCTGACAGGTGGAGTTCAGATAAAATTATAGGCAGAATAAACAGAATTAAACAAAAGGATTAAAGAAGAGATTTCTAGGTCACATTCAAGGAATAGAAATCGGTACACTTCATATGAAACTTACAGTAGGTATCAAGAAGATAAGGTAAAGACGTATAGGTGACTTGGAGTCAAAATACTGATTGAGGAGTTTGTGAACGGATGTACAAACATGGCTAGATCTACTCTTTAAGAAAGGCAATCAAGTAATGGTGTCACTCTATTGGAGCATTGAGAGAGTGCCCTAGGTGTGAGTTAAGAGGGGTCTGATGGTGTGTGTGCATGTGTGTGTAACAGTGGGGCTGAAGAGGCCCTCCTACAGACACATGAGAAGCAAAATCCCTGAGATTTACCTGCAAGATTTTGAGCTGCACAATTAAGAGCAAACTGAACTTCCTTAACCAGAAGTCAAAAAACAAAACAAAACAAAAAAACATCTATTTGAGGAGCCCAGGAGGAGATTGAGAGAGAGGAGTTGATGTGATTTGTTTGCACACATTGCATCGGAAATACCCGTTGTAGAGATCCTTTCAGGGAGCTGAAAAGGTATGTCTGGGGTCTGGGGAGGGTAAGGCTACAGGAATGGATACAGGAGTCTTCAGTACAAAGGAATTGGCTACAATCCCCATAGGCTGTGAAACTGTCAAATGAAAACTGTAAAAAAGAAGAGATGGGCAATAATCAAACTTTGAGAATGAATATATTTAGAGATACAGAGGGGGCCGCAGAGCTGGAAAGGACAGCGAGATCAGTAGTCTTGGAGTAGGAGGCATGGACAATGTGAAGTTAATGGAGATGAGGGAGGAGAGGGATTTGTGTTGAGACATAGGACCAGCTGTTTCATTCCCTGATATTTGAAAATGCAGTTTTAGCAATTGTGGAGGTGGAAACCAGACTGCAAGGGATTATATTTTAATTGGATGGTGAGGAATCAAAGGCTAGGAGAAGAGCGTGATCTTTTAATAATTCTGGGCATGAAATGTAGGGGGACGGAGCAAAATATTACATCATTTGCAATTTCTAGGAAGATATTTTTAAGATAGGAGTGATACGGGTATGTTCAGGGACAGAAGGGTGCTTGGTAATAAATATTTTGAGGTGAAAATGACTAATGCAAGAATTCCAGAGGGAGGAACAGTATTGGATTTAGAAAGGAGCTGTCTGCAGAGGGAGAAGTAAGCTTTGTGCTCAAATCACATTTTTTTTTTTTTTTTTCTGACTCAGGAGAGCAGTTTGTGTCCACCTGGGCAGTTTTATTTTTTAAATAGTTGGATTGTTTGGAGAACATTCTCTGTCTTTCTCTCATGCTCTTTCAACCTTTTAACTAAGAAAACACACACACGCACACTGAGGGAGTGGCTCAGAATGCAAAATAATCCAGTATGTCCAGAATATCCCACTATCCCCCCAGGTAGCTGAAACTTGGGGGCACCTTATGAGCTGATGTCTGATTCTCAGAAACTTTACAGCAAAAGGCATTCATTAGGAAATTGAGTTCAAGTAATAGCATGGTCACCTTACCCAGAGGGTACTTGCCAGAAATTAAAGAAAAAAAAATGCCTCATGGGCAAACTCATTACTAATTATATCTTGAAAGTGCTTGAAAATGCAACCTCAGTGGATGCAGAGCGATGAATCAGTGTTTTACTCAATATAGTTTGTCCTTCATCATCCAAGCTTCAGATCATTTAGAGAAAACACCAAAAATGCCTTCCCAATCATTCTGAACATGATGAATGTGGTGTCCTATGGGGTACTTGATGTGACCCTGGAATTACGACTGACAGTATACCTTTATACGGATCAAAGAAACCTCCCTGATTATGATGGGAGACATGAAATTGCAGTCAATTATCTTCAGGTCTGTATAGTGACACTAATTGTTGGGAACTGATGACAGAGTAAATGATTGCATTGTTAAAAATATTTGAGTTTCCTGGAGTTTGCCCTGTTAGCTAACTCTATGAATAAAAGTAAACTCTATGGGTTAACTAGAGGTAGCTCTGTTCTAAGGACTTACCCTAGACCAGTGAGTGCTCGCTCACTCTCATTCATTCATTCTCTCTCTCTCTCTGTCTCTGTGTGTGTGTGTGTGTATAACATTTACTCGATTAAAAAGTGGCATAAGTTTCATTTAGCCCATGTTTCCAGTTTCCTTAAGTGGGTCTCTGTCATGGAGGTAATAAAAGATTGGCCAGTACAGCAGAGAAAAGGGGTGTTGGGCAATATTCCACAGAGAATTCCAATGCATATTCCATCAGTTTTTTTTTTTTTTTTTAGGAAATCACTCATCATATAGTCATGCTGTCATGAACTAGTGTCAACTTGAGTCTTCCTTTTCCCTTGGGAATATTTGGTTGATGCTTCCCAGATAAGGAAGCTGGATGAAAGCCAATAATGAAGGCTTCTGATTAGACCTCGAGTGCTCAGAGGTGGGAGGAGCTGCAGGGCCAGCAATGCAGACAAAGAGGGCAGTGCCTTTGTTGCATGTGTGTTATTGGCCAGAGAGATGTGACTTCTAATTGAAGAGATTTTATCTTCCTGTCCCATCCTGGCATGGATACCATTATTTGTCCACCTTTTATGTTTGTTTGCTTTGGTGTTATTAACTACATCTTCCTTAAGAGAATCTTACAAAATTATTGAGTCTCTTTAAGTGTATTTTAAAGTCTCAAGAATTATTTTGCTTTGACCTTTCACCAGAGGCATTATTTTACAATTCCTTTGCTTGATCTATGTTGAACTTTTGAAAAGCTGCCACAACTCTAGCAGAATTTAAGAATGTAATTTAAAGGATCCCAAACTGCTTTAGGATAGAATACAACTACAAGCTATGGAATTTTGACTATGAGACTTAACAAAATAAGTGTTGTTGTTTCTCCTATAACAAGAAGTCCAGGGTTAGGCAGTTTAAGGTCACTGTAGGAATCCTGTAGCATTGATGCTGCAGTTTCAAACATTTTTCAGGCTCCGTCTCTCTTTTCTGCTATCTTTGGTGTGTGGGTTTATTCTCATGATAACCTAATGACAACAAGATGGCAGTTATTTCCAATCTTGTTACCACCTTCTATTTAGAGAAAAGATAGAAAAGTCACAAGGAGGAAGGGATGGTCTTATATTAGGAAAACTGTGTTTCCTCAGAAATCCTCTCACTTATCTTACTAGTTAGATTGTATCACATTGATATTTTTCTACACAAGAGAGGCCAGGAATATGAGATTTCAGATGACTGTACTGCTATTCCAAACAAAATTAGAGTTTCATTTTTTTTTTAAATAAGGAAGGGATCAGTGGTGGTAAACAACATGACCATTATCTTTCCTAAGAACATCCCTCCCAAAAATGTTCTGTACAAAATTAATAAGTAAAGTGAAGTTTCATAAGAACACAGGAAGAAATAATTGAATGAAAAGAAGTCAGGAGATTGATTATAATAGATTAGATTATTTTGAGCAAGAAACTGGATCAGACCCATCAAAAAGATCTGAAAACATAGTGATATTTACTAACCAAATTTATGGCACATCACTTTTTGGTATAAAGTTTTGGTCCCTAGCCTGAGGGACTTTCCAACTAAAGCTATTCTTTTATCTTTGAACAGAATTTCCTCTGAATTCTTACTCATTTCCTTGACCTCTGGACACAGTAGTTTTTAGTAGTGGCATTTGCATGTAGAAGCCTTTTTATATGATTTAATTGAGATCAAAGGTTGTTCTATTACTTAAAATTGTTCTTTAAAGTAAGAAATCATAAACATTATATATGATTATTAAAAGCTATGTTTAGCTTTATTTCAATGTGGTAAATATATATAGCACAAAGTTGATCATTTTTAACAGTTTTCACCATACAACTAGGTGGCATTAAGTAGATTCACTTTGTTATGCAACCATTACCACTACCCATTTCCACAATTTTTAATTATGTTACATAGGAAATCTGTTCATTTAAACAATAATTCCCCATTCTGTCCCTTTTCCAGTTCCTGGTACATTCTATTCTACTTTACATTTTTATAAATTTGTCTATTCTTGGTACCTCTAAATGGAATCATACAATGTTTGTTTTTTGTATCCAGTTTATTTCAGCTACCATGTTTTCAAAGCTCATCCATATTGTGTATGTATTCGAATTTTAATCTATTTTTAAGGCTGGGTAATAATCCATTTCATACATATACATGTATATATTATATATATGAAATGTATATATATATAAAACAAACATGTATATACATATTTCATGTATTCATTCATCTGTTGATAGATGTTTTTTTCCAACTTTTAGCTATTGTGAATAATGCTTCTATGAAAATGGATGTATGTGTGTCTGTTTGAGTCCCTGATTTCAATTATTTTAAGTATGTTGTATACTTAGACGTGAAATTATGAGAGGTATTGTCATTCGATGTTTAATTTTTTTGAGAAACTGCCAAACTGTTTAACTTCCACAGTGGTTGGGTCCTTTACATTTCAACAAACAATGCACAAGAGTCATGATTGCTTCATGCTCTTGCCAACATTTGTCAATTTCAATTTTTTAAAAAATATAGCCATTTTAATGGATGTGGATTGGTGTATCGTTGTGATTTTGATTAGCATTTCCCTAATGACTAGTTACACTGACCATCTTTTTATGTGTTTATTTGCCATTTGTATATATTTTTCAGAGGAATGTCAGTTCAAGTCCTTTGCCCATTTTTTAATTAGGTGATTGGCTTTTTTATTATTGACTTGTAGTTCTACATTTCAGTAGATTACAGTATTGCTCCTCAAAGATCTGTAATGAATGACCATTTTGTTTTTCTTCAGTCCCTCTCAGACTTATGCTTTTGTTAAATACAATAAAATAAATTACTAGAAAAATGAAATAAAATGCACAAATCTCAATTTTATTAGTAGATTCAACTGACATGAAATTATATTCCTCTCTCTCCATATATATAAAACCAAACATATCTTAGAGAAAAATAAAATAATTACAAAATCTGTACAAATCATTCATTAAAAGTGTGTATGTAGATAACATGTAGAATCACTATTAGATTCATAACTTGATTTTCTGCAATTATAACTCAACAGAAAATATGAAAGAAATGGTAAGTATGTTAAATGCCTAGATGCACCATTTGAATGAAGACCCTATAAATTAGTATTTAATTGGTGTGACAAACGTTCATGATTCTTATTTTGATATAATGTGGATTGATATTGAAAGGAAATAATGTATATCTACAAAAGTTTCTATGTTTTCTTTTAAAACACGGTACATAGGAATAGAATAAGAGATTTTAGCAAACTCAAAATAGTAATTTTTAACTTTTTTCTGAAAATAAAATTTTAACAATTGTCTTCCTTTAGAAACATGGCTGGTTTAACTGAATAAGCTGGGTTCCAAAGTATATTTAACCAAAATGACGTATTTCAGGCTGAATTAAATATTAAAAGCCACCCATCTATACACATTCACCACTTGGATACTCAAGAATAATCTTGATGTGATAGTAGCAAGGAGTTTTTTTTTTTTTCTGGTTAGTTACGTATTTACTATAGGGCCCAGAATAAAAGAGTTGTTTAAATAGTAATAAAATATTAAATACTCTCTTCAATTTTGATTCATTTATTTTTCTTACTGCTTTTACTTTTAGATCCATTTCTAAATCTAATTCCTTTCCCTATTCTAATATGTTATATTTTACTCCATTTCCAACTAACAGACATTATTGAATATCTTCCAGTGTTACACAATAGTGTTGAAACAGTCTCCCAGAAACCAAGTAATTAATATTCTTAGCTATCATATTTACTACTCAGATTCTATGACATTAAGTCAGACTTCTCTGAAGATAAATGCAAATTAATTTTCTCATTGCCTCACAATTTAGAATTCTGACTCTGATACAATCAAATAAGCTCCTATGGAGACACAGATTTAGTTGTTCAACTTGATTTTCTTTTAACAAAATAGCTTCATAAATACTACAAGCAACCATTCATATTTCAATATATTGTGGAAAAGTACTCTATTACTGAAAATGTGCAGACTTTACCAAATGAAGGAAAAAAATGAAAAAATAAAATGATTTTCAATGGGTCAATTTAAGCCCAAAGTGCTTAAGGATACAGAGCAATTTATTTCAATTACTTCCAGCAGTGAGTAAAGGCACACCTGGTGCTGTCTCCAGGTCAATGCACTCCAGTTAACAGGTGTGAATTAATGTTTGCTAGCATTGATTTCCCAGCAGGAGTCACTACTTCACCTTTTCTTTCTAGCTTCTTTACTAAGTGAGTACAAATTCCTATTTCTACGAAAGTAACGAGCACTTCTTTCTATATTACAACTTGTTCAATTGAAGTCACATGTTCTCAGCATCAGCCACTCCCTAAAACCTATACTAATTTTAAAAAGCACTTTGATTATCACGTTCTCCTTTTAAGTCAGAATAAGCTACTAAAATTGTATGTAATAATCCTGACCACTCAGTGGCTTTACAAGATCTACCCACCTAACTACTCAACATTTACCAGTTGTTTTTTCAGTTTTTATGCCAATAAGAATCAGTTCATTGAGTGGTGACCTGAAATTACCATCTAATCTGACTAAAAATTGGAGCTGTAACCCCTATCTTCAGGTTGTGGGATTGTGGGAAACTGAAGAATTATTTTTCCTTCATCCTGGCTCAAAAGGACTATAAAGAAAAAGGTCTTCACCTTCCCATTCTTCTAATTATCCATTGAAAAATTGATATTAGATTAGATGCAAGATGCACAATTAACCTTAAGGTTGGGGTCTCTTAAAATAAGCACTGAATTAACTTCTTACCATCATCTCTCATGCAATGTACTGATGTTAAACATGACTTTTTTTGTATATATTACACTGAGAGAAGAGTATAGCTTCATGTCTGAAAGCAGGAGAAAGACAAGGATGCCACCTCACCAAAGGTAGATAATCCATTTTTCACTAAATCAGTTCTGCATTACATAATGAAGGAATAAATTGTTCAAACAAACCAAAGCTGCATAGAATGGAAGAAATACAGATATTTTAAATTAATAATTCAATACACTATGATATAAAGAACAATCAATGAAGAATTAATAGAAATACTTTTGACAGTTGCAAAATGATTTTGCTTAATGTTTTAAACCCTATAGACATCACATTTTTAATGTATCAGTTTATTCAGCACATATTATTGAGTATCTCTGATGTTCAAGATGCCATGCTGGTTACTGTGGAAAGTAACTCTGTGACCCTAGTGAACAGCTCAGACTTGCCATTTTTCTCATGCCTCTTTTTCTAAATTCACAGTGATTTAAATTCTCATGGTTATTTTCACTTCAAGAACCTGTTTCTACTGCACTGTCACCATCAGTAGCTTTTAACTTGCAAAGAATTCCCTTCTTTTAATTTCTCACGGATTCAGATATAGAATGGAATTTCATACAAGCCATTTGTGTGTCCTAGACTTTATGAAAATTTGGCATGATGGAGTTTTATCTCATGGGAAGGCCAACAACTTAACTCTTAAACAAATGTGATCATAAACATTCCCCATGTTTTGCAAGTCATTTTCCTCCCCTCCACACTCTTCCTTCTTCCCTACCTCTCTCTTAACAATTCTCCCAAATCGGCTCCAAAATTCTCATTTGTTTCTTATACAGTGTCCATTATATATTTCTATTCAAACCCACCCAGGCTCTCAGAGTCTCACTGTTCACAATTTATATGACCTCATAAAACCCAACCCAGGCTCTCAGAGTCTCATTTTTCACAATTTACATGACCTCAAAATTCTTTTGTATTCCTTTAAAACAAACAAACGAACAAAACAAAAAAGGAACACTTTTGGCCGGGCCCGGTGACTCACACCTGTAATCCCAGCACTTTAGGAGGCTGAGGCGGGTGGATCACGAGGTCAGGAGATGGAGACCATCCTGGCTAACATGGTGAAACCCGGTCTCTAAGAAAAATACAAAAAAATTAGCCGGGCTTGGTGGCGGCCGCCTGTAGTCCCAGCTACTTGGGAGGCTGAGGCAGGAGAATGGCGTGAACCCAGGAGGGGTAGCTTGCAGTGAGTCCAGATCATGCCTCTGCACTCCAGCCTGGGCAACAGTGTGACACTCTGTCTTGAAAAAAAAAAAAAAAGAAAGAAAGCCAAACAAACCAAAAAAACACTTTTAGATTCAAGGGTACCTGTGCAGGTTTGTTATATAGGTCAGCTTGTGTCATGGGAGTTTGATGCGCAGATTGTTTCGTCACCCTGGATTTAAGTCTAGTACCCAATGGTTATTTCTCTCGATCCTCTCCCTCCTTCCTCCCTCTACTCTCCGACCTCCAATGGGTCCCCGTATGTTTTGTTTTCCTTTATGTGTCCATGTATTCTTATCGTTTAGCTCCCACTTATAACTAAGACCATGTAATATTTGTTCTCCCGTTTGTGTTGGTTTGCTAAGGATGATTGCCACCAACTCCATTCATGTACCTGCAAAAGACATAATCTCATTGGTTTTTATAGCTGCAGAGTATTTCATGTTGTATATGTACCACATTTTCTTTATCTAGTGTATCACTGATGGACATTTAGGTTGATTCTATCTCTGCTATTGTGAATAGTGCTGCATACGTGTGCATGTGACTTTATAATTTAATAATTTATATTCCTTTGGATATATGCCCAGTAATGGGATTGCTGGCTTGAATGGTATTTTTGGATCTTTGAGGAATCACCACATTGTCTTCCACAATGACTGAACTAAGTTACCTTCCCACCAACAGTTTATAAGCATTCCTTTTTCTCCGCAACGCCACCAGCATCTGATATTTTTTGACTTTTTACTAATAGACATTCTGACTGGTATGAGATGATATCTCATTGTGATTTTGAATTGTGTTTCTCTAATGATCAGTGACGTGACGTTTAGCTTTTTTTCATATGATTGCTGGCTGCATGTATGTCTTCTTTTGGAAAGTATCTTCTCATGTCCTTTGCCCATTTTTAATGGCATTGTTTTTTTTCTCATAAATTTGTTTAAGTTCTTTATAGATGCTGGATGTTAAAACTTTGTCAGATACTTAGAAAACCCCAGTCTCAGCCCAAAAGCTCCTTAAGCTTATAAACAACTTAAGCAAAGTCTCAGGATACAAAATCATTATGCAAAAATCATTAGTATTCCTGTATGTCAACAGAGGCAAGCTGAGAGTTAAATCAGGAATGTAATCCCATTCATAATTGCCATAAAAAGAATAAAATATCTAGGAATACAGCTCTCCAGGGAGTGAAAGATCTCTATAGGAAGTACAAAACACTGCTCTAAGAAATCAGAGATAACACAAATAAATGGAAAAAAATTCCATGCTTATGGATAGGAAGAATCAATATCATTAAAATGGTCACAATGGCCAAAGCACTTTATAGATTTAATGCAGTGCCTATTAAACTACCATTTAGATTCTTCACAGAAATAGAAAAACTGTTTTAAAATTCATAAGGAACAAAAAAACAGACCAAATAGCCAAGGAAATCCCAAGCAAAAAACAGAGCTGAAGGTATCATGCCACTTGACTTCAAACTATACTACAGGGATACAATAACTAAAACAGCATGGTACTAGTACAAAAACACACACATAGAGCAATGAAACAGAATAGAGAACCCAGAAATAAGGTGGCACACCTATAATCATGTGATTATCTCTTGTACTCCTTTACATTCTATCCCCACCACCAATTTCTGGACCCAGATGACCACTGACATGCTTTTCTAGTCTGTAGACCAGAATTCAAATTGAGTTTCATGTAAATAGAGTAACATATTGCGTCATCCTTTGTTCATGGTTTCTTTTGCTCAAATAGTGTTTTATTATTATTATTATTATGCTTTAACTTCTGGGATACATGTGCAGAGTGTGCAGGTTTCTTACATAGGTATACACTTCCCATTGTGGTTTGCTGCACCCACCAACCTGTCATCTACATTAGGTATTTCTCTTAATGCTATCCCTCCCCTAGCCCCCGACCCCTGACTGGCCCTGGTGTGTGATGTTCCCCTCCATGTGTCCACGTATTCTCATTTTTCAGCTCCCACTTATGAGTGAGAATATGTGGTGGTTGGTTTTCTGTTCTAATATCATGAAAATGGCCATACTGTCCCAAGTGATTTATAGATTCAGTGCTATCCTCCTCAAGCTACCACTGACTTTCTTCACAGAATTAGTAAAAAACTACTTTAAATTTCATATGGAGCCAGAAAAAAAAGCCCATATAGCCAAGACAATCCTAAGCCAACAGAACAAAGCTGGAGGCCTCCTGCTACCTGAATTCAAACTATAGTACAAGACTACAATAACAAAAACAGCATGGTACTGGTACGAAAACAGATATACAGACCAATGGAACAGAACAGAGACCTCAGAAGTAATACCATACATCTACAACCATCTGATCTTTGACAAACCTGACAAAAACAAG